>NW_024096507.1:0-600000 GCF_016545835.1 Crotalus tigris
GGCATGGATTGACTACAAAAAGGCATTTGACTCTCTGCCACATGATTGGATAATCAAGTGCCTAGAAATAACAGGAGTAAGTAGAAACATCAGAAAATTTGTGCAAAGATCGATGGCACAAGGGAAGACACAGTTGCAGATCAATGGTGAGAGGCTGGGAGAGGTTAATATCAAGAGAGGAATATTTCAAGGAGATTCATTATCACCATTACTATTTGTTATTGCACTGTTTCCTCTGTCAACAATACTGAATAACTCAGGACATGGCTATCAAACATCAAAAACATCTGCCAGACTATCCCACCTCCTTTATATGGATGATCTGAAGCTGTAGGGAAAAACATCATCTGAAATAGAATCGCTGCTCAACACTGTCCGTATATATAGCCAAGATATTGTAATGGAGTTTGGCTTGGACAAATGTGCCACACTTACTATCAAACAAGAAAAAATAATGAAAACTGAAGGAATCAAGATGCCCCACGAAAATAACATTAAGAGTCTGGATGAGGAAGAGTACTACAAATACTTGGGTATCCTTCAAGCGGACAACATCAAGCACACTGAAGTCAAGAAAAAGATTAGAGGTGAATACATCAAGAGAGTGAAGAAGATCTTAAAGTCCAAACTCAATGGAGGAAAGACCATAAAGGCAATCAACACCTGGGCAATCCCAGTCATTAGGTACACAGCTGGAAGAGTGGACTGGACTCAAGCAGAACTAAAAGCAATGGATAGGCAGACCAGAAACATAATGACAATGAATCATGCCCTTCATCCACGCAGTGACATTGATAGACTTTATCTACCAAGGCAAATAGGTGGGCGTGGAATGCTACAAGTACATCAGATAGTTGAAGAAGAAAAAATGACTTTGGAAGAATATCTGAAGAACAATGATGAAGATGCATTGAAATTAGTATATCAGGAAGGCTTACTAACTACTGGAGAGACCAAACTGGCCTACAAGAAAGACCAAATGAAGAACAGAATAGAGGCATGGGAAGACAAAGCACTACATGGCCGATACATGAAAAAAATAGCTGGGAAAGCAGATAATAATAAAACCTGGCAATGGCTAAGAGCAGGAAAATTGAAGAAAGAGACCGAGGGACTAATTCTGGCTGCACAAGACCAAGCCTTAAGGACAATGCATACAAAGTCAAAATTGAGAAGACAGCAACAGACAGTAAGTGCCGCCTATGCAAAGAAGCTGAAAAACAGTGGACCATCTGGTAAGCTGTTGCAAGAAGATTGCACAGACTGACTACAAGCAGCGGCATGACAAAGTAGCAACAATGGTGCATTGGAAGATCTGCAAAAAATATCATTTGCCTGTAAGCAAAAACTGGTGGGCTCATAAAATAGAGAAAGTCATAGACAATGATAAAATTAAACTGCTCTGGGACTTCAGAATTCAAACAGACAAGCACCTGCAACATAACACCCCAGACTTAACAACTGTCGATAAGAAAAACAAAAAAGTCTGGATAGTGGATGCGGCAGTGCCTGGAGACAGCAGAATAGACGAGAAAGAACTGGAGAAGATAACAAAATACAAAGACCTACAACTAGAAATAGAAAGACTGTGGCAAAAGCAAACAAGGGTTAGTACCAATAGTAATAGGCTCCCTGGGTGCAATCCAAAACAATCTGGAGCACCACTTGAACACATTGGCATTGACAAATTCGCTATTAGTCAATTGCAAAAGGCGCCTTATTAGGAACTGCTTCCATCCTGCGACGATATCTGTAATAACATCAAACATTCCACATCTGCCTATCCCAGGGTCCTGGGGTAAGGACTCGATAGGTAGACAAAATGACAAATCCAGTCTGAACATCTGGCTGACTGTGCGATGATCGATAATAATAATAATAATAAAGTTGGAAGGGACCTTGGAGGTCATCGAGTCCAATCCCCTGTTCAGGCAGGAAACCCTACACCATTTCGGACAGATGACTGTCCAGTCTCTTATTAAAAACTTCCAGTGTTCAGGTACATCAGTAGCAATCTTCAAATAGTTCTCTTAACAGACCCCAGGCTTTCTTCTCATGTGTTTTCCTCTAGTTTTCAGATGTATATTACAGTATTAACACTCTAAGGCATACAGTGAATTAATGACAAATTATGTTTCAAAATGGTTTTTTTAGATAGAAAAGTTTTTCATTAGAAGCTGTGATTGTGCTAAGTAACTTATTTAGTACAGAGATTTCAGATAACACTGGTATATCATCACTACATTGGCTTTTCTTCCTTTAGCATTTAGAAAGGGTCAGAATCAGTTTTCTGAAGTGGTCATCTATGCAGTCACAAATTAGAGTTGTATTTCTCTAAAGTAGAATTATTTTAGCCTTTTTTAATTGAAAATATTTGCATTTTCAATATGCATAATTGAAATATGTTCTTCAGCTTCTGAAAATCATGCAGTAATAGTAGTAAAGTTGGAAGGGACCTTGGAGGTCATCTAGTCCAACCCCCTGCTCGGGCCGGAAACCCTACACCATTTCAGACAAATGGCTGTCCAGTCTCTTCTTAAAAACTTCCAGTGTTGGAGCATTTACTGCTTCTGGAGGCAAGCTGTTCCACTGATTAATTGTTCTCACTGTCAGGAAGTTTCTCCTTAGTTCTAGGTTGCTTCTCTCCTTGATGAGTTTCCACCCGTTGCTTCTTGTCCTGCCTTCAGGTGCTTGGAAAATAGCTTAATTCCCTCTTCTTTATGGCAGCCCCTGAGATATTGGAATACTGCTATCATGTCCCCCCTTGTCCTTCTCTTCGTTAAACTAGACATACCCAATTCTCGCAACCGTTCCTTATATGTTTTAGCCTCCAGTCACCTAATCATCTTTGTTGATCTTCTCTGTACTCTTTCTAGAGTCTCAACATCTTTTTTACATCGTGGTGACCAAAACTGGATGCAGTATTCCAAGTGTGGCCGTACCAAGGCATTGAAGAGTGGTATTAATACTTCGCGTGATCTTGATTCTATCCCTCTGTTAATGCAGCCTAGTACTGTGTTGGCCTTTTTGGCAGCTGCCGCACACTGCTGGCTCATATTTAACTGATTGTCTACTAGGACTCCGAGGTCCCTCTCACAGTTACTACTATTGAGCATGGTGCCACCTATGCTGTACTTGTGCATTTGGTTTTTCTTGCCTAAATGTATAACCTTGCTTTTTTCACCATTGAATTTCATTTTGTTAGTTAGTGCCCAGTGTTCAAGTCTGTCCAGATCCTTCTGTATCTGAAGCCTGTCTTCTGGAGTGTTGGCTATTCCTGCCAGCTTGGTGTCGTCTGCAAATTTGATGAGTTCCCCATCTATCCCTTCATCCAAGTCATTGATGAAGATGTTGAAGAGTACTGGGCCCAGAACAGAGCCCTGGGGCACCCCACTACACACTTCCTTCCATATAGATGCAGTTCCATTGAGGACCACTCGCTGAGTACGGCCGGTCAGCCAGCTATGGATCCATCTGGTGGTGGTTCTGTCTACCCCACATTTTTCTATCTGGTCAAGTAGTAGGTTGTGATCTACTTTATCAAATGCCTTACTGAAGTCCAAGTAAATTATGTCCACAGCATTCCTCTGATCCACTAATTTTGTCACTTGGTCAAAGAATGCAATAAGATTTGTCTGGCATGATCTATTTTTGACAAACCCATGTTGTCTTTTAGTAATGACTTTGTTTGCCTCTAGGTGTTCGTTGATTCTTTGTTTGATTATCTTTTCCAGGATCTTCCCAGGTATTGAGGTCAGGCTGATAGGTCTGTAATTTCCTGGATCCATTTTTTTTTCCTTTTTTGAGGATGGGAACTACATCAGCTCTTTTCCAGTCCTCTGGTAGTTCCCCTGTGTTCCAGGATCTTTGAAAAATATAGTTCAGTGGCTCCGATATCACATCTGCCAGTTCCTTGAGAACTCTGGGGTGTAATCCGTATGGTCCTGGCGATTTGAACTCATCTAGGCTGGACAGGTGCTCACTAACGATTTTCTTGCCTATCTTAACTTGTGTTTCTGTTTTGTTTTTTGTGGCACTATTTTTGATAGGTTGGTCTGTTTTTTCCCTTTGTGTAAAGACAGATGCAAAAAATGAGTTAAATAGTTCTGCTTTATCCCTGTTGCTTGTCACCTTCTTGCCACTTCCACCCACTAATGGACCAATCATTTCCTTCACTTTTTTCTTGTTTTTTACATGTTGAAAGAAGCTTTTTTTTGTTATTTTTGACTTTGGTCGCAAGCCTTAGTTCATTTTGAGCCTTGGCTTTCTTCACTTCATCTTTGCAGGCTCAGGCTATTTGCTGATATTCTGACTTAGTTATGTTCCCCTCTTTCCACTTTCTATACTTGTCCTTTTTATCTTTCAATTTGTCAGAGTTCTTTATGCAGCCATGCTGGTTTCTTTTGAGAGCTGTTATTTTTCCTCTTTGTTGGTATTGTGCTAGACTGTGCTTTTATTATCTCATTTTTCTAGTTAAAAGAAAGAAAAAGGAGAATGGCTGTGTAACTATGCTGACCACCACTAAAAAAAATCCTCTTCATGGGCTCAACTTCAAGATAGCAACGAGGGGAGGTGACTACATATCAGAAACATAGAAATATCATCTGTAGCTCCCTGCTTGTGTATTGGATAATACAACCCAGTCAATGTTTAGCAAAGCATCAAAGCTGGGATAAGACTGGATGGCACTTCTTTGAACATTAGCAATATATGCAATATCTGAATATAAAAAAGGGAGGCTGTTCAGTTAACACAAAAGAGAACCCAATCACCATTTAGAAAATGAATCATTTGTTGTTGTTGTTAATTGCGAAGTCGTGTCCGACCCATCGCGACCCCATGGACAATGTTCCTCCAGGTCTTCCTGTCCTCTACCATCTTCTGGAGTCCATTTAAGTTCACACCTACTGCTTCAGTGACTCCATCCAGCCATTTCATTCTCTGTCGTCCCTTTCTTCTATTGCCCTCAATCTTTCCCAGCATTAGGCCCTTCTCCAGTGAGTCCTTCCTTCTCATTAGGTGGCCAAAGTATTTGAGTTTCAACTTCAGGATCTGGCCTTCTAAAGAGCAGTCGGGGTTGATCTCTTCAAATGATATGCTTTAGAAGAAAGAATGATAATGCCATGATAAACTCAGACATCTTTTTTAAAAAAAATATCCAGTCCATGTATTGAGTAATATTTAGGTCGACACAGAAGCTACAAAGAGTATTGGTACTGTCTGAAGCCATAATATTAAAGTCTGATGCAAAATATTAGCAATATTTTGGATTTTATTGATTTGGAATACAATACATCATTATGGTCTTAATCCTGCAACATTTTCATACTACAGACATATCCAAGGTGATGGGATTTGTAATACAGAATACTGAATGACAATTTTACTATTTAAATATGAATTGCACTGCCATTCTTTATATCTGCAACAAGTGTATTAAATGAAGCACTGATTTTCAATTATCGATATGCCCTTTATGTGTTTAGAAAAGAACACAAATGAATCAAAAGATATTTCTTTCTGGAAAATTTAATTGAAATGTTTAGTTTTATAATTTGAAAACATTAGAATTTAGTATACTTAATAACCTGCAGTTTACAGATCTTCACTTCTTCAATAAGTAATCTTCAATTACTTATAGTTGTCATATTGTATTATACAATCTTATTAGTATTTTGTCAAATGTACTTTAAAAAATCCTTACAACTAAAGTTAGACAGGCATAAGAAGCCTTGCCTAAAAAAAAAAAAGCGCCTCTCCTTAAAATAGGAAACATGAGAGAAAAATGTGAAATGGGCCAGGGAACATAGAGAAAGAAAAGTTACATATTTTATTCATTTTTATTTTATTTTTTATAATATTTCAAATCAAAATCTTTTTCAACCCGCCTCCCTGACCTGCAATCTTTATGTTCTCTTCTGAAATTTTTAATATTTTAGCTTTAGCATTATCCTAGAATAATTCAGTTAAGACATAAAAATAGTACAGGGTTCACTATTCTTAACCCTTTGAAGAGAACATCTTTATACAATAAAAAATGTATTCAAATCATATTGTAAATTCATCTTGCAAAGAGATCAGAGATCAATTGGGTTATCAAAGAAAAAAGCATTGATCAAAACAGTTCTTGGATCTAAAATCAAATCAAACCAAATTAATTTCTTGCAAATGGTTCAACAAAGTAATTTTAAAACAACAGAATGACTTCATTACTTCTTTTCATGCAAAAGACTAGTATTCAACTCCCCATAGAGGAAATCACAGTAATACTTTCCACTATTTATACAGCTGAATTGCTTGTGGAGCATATGTCTGTTTGACTGCTTGACATCCTTTCCTACTACAAAATTTAATTTAAAATCTTACATGTTATTGCAGTTTTAATAGTTAGCAATAGTATAAGGCAACCTAAGTAAGCTAATATCCTTACAGAAAAATTATGTGTAGATATTACTATATTATTATTATTGAGAAGAATTCATGATTCTGAGTTAAAAGTCACCATCATTCTGCCAATGGTAAATTAAAAATCTAGGTTTAGAGAATCTTTTTTGCAAGTTTTTCAATTATAGGTTAGAGTAGCTGGAAAAAGACAGTAAAACTATCAGAAATAGTATATATTATCTCAACTGTGTTTTAATTTAAAAAAGCTGAGCCATTTCTTAGTTTCAAACTCTCTATTTAAGCGATTTTGTAATGACATGGAAAGCTGTTCAGTTTATATTGAAGATACAGGCTTTGTCTCCACTTATTCAGAATCCTTGTAAGAAGTCTTGTAGTTGAGCAACTATTTCTGTATCTACAGTTTCCATAAGAGCTTGAAAGCTTTGTTCTCCCAGCAATTCCTGCTGTGCTTTTAGTTTCTCATATACAAATTGCTGCAGTGACACAGAGTGTACTGGATCCTTTAGTGCAAGCTGCAGGAAAAAGATAAGAAAAATATATAATTTAACAAAACAGGCAAACCTGTACTGATCAGTCTTATAATCTTAATGGCAGTGAAAAGGGCTTTTGTTTCCTGTGCTGCTTACACTGAAAACATACTTTACAAGTTGAATCCTTGAAAAGGAAATTTCTGCTACTTCATCAATTGACATGAACACACTTAGCTTCAGTGCCTATTGTGTAACATAATTACGTACTGTGAACTTCATTTCTGTATTTTTTGTCATTAGTTATTCAAGGCAGATGTTAACAGTTTAACAGACCAATAAACATTTGTGATGTTTTTACTCATATACAAAAAATATTTATAATATTATCTTTAAGCTTTATGATACTATATATTTTATAGGAAATTCCTTCTTAGGAATGCTATTAAAAAATTAGGTTATAGGAGTCTTGTGCCCTTGGAGGTAGCAGTCCTCAAAGAGTTATCCATTCTTACTCTGTTTTAAAAAGAACAAAAACTGTAAGAGACGAAAGTGATCTTTTTATTTAGCCCATGAACAAGTATAGCTAGATAGCAAACTGAAAATTCTTGTATGCAGGTTATCATCCTTCCCTATAGTGATATGATGAATGTCAATTTAACTTACTTTATTTCTAAATTTGGATCTTCGTAAATATAATTTGTCAGTAAGAGAGTGCCCCCTCTCTGTAATTACTCTTTTTGATGACATATAAGTAAGCAACATATTTGCTAATAACATCAAGACCTCAGCTATGTATCCAATTTTCTATGAAAAATGAACAAAAACGTACTGCTCCGCAATTATCAGAAAATTATCTTTAATCCAAAGCAAAAAAACAAAACCAGGTAATACCTCACCCCCATAGTCTACTGCAAAAAAGTTTTTTGAGAAATTTATAGTGACATTTGCAGCATGAACAAAGAACTGAAGTTGAAAATTAAAAATAGAAGGAATTCCTGATAATAATGTCGTAAGCACTAATGTTGAGTTTTAAAGTTGCATCTTTAACAAAAGTATATATTTTACAAAAAATAAAATTATATACAGCTCAGGATGACATAAAAAAAACTAAAGCAGTAATATATACCTACAAACAGAATCTCTATAAAGTGGCTAAATACATGTAGTCCTCAACTTAGCCTGCCCATTACAGTTGTAAGTTGAGATGGCCATGAAATAGATGACTCATGTGACTAATCTGATTTAACAACTTTTTTTGTGGCAGTCATTAAGTGAACATGTGACTGTTAAGGGAACCATTGGCCAGTTTTGTTGAGAACTGTAAGTAAATGCTGGTTTTTGGCAAAATGTTGTAAATGTGGTCAAATGACTGGAGGACACTGCAAACAACCATAAACGTGGGCCAGTTGCTAAGCTTCCAATATGTAGCTAGAAGGGCCCAGTCATTGGAACTTCAGAAACTGGTCTTAAGTACGTCCAGAGAAATCCGTTGTAACTTTGACTAATTGCTAATAACTGGTCGTTAAGTCAAGGGCTACCTGTATATTATTATATATCCAATTAAAATAGTGAAAGAAAAGTCTTCTTTGCAAAGACATTAATTTCATATGTGAGAATTTCCTATTCAAATACTGTTTTTAATTTCAGGCTTTTTACCTTACGCTACATTACCACTTAACTCAGTGCCTTCAGATATATTGATTTATTCTCTCATATTCTCAAATTAGTATTGGCATATTGAAATAGTAAGCAGTCTTTGAACTTTTCTTCCATAAATCTTTATGGGTGAAAAAAACTGAATTATGTTCATCTCATTGTTAATGTCTTCCTTTTATAGCTAATACAGTGTAAGAGTGAACTCTGTGATAATATGATTCTTGAAGAGCATTGAAGAATTACTGTACAACTTGCTAAATTCTCCACTTTTTTCCCTCAAATTACTTTAACAATTCAGTACTGTATGCCTGCCATAGTATTGTTATTTGAACAAAGACATATAAAGGGATAACACATTATGTATAGTTTAACTGTCAAATTATTAATAGCATCAAATCTCCTTAGGCAACAATAAGAAGCCACTTTTTCTGTCAGATTAATTTATTCACTGTCAGCAATTTTGTAATTATCAGTTTCTCTAAAATATTTCTAGATTGCCATCACTTTTACAGAATATTTTAAAAGCATGTGGAATAGACGCTAATAATATGGATGTTTTAAAAAAATATTGGTAGATATAAAAAGTCCCAAATTAAAGATCTGATTTAGCTAAAAACACTCATTTTTAATTATGCAAAGAAAGAAGTACATCGGATAAATGAGCTTAGACAATTTGTAAATTGAGAAGAAAGTAATACCACTGTCTCTGCAAGAACTATCTTGGCCCTCTCTCAACTGGCATCCAGCAACCACCACTTCATCAATCTATTGAACTGCTTCCAGCCCAGCTGGTTATTATCGAATTCTCAGTATCTGTGCTGAACTTGCTTTTATCTTCCTTTTACCATCACACATGTTTTGCTATCTAATGAGTTTTAGATTGTAAGCCTGGAGGCAATATTGTATTATAACAGATTTATATAAGGTCCTATGAAGAATGCTTTAAGTAGCATTTTGAATAATTAGGGGAAAAAACCCTTCTTTATGGGAGAGATTTTCTGTTATGGAGGCAGAAGTAGAAAGCAACAAGGTACCTCAGAATTAAGGTAAAATGGTGTTCCACAGGTGTTTCAGTTTACATTTCTCAAATACCTTGACAATGACTAAGACTTGTAAGTCTGGGACATGGCAGAAATAGTCTAAAACATTTGGAAATCACCAAATTGCTTAGCTTTAAATCAATGGATTCCAATTGATAGAGGATTATTCATCTATATACACTTTCCTGCTAAAGTAAGAGTTTATGGGTGAACAGAAGAGCTTATAGTAATTTTAACACATTGCATTCATGTGTGGTTTTCTTGCTGCACAGTAGAAGATAGGAAAGTGCTCCAGAGGGTCATTACCATTGCCCAAAGAATTATTGGCTGCCTTCTCCCCCCCCCCCCAGATGAACTGAATAGTTCCTGTTTTCTTAGGAAAGCTCAAAATATTTTTAAAGACTCGTCTCATCCTGGATATTCTTTTTTTGAACTATTACCATCTGGCAGACAGTACAGGATAATAAAAACAAAGACAAATAGGCTGAAAAATAGTTTTTATTCTAGAGCTGTAACTATATTAAATAGCACAGTATAGTACAACACTGAAGTACAATATTAGGGGCAGCGCAATGGTGAATAGAATGTGAAGGATGTATGTATATAATGTATGTTCTTATTTATGGTTTTTGCTTGTGTGTAATGTGCACTGTGGACAGCACTTAATTTCGTTGTGAGCTATGCAATGACAATAAAGATATTCTATTCTATTCTATTCTATTCTATTCTATTCTATTCTATTCTATTCTATTCTATTCTATTCTATTCCATTCTATTCCATTCCATTCCATTCCATTCCATTCCATTCCATTCCATTCCATTCCATTCCTCAGGAATTTGGAATGCTTGGGCATATTTCTATAGGTATATACAAAATATTTTAAGACTAAAATATTCTGATCCAAAACTGTTCCATTTTGACCTCACTTGGATTTTACAATAAAATATATTTTACAACATATTTTTCTGCTTCCCAGTTTAGCTTATAGTCAGGTTTTCCCACTCAAAAACAAAGTCCAACCCTGCTTAGTTTGAGCCAGATGCTGCCCCCTTCTGAAACTTTAAATATATACTTGTTAAATACTGTAAATATTTTTAAAAACCCTGCATAACTCTATATAGATTATTTAAATTAATGAAACACAATTTTATATTCTAACAACTTTACTGCTAAGTAATAAAGCTATAAAAAAGTAGTGCAACATCCTATATAGTGTAAAGAAATTGAACTGATATTTTAATTGTTTCTATTAAATAATCAGTTAAAATCTTATGTGAAAATATTGCCAACATTTTAGAATTTACCTTTCATAGTACCTGAATAGAGTTTTAGATTATAGTTGTACTGTGCAATGAGAGTCTGTTGTTTTCCAAAGTGAAACCTGAGCTTCTGGGGATATGCATCTGGTTGGGGATGGATAGAATTTTCCTATTTTTATTTTCATATAACTCTTTTATCACAATACAACTACAGATTAAAAGTCAGTTTAGTGTAGTGATTAAAAGACAGACTAGAAACCCTAGTCTCACCTTAACCATAAGACCAACTGAGTGATCTTGGGTCAGTCACTTCTTTCAGCTTTCAAGACAATGGCAAGCCACTTCTAAAAATGCTGCCAAGAAAACTGCAGAAGACATTTATTTACCAGGAGTAAAAATCAACTTAAAGGTACAAATCTGAATTTTGAACCACAGTTTATTTTTCTCTTATTATTTTCCTTGTTGATTTTTAATGTGCAATTATTATTTTGTCTAATTTCATATCTCCCCCTATCTCAAACATTCCATGTTTGTGGGGTTCAATATTTCATCAACTGTTTCTCTGAGAATAATTATACAACTGAGGGGAGGAAAAACTTAACTTCCAAACTGCTGAAGTTTAATTAAGATTAATTAATATAATTGAATTTGACTGTACCATCTTTTTTCTTTTGTCCTGTTCTGTGGGTGGCTCTTCTTCTTCTATAACTTTTGGTTCTTCAAAACTAGACATCAACATGCAACTAAAAAAAACCAAAATGCAAATATATTAGACTTCCAATCATCCTAAGAAGGATTTTAAGGAATTGTATAACTGTATGTTGTTCAAAACTAAAGACTTATACAGAAGTATGTATAAAGAGTATTTTGCAAAATGAAGAATAATTAAAACTTGAAATAAAAAAATTGAAAATGCATTTAAAATATTATCTATCTTTATTAGCCAATCTAAGAATAATATATAATCACATTTACTATTTCCATATAAGAAGAATATCAAAATACATCTACTCCCTCTAGTGACAAACTAGGCTAAAATGAGTTACTTATTCTGGTAGCTTCACTGCAGTATGCATATGCAAAGTAATATTCTACTTACTCTTTGAATGTTCTTGTTTCTATATCTTCAGTCATAACATCATGCAACCCTTCAACTGAAATATTTATGATACCACAAAATTTATCTTGGACAATACTAGAAAAAACATGGAAATTATTTAAATCATTTAGTTAACAGGAAAACAAATTTAGCATTACTTTTACTATATCTTTTGAGGGTTTTTTTTGTTGTTTAATGCTTAGCTGATCACTCACGTTTATCCCAAAACTAAGAATATTCTGATTTCAAAATATTGTGTAACAACTAATGTTATATAGTTTCTACATGGAAGACAGTAGCAAATCAGAGAGAGGGGGGGGAGGGAGGGAGGGTAGAACACACATGCTAGCTAGACTACAATCTAAGTATGCAATTATTTCCTTGTTATACAAGTGTAGTACACTTTATCTTGACAATTGAGTCACATTGGCGTACGTATGTTTAATAACATGTTTTTTTGTTTAACCAGTGAATGTGACTCCCTATTCAATTCTTCCCTATGCAACCCATAAAGCTAAGGACTTCCCAAGACTTAAATATATATTCCATTTTAACAGCAGAACCTGACAATACTTAGGAATATTAAAATTTAAATCAGTGTATAAACACAGCAACAGACATTTACCAGAATTAGGAAGTTATTCGCCATTTCTCTATGACTCCTGAATGTTCTTTACCTTTCCAATTTACCAATTTTTTGTTCTTGGAATAGGAGCACACTTTTAAATCATTAACATGCAATATGAATCATTTTTATGTTCTAAAAATTTATAACTAGGACTATACAGAGCCAAGTCACTCTAGTATATAAAGATGCTTGCTTTGCACCACGAAAGCTAGTTCTTTTGTTTTCTAAATTAAACATCTTTTAAAAGGACAAAAAAATGAAACCTAGTGGCCTAAGGGAAAATTCCTTGGACATATTAGTGCTCTTCAAAAGAGTTAGTGAGGCGTGCAGCTTCAAAGTTAAATGTAACTCATCTGTTATATAACTAATATCAGAATGGATTCACAGGCTGGCAATACATTTCCAGCCAGCAGCTAGAATGCTTAGTTAGAAAGATCCTGAGTTTATGAAAACCAAACTATGAATTGTAATTAATAACATTAATAAAATCTGTGGCCTTTTAAAATCTCTCATCCCAGTATTTACTAGTAATATTTCCCACAAAATAGGACACCAAAAGCGGAGGAAATACAATATGGTTCATATACATTGTCCGGACTGTATATATTATGCATACATTAGTAGATGTATACACATTATTATACATTTTTTTTTATTTTCAAAAAAGATGTTAGTAGAGTTCCTAGAACATTATAATTACCCCATGTACCACATCGATAGTCAAAGAAGCATGTGCTTTGAAACAGACTTAAATTCAAACTAAACCTCTTTTCTCTTATTCCTCCTGCTTTCTGCATTTCTGATGCCATACATTACACTCCTACCACACCACACTGACAAGGCAAGTCACCTATATATAAACAGATAACAAATCCCACTCCCTTCTAACTCTGATGTTGAGTAATACCAGGGGTCCATAACCCCTAGTCTGTGGACCAGTACTGGGCTGCGGAATGCTAGCGACCGATCCACACAAACAAGCAAAGTCCCATCTGCGAGATGCAAGCAGCACACAAAACCACGCACATTCTGGTCCATGGAAAAACCTTTCTCCACGGAACTAGTGCCCAAAAGGTTGGGGACCTCTGTCCTATACAAGTTGGCCTCCACTCTGCCCTATACAATTTGGCCTCCACTACCAGTGTTTTTTCAAAGGGCAAACCCCACCCCCTATATCAGAATAAGTTGGTAAAATCTGCTTCTCTAGCAGAATTGTTATGCGCTATTGTTTTTTTTTTTAAAAAGCCTCCAATATACAAAGTGCTTCCATTGGAATTTCTATCATAGGGAAATGGGGATTGAAACCAGAGTAAATAAATTTTCTTGTAAATGCTCTTTAATTATTCTAGATAATGTAATTATTATCTATGAATTAAAACAGATATGCAGTCTCTTTAAAACTTTGTGTTTTGCTACAGTGCTAATGTTTTCATGGAATAATTTTATAATAAAAGCTGTTTTATCCAACAAATATTGCAGAGCTTCGTGATGGTGTTCAAAATAGCTGGTAGCATGAAATAACGGAAATTATTTCTATGAATTTATGAATAGTAACGAACAGTTAAAAAATCCTGTTCTTGGGAGCTTCCAGTGGTCAGCGACAATGATGGCGGCTACTTCGTAGCCGTCCTCCTGGGACAGCGTTAGATCTGCGGAGCACAGCGGACATCAGCTGGCCCGCGGCTCGAAATCCCCTTCCCGGGCGAAGGGAAGGGGTAGAGACTACACGAATAGAGGTAGAACCTCTTAACCCCCCCCTGGATTTTTTTTTGGGGGGGTAGAAAGAGTGTTCCCTCGGAGTTCGTGCTTTCTCCGCCTCCCAGCTGTTTTTGTTTCTTCGGAAACAAAGTGAAACGCCGCTACCATCTCCACGCTTAAAGTGTTCTGGTGAGTGACTTTTAAAGCGGACAGAGCTGTCTAAAGGATTTTATTTTGAGTGTAGTGTTTTATTTCTCTTTTAGTTCATGTTGATTTCTTTTTTTTTTTTTGTTTTTTCCTGGTGTGGAGAGTGAAAGTAAGATGGCGCTTTGAAAGTGCTTTGCTTTTTTTTTCCGGAAAGAAAGAACGGACTTAAATGAAACGTATGGACTGCTTTCAAGCTTTTCTTTTCTTTTGAAAGCGTTTTGGACGTTTTGAAGTTCTTTTCTTGCACTCTCCCTGCTTTTTTTTTTTTTAAACCTTAAGGATCTTTGTATTTTCTTTTTCTTTTTTTCTAAGAAGAAAGAGAGAATAAGATTTTGAAAAATGGCTTCAAAGAGGCAACCAGCTTCTATAGTTTCTAAGGTGGTTTCCTCTCCTGCAATTCTAACAGTACAACAACAACTTAAAACTACACCACCAGTACTGCAACCTAAAGTTACACCTCCACCTTCTCCTCCTTTGCCAGGCTTATCTGCACAAGACATCAAAGATATAATGGGAAATGCTGTATCACAAATCAGAGAGGAAATGAAGCAACTTCTTGAACAGAACAAGTCTGAAAGTAAAGAGGAAATGAAAGACCTTCTTAAACAGAATAAATCTGAAAGTAAAGAGGAAATGAAGGAGCTTTTAGTGGAGAATAATACTATTTTGAGGCAAGACATAGTAACAGCTTTATCAGGCCTGGCTTCTGTGGTCGAGAAGTTGGACTCCAGAGTGGAAGAGGTTGCAGATAAAGTAGACCTCCTTGAAGATAAATTCCAAGATATGGAAAAAAAGATGGAAACCTCACAAGAGGATATTCTTATGTCTCAGTATAGGGAAATGGAGCATACTTTGAGAATTAGGGGTCTGAAAGAAGATATGAATCAAGATTTGACAGAGATGGTGTTTAATGATCTAGCTGTTGTTCTGAATAGGGATAAAGATGGATTACGTAGAGAAGTGGAAAAAATTTACAGAGTTAATTCCTGGATTGCGAAACAAAAGAATCTGCCAAGAGATGTGGTGATCTACTTTGCAAAGAGATCTCTGCGTAATGAAATCATACAAGCTTTTTATAATAAGAGATTCCATATTGCTGCCCAAGATGTCATTATTTTAAAGGAAATCCCATCCAAAATTTTAAGAAATAGAAAAGACTTTGCCTTTCTAGCTAATGAACTTAAAACAAGACTGATGCCATTCAGATGGGATATTCCGATGGGTATTGTTTTGAGCCATGAGGGGACACGTTACAGACTTAATACGGTTGTTAAAGCCAAAGAGTTTTATAATACGGTCCTGGGAGCAGGCTCATCTTCATCTATGATTCAGAAAGCTCTGGGCGGCAAAAAGGTGGAACAGCAGTCTGAAGGATTAGGTCTGATGGCTGCTGGAAAGTCACAGGTGGAATGGTCGCACCAAGCAGAGGTCAAAGAGCAGAGAATGACTCGTGCAGCACATAGGAACAACAGAAGAAAGAAGTTAAAGAATCTTCTCATGAAAGTGTCTCGTTGCCGTGGGAGGAGCAAGACCCAAGAGTTCTGCAACACATTCTTCAATGGCAGATCTTCAGGCAGTCTTCTCCAGGCTCCTGGTCAAGGGAGATGGCAAAGTTCCTGACCTGGAATGTTAACGGCCTTAACTCCCCCCAGAAAAGAAAGAAAATTTTTTATTATCTAAAGCAACTTAATAATGACATTATTTGTTTGCAGGAAACTCATATTTTACTCAAAGATCAAAAATATCTAGCCAATGCTCGTCTGGGATCTCATTTTATATCTCCTGCCCCTGGGGAAAAAGGGGGTGTGGTTATTTACGTTAAGCAAAGCCTACCAGTTTGTCTGGTAGAATCAGATCCTCAAGGAAGATATGTTATGATTGAACTTGGTTTATATGGTAAGAAAATACTTATAGTGGGACTGTACGCACCAAACTAGCAACAGGAACAATTTTATAGATTGTTACATCAGAAAATAACTTCGCTGGACTATAGATCTGTGATATTAATGGGAGATTGGAATGGTGTCTTAGATACACAAAGGGACAAAAAAGGTTCTTCTGCCTTTTTTAAACAGGCCAAATTACCTAAAGCCTTTTTTGATCTGGAAGAGGACTGGGAGCTGAGGGATTATTGGCGTGAACGTAACCAAGAGGAGAGAGACTTTACCTTTTTCTCAGATAGACATCAATCTTTTTCAAGAATTGACTTTTTCTTGATTACAACTGACTTATATAATAGGGTAAAGAATGTAAAAATCTTTCCTAGGTCATTGACGGATCATAGTCCAGTTTGAATGGAATTGGCTGATGAAAAAGAGGAGAGGAGATCCTGGAGGGTGAATGAGAACTTATTTAGACAAGAAAGGAATCTTCAAAAATTAAAGGAGTGCTTAAAGGATTATTTTGCTTTAAATATGCATAAGGGAACATCAATATCAATGGTATGGGATGCAGGTAAAGCTTTCATGCGTGGGATTCTGATAAAAATGAATAATGTCCATAGACAAAAGCAGACCCAGAAACGTAAGGAACTGGAAGATGAGATTAAATTAAAAGAAAAGTTTTTGATTTTAAATCCTTTAGATGAAAAGGTTAAAGAATCTATAAAGTTGTTAAGAACACAATTTAACATGTTGATGGCTGATCAAACTGCAACTAATTTATTGTTTATGAAACAAAATACATTTTGTAATGCTAATAAACCAGGGAGATGGTTGGCCTATCAATTAAGAAAGAAACAGAGACAGAGAATTATAGATAAAATAAATTATAATGGTAAATTAGTGTATCAGAAGGAGTTGATTAAGAAATCTTTTTTAGATTATTATCAAAAATTATATAAGAGTACCAATGTACAAATTTTAGATATAAATAATTATCTAAGTGAGGCTAACTTTCCTAAACTAACAGAAGATCAGAAACAAGAAATTAATGGTTTAATTACCAATGAGGAAATTGTGACAGTTATTAAGCAATTAAAATTAGATAAAGCGCCGGGTACGGATGGTTTGACATCCATTTATTATAAAACCTTAGTAGAAGAGATGATTCAACCTTTATGTGAGCTTTTTAATAATATATTACAGGGCTCAGAGATTCCTCCGTCATGGCGCAGTGCTTTTATATCTTTGATTCCAAAAGAGGATCAAGATCTTACTTTACCAAAGAATTATAGGCCTATATCTCTCTTAAATGTAGATAAGATTTTTGCAAAAATTTTAGCTAATAAGGTTATGAGGGTTTTGCATCAGCTTATACATAAGGATCAATCGGGTTTTATAACCGGTAGGTATATGAAAAATAATGCTAGACAAATTATCAACTTATTAGAATATTTAGATAAGAATAACCAAATCTCTGCAGGGCTGATATTTTTAGATGCTGAAAAAGCTTTTGATCAATTGAATTGGCAGTTTATGTTAAGAGTAGTTGAGGAGATGAATTTTGGAAAAAAAATATTACAAGCTTTTGGTGCTATATATCAAAAACAAACGGCACAACTTATTGTTAATGGGGGCTTGTCAGAGGTTTTTACAATAGAAAAAGGTACAAGACAGGGATGTCCATTGTCACCGTTACTGTTTGTTCTAACATTGGAAATTTTGTTGATTAAAATTCGAGAGTCGCAGGAAATAAAAGGAATAGAAGTTAACAAAAAAGAATACAAGTTAAGAGCTTTTGCAGATGACTTGGTGGTTACTTTGTCTCAACCTACCTATTCTGTAGTAAAGTTACTACAACTGATTTACCAATATGGACGGGTTTCAGGTTTTAAAATTAATAATAATAAGACTAAAATATTATCTAAAAACATGACTAATCGGGACAAGCAGATTTTGGTTAATTTGACTGATTTTGAAGTTGTTGATAAGATAAAATATTTGGGAGTTACTTTATCTGTTTCTAATGTAAAATTGTATAAGAATAATTATGAAAGGCTGTGGGTCAGGGTACAGAAAGACTTGAAGAATTGGGAGAAGTTACAGTTATCTCTTATGGGAAGAATTGCAGTGATTAAAATGAATGTCCTACCAAAATTTCTCTTTTTGTTTCAAATGCTACCTATTTTAAAGAATGAGGTTAATTTAAATGAATGGCAGAAAGGCATTAATAAATTTATTTGGGCAGGGAAAAAACCAAGGGTAAAGCTTAAAATTATGCAAGATTTCTGTGAGAGAGGTGGACTCAAGGTACCGAATTTGAAATTATATTATGATGCTGTGGTTTTAACATTGATTAGTGATTGGGTAAATTTAACAAATGTAGAAATACTCCATCTGGAGGGTTGGGATTTACTTTTTGGATGGCATGCCTATTTAATTTTTAATAAAAAAGTGGATTGGGTTTTTAAATCTCATATTATAAGGATTTCTCTACTTCGGGTTTGGAAGAAATATTATAAAAGTGATTTTAAAATACCATTATGGGCTATACCTTGGCATGCAATAGAGGGGATAAGGAGAGGAGTTAAAATGGATAGGGTCTCTTATGCACAACTACTTAGATGGGATGGCCAAAATTGGCAGTTAAAATCTTTGGAAGATTTATTACATGAAAATATTACCTATTCATGGTTTCAATATAGACAAATAGTGGATAGATGGAAGATGGATCGTAATATGGGCTTGCTTAGAGAAGATGAAAATCTTTTTAAACAAGTAAAGGATCAAAGACAAACTCACATTAAGAGAATTTACGGGGTTCTAGTGGAACTGGATTCCGAATCAGAACTAATCAAAGACTGTATGATTAAATGGGCACAAAATTTTGGTGAACCAGTTCTATTGGATACCTGGGAAACTATCTGGGTGAGGAATGTCAAATTTACATAAGCCCAGAACTTAAGGGAGAATTTTTATAAAATGTTTTATAGATGGCACCTTGATCCACAAAAAATGTCTCTTATGTATCCTGACTTACAGTCTAAATGTTGGAGATGTGGTTGCCTCGACGCCACTTATTATCATATTTGGTGGTCTTGTAAAAATATAAAAGCTTTTTGGATTAAGATATGGTGGAATATTCAAAGAATTTTTAGAAAGAGGGTAAAATTTACTCCACAATTGTTTTTGTTAGGTATTGTTACTGATTGTGATGCTAAGGAGGTTATATTGATGTTGAATTTGATTACAGCCGCAAGGCTGTTAATAGGGCAATATTGGAAGAAGGAATCTTTGCCTACCTTGCAAGAGTGGCTCTTTAAAGTTTCTTATCTGGCGGAAATGGCAAAGATTTCGGCTTTTTTAAAGGAGCAATGGCAAGAGAAATTTTTTGCCGTATGGAAAAAATGGATAAATTTCACACAATACAAATTGGATATAAAAAATATCATTTAGCTTTTTTATAACTTGTATAAACTTTGATATTTTATAGATTGTACTTTTTCTCTTTTTTCTTTTTTTTATCTCTTTTCTTCTTTCTTTTTTCTTCTTTTTTAAGTACTTTTTCTTTTTAATGCTTATGTTTTTTTTGTTATATATATCTTATTGTTAATTATTTTATAACTTGTTTAACTTTTTTTAGGATTTTTAAAATTTTAATTAAGCCTATATTCAGCTCTGGGAAGCTCGGGGGTGGGGTGGTGGAGGGGGTGGTTTGGGAGGACTTGGGTGAGGGTTGTTTTGTTTTTTTTGTTGTTGTCTTTTCCGTTTTTTGTAAAAACTTTTAAAAATTTTCAATAAAAAAAAAATCCTGTTCTTTTTAATATAACATCAAATTTATGCAGAATACCAAACATAAAATAACATTAATGATATATAATTGCTACAGGCAGGTCAATTAAAATAGAATAATTATAGCTAAAATATACTTAAAATCAATAAAATGCAGATATTAAAATTAGAACAAAATGTAAATGTTAAAAATATTAGCTGCATTTCAACCTCCGACCCCAACCTCAGTAGTTAAACTTGCATTTATAAAAGTCACATAGTGTTGCCTTTTATACACATAAAAAGAAAAAGTGTGATGAATGTATTACAGTGCTGAATGTTCAAATAAGATAACCTGTGCTTGGTTTTCAAAGGCTGTTGATTTAGAAAGTTCAGCAGGATCCAATTCAGAACTTCTTGGGTTCTGAGGTACGGTAACATTGTAACTACCAGCCTGATAAAAGCCATAGTATTCTATTGTATTGTCCGAGTTCTTTTGTACATTGTACTTCTGTTTCAGTTTAATGATTTTGTAGAACAAAAAGAAGATCACAGCACAGGCCAAAATGAAAAAGGTTAATAAAATGTCAAAAGCCTGCTTTAGTTTCTCTACTTGCTGTGTACAAATTAGGGATGTTTTAAACGATACAGAAACAGCTTCCGGAGATAGTACTTTATTTTCTTTCATGGTCACATTAGCAGTTATCTTCTGTGTTGCTATTTGTTCCTGTTTTGAATTCCTACTAGAATTTTCTTCACTGAGATTTTGATAAGTAGATGTATAAGATACTTTTACCAATGATGTAACTGTATTTGCATTAAAGTTCAACTGTTTTTTAACTGAATTACTTGTGAGGTATATATTCTGTGCCACTAATGAAGTAGTAAAGCTTTGCTGGATTCCTGCAGATTTACTGTTCTTGAAAATTTTAGGACTTGTACTGTTGAAACAATTTTTGAACAAATGCAAACTAGCATAATTCATATATCTTCCATGCAGACTGGAAGGACTTTGGCAAAGGAGTTTCACGGAGATAGAAGAAGAAGCTAGCCAATTCATCAATCTGTGTAATTTGCAGCTGCAATCCCAAGGATTGTAATTTGCCTGTAAGTGAGTTAAAAAAACCAAAGGCTTGAGCACTATAGGCTGTAAAAATGTAAGATTATTGAAAGATAGATCAAGTATTTTCAAAGTGGATCCTAGTCCTTCGAAAGTATTACCTGCAATATCAATTATTTTGTTTCTATCAAGATACAAAAACTTTAAATGATCCAACAATGAGAAAGTATGGGAATTGATGTTTACTAAATTATTATCACTCAAAACTAGTTTTTTAAGATTAACTAACCCTGAAAATCCATTTGCATTAATAGTGTTTATTTTAGCACTTTTTAAAAATAGACATTCAAGCTTGCTAAGTCCTTTAAATGCAAAAGGAGGAATTGACCCAACAGGGTTTCGTGACAATGAAAGTTTTTGAAGTTTGCTCAGTACTAGAAACGCAGTAGATGGCACACATGTTAAATTATTTCCTTCGAGGTGCAAGCCTGTAAGATTATCAAGGTGCTGGAATGCTCTGTCTGATATTTGTGAAATCTTATTGTTTGCTAGGTTAAGAATTCGAAGATCAATCATGCCAAAGAAAATGCGGCTACCAAGGATCCTGAGGCGATTGTTTTGCAGCATTAGATAATGAACTGAAGTGAGGTTACCAAATAATCCTTCAGAAACAAAGTCAATTTCATTATTCTGAAGATATAAAGAATGAAGATTTGAAAGTCCTTCAAATGTTCCAGGATACAAATGTTTTATATGATTATTATTCAGCTGTAGATAGCATAATTTTTTCAATTCAGCAAATATATTTGGATATAAACATAAAATGCCAGAATTGTCCAAGTGTAGTACAATAAGCTGCTGGAGGTTTATCAATGTATTTGGATTTATGTGTGATATATTGTTGCCACTTAAGTACAGAAATAAAGTATTCTGTGGAAAATTGTTTGGAATAAAAGAAAGACTTGAATTACGGCAGTCAACTTGTCTGCCTATACACTGCTGGCAAACTGATGGACAACAAAATATATCCTTTTGGATCATCAGCAGCAGAAGACAATTAAAAATATGTTGAAATGACTCAAAGTGATGAAGTTGATACATATCCCAGGCTTTGACTCTCCAAGTCACCTTTGACTGCGCTATCAGAAAAAAAGTTAAAAAAAAATGCTTATTCAAAATCCTTGTAGCTCACTATTTTTATCAGTATTACTTTTACAATTATTTAGAAGTGCTTTATAGATAGTCCTCAATTTACGATCACAATTGAGCCCAAAATTTCTGTTGCTAAGTGACACATTTGTCAATGAGTTTTGCCCCATTTTATGACCTTTGTTAAATGAATCACTGCAGTTGTTAAATTAGTAACTTGATTGTTAAGTGAATTTGGCTTCCCCATTGACTTTGCTTGTCAGAGGGTCGCAAAAGGGGATCACATGACCCTGGGACACTGCAGTCACTTTTTTCAGTGCCATTTTAATTTGAACAGCCACTAAACAAACGGTTGTAAGTCAAGGACTACCTGTATGTATTTTATTCCATCGTTTATAGTTAAAATTAAATTTACATTTACTATATTTGAAGATTGTTAATGATAAAATTAAATGCTTACATTATTTAAACAGAATGTAGAAGTTCTGTTACAAAATTGCCAGATGAGTTATATTTTAAGCTATAAATTACATTCTTCAACCTTTAATAACTCATCCTTCATAGCTGCACATAGCTTATATTAACATTTCTACTATTCTAAGTTTAAAATATGTTAAAATTGTTCTCACCCAGAATACGAAGCTCATTTTATCAGTTAAATGTTTTCCTTCTGTTGAAATTTCTCACACTTTGCCTACCAGTTCTGCAACTGTTCCTACAGGAAATACTACTCTTCCCATCGGCTCCTCTACAATGACTGGCTGAAATCAAGTTACCATGGATACAGGAAACTGAGAGACAGGAAGTCATTTTATCTGCAGTTCTGAAATGCTGATGGAAAAAAATCTCTAACTTATTTTAAAACTAAACTTGATTTGTTTTTCTTCTCTAAGTATTGAATATGTTGAAGCAAATCTAAATATAAGAGCAATTAAATATGTAAGGTGCTTGTAAATGGTGAAAGCAATTGCTTATAAGCAGAGAAGGAAATATTTCACTGTATTCAAACTTAGAACGTCCCCCCCAATCGAACTACCATTAAAATAAGTATTATGGTCTATGCAGAATGCTTGAATGCACAAAGAAGAAAGTTATAGGTGGCAAAAATGATAGTATATGATTATAAAAGAATCAGTTGCTAATCTGTGGCCACTTCCAAAATGCCCTTGTCTTTGCTTCACTGCCACCAGATTTTTTTGTAAAGCTCTGTGCTTTTGCTTTTTTTCCCTTGAGCCAGCCAGCACACCTTCTATTTAGCCAATATGACAGCATTATAAACCACAGAGGCTTTCCACTTTTCCTTATTCTTCGTTTGCTGCATTTGTTTTTTTCACAGCAAGGGAGAATGAAGTAAAAATAAATAAGTGTCCACTTTCTGGGGGCACAGCAAAGCACTCCCCCAAGGCTTCCAGAAAATAATTACATTGCTTTAGAAGAAGGCAGAATTTTCCACTAAGAAAAGCATGCCAACATAACTATAAAGGGAAACCATCAAAGCTGCCTCCAATGTGTTTCCTCTGGAGCAACAGAACCAAATAACTTCAGAAGTTATTTGCTTGAAGCTCCACAATATTAGTGGTAGTGATCTCAGACTGGTGTTGTTTTTGAATATGAAGTAATCCTAACAAATGTTACTGAATAGATAAGACATCTGATTTCTCAAAGTTCTCTTTGAAGAGAAAACGTTGTGCTGCAATAGGAAAAAAGGGTCCTCTAATTGGCCTGATCCAGTCAATTATCACTCAATATACTAACATTTATTTCATATAAAGAGCCTCATCTTATGAAAGGATGTGCTTCCAAGGCCCTTGCTTAAGAAGTCAATTTTAACTGGACAATTTTAACAAATGCCTGATGCCAATAATTCATTTTCATTGAAACTTATCATAATGGTTGCCTTTCCAAATTCTTTTGATATTTATACTGGATATAAAACAAAAAAATGGCTGTGGCTGTTCTGACAGATGCTTATTACCAAGAGAAAGACAAGGGAAATAAAATATTCCTGATATTCCTGGATGTAGTGATATTGTTGACCATCGTATCTTGATGGTATTAAACTATCTATCATGTTTAATATCATTTAGTATGTTGTTTTAATTAGATTTAGATCTGGATTTGGTTTATAGGTACTACTTTAAAATATTTCCACTCCACTTTTCCTGCATCATTATTAGAGATATTGAGAAGTATCTATTAAACCTTCTAGGAGTTTTCCTAAGGAGTCTAGGAAGGCTTTTCTTCACTCTTCTTTGTGTTATTTTCTATCTATATGAAGGCTCATTCAGAGATTGGGCGTTGGTCTTACCTGAACGCCTTTTCTCAGCATGATGATGGAGAATCCACCAATGGGTTAACTTCGTCTTCTGCCCGTAGACTAGTCGACCAGTTTTGCTCCGCCTCTCCTCCTGGGACCTCCCTTCCCCCGTCTCGACGAGGCGAAAGCTGTTTGGCTACGTTTTCTTGTGTTGACTCCATTCTCTCCCCTCAGAGGACCTGACTGGCCTCAAGGGTGAGAGTGGATTCTCCATCGTCATGCTGAGAAAAGGCATTCAGGTAAGACCAACGCCTCTTCTCCAGTATGACGAGTGGAGAATCCACCAATGGGACATACCAAAGCCTCACTGTCCTTGTGGATGGGATGCCGTCTGGGCCTATGTCCCACTCTCTGATATTATGCACTGGAGTACCCTCCTGCCAAAGAAGGCTTCCGCAGATGCGAATCTGTCTAATTTGTAGTGTCCTATAAAAGGGGAAGGCGACATCTACATCGCTGCTCTACATATCTCTTCAATCGAAGCCTGAGTTGCCCATGCTGCTGAGGTTGCAGCACTCCGTGTGGAATGTGCAGTGATTTGTCTGGGGACTGTCAAGGACTGTCCATGTGGAAGGTACAAAAGTCCTCCCTTACTGACAGGGCTGCTAGTTCTGAGATGTGTCTTGCTGAGGTAACAGCGACTAAGAAGGCAACCTTAAGGGTCAGGTGCTGTAGATCACAGGTCCTGACAGGCTCAAATGGAGGTAAGGTTATGGCCTGTAGGACCTTAGGTAGATCCCAGGAGAGGTATCTGTGTACCACAGATGGCCTACTGTTAGATGCGCCCTTTAGAAAGAATCGCACCACTGGGTACCTGGCTAGAGTTTCGGAGTTGCTGTAGGTAAGAATAGTTGATAGGGCAGCCACCTGTCTACAAATTGTATTGGGTGCTAACCCCCTATCCAGACCTTCTGCTAGGTATTCTAAGATATCTGGGATAGAGATGTTGCATGGTTCTAGTTGTTGCCTGTTGCACCAACCGCAATAATTTTTCCAAGTGGAATCATAGATCCTGTTAGTTGTAGGCCTTCTAGAGGCCTGGAGAGTCCTAATGACTCTTTGTGAGAAGTTGTCTCTCTCTAGGAGACTCCACTCAAGCGCCAGGCGATCAATTGGAGCCACTGTGGGTCTGGATGTAGCAGGGACCCCTGGTTGAAGGAAATTTGGTTGTGTGGAATCCTCCACAATGGAGATGTAGACAGGTTTACGAGATCGGCAAACCACGGCCGTCTTGGCCAGTGCAATGAGTATCACCCCCGCCTGTTCCTGCAATATCTTCCTGATGGTTGCTTGTATCAGAGGAAGAGGTGGGAATGCATACAGCAGTCCTTTTGGCCATTGGCCTCGGAGTGCATCCCCTCTCTCTGTTCCTGGTGTCGGAAAATGAGAGAAGAACCTCGGAAGCTGAGTACTCTTTGGACTGGCAAACAGGTCCAACACTGGATGGCCGAATCTCTCTGCTGCCTCTCTGAAGAGAGCAGGGTGCAGGCTCCACTGAGTAGCCTATTGTTGTTCTGCTCAGGAAGTCTGCCTGGCGATTGGCTTCTCCTGAGATGTGCTTGGCCTTGATGGAATTTAGGTTGTTTTCTGCCCAGGTTCCCAGCATTTGTGCTTCGTTCATGAGGGCCCTGGATCGCGTGCCTCGTCGGTTGTCGTGCGCTTTGGCTGCCACGTTGTCCGTGAGTATGAGCACGTGTCAATGCGCCACTGCGCTGTGGAAGTGACGGAGGGCCAGGTGTATGGCTCTGAGTTCTAGCCAGTTTATGTTGTGCTTTAGGTCTTTCTTTGACCATTGACCCTGTGCTGTGATTGCAGGTGTGCACCCCAGCCAAACAGGCCGGCATCCGTGGTAAGGGTGACTTGGTTGGCTTCCCTGAACAAGTGTCCCTTCCCCATCGCTGGGGAGGACTACCACTGGAGCGACCTCAGGATCTTTGGTGGCACCTTCACTCTTCAGTTTGAGGAACCTATCCCCACTCTTTGAAATGGAAGTCGGAAACACTGGAGCTCTCTGGAGTGTAGCCTTGCCCAAGGTACGATTGCAAGGCATGACACCATCTTTCCTAGCAGTTGTGAGAGTGTAGCCAGCATTGAAGATCGCTTCCTTCGGATGAGCCTGACCAGGGTTCGAATGCTGCGTTGATGGTCCTAAGAAAGATGGACCATTCATGTTTGTGTGTTTATGACTGCTCCCAGATGAAGAAGACGGTTTGAGGGAACGGTCTGACTCTTCTGAAAATTTACTGAGAACCTGTGGTCTTGAAGGGTTTTCAGAGTCAGTGCAGGTCTGACTGTGCTGTCTGGACCGATGAGGATTGGATGAGAATGTCATCCAGATAGCATTGGATGCACACCGGAATTGTTCTCAAGTGCGTGGCGATTGTTGCCAATACCTTTGTGAAGACCCTGGGAGCTGAAGAAAGTCCAAAAGGCAGGGCCCTGTATTGGAAGTGTTGACCCGTGTGGTAGAATCTGAGGAACCTCCGGTGGTCTGTAAATATGGGAATGTAAAGGTAGGCCTCCGTCAGATCTATGGACGTCAGAAGGTCCCCCTTCCTGATGCTTGCTAATATCGAGTGAAGGGTTTGCATTTTGAATTTTTTGTATTCCAGGTGTCTGTTCAGACTCTTTAGGTCTAGTATTACTCTCCATGCCCCCCCCCCCCGAATTCTTTGGGACTTTGAATAGGATGGAATAGAATTCTTGTCCCCACTGATCTCTTTCTACCAGTTCTATAGCCTGAATGTCCAGGAGGTGTTGGATGGCCTCCTTGGTGAGGTTCTTCTTGATGAGATCTTTTGGAGATGGGCAAGGAATGAACCGGTTCAGTGGTGTTGAGAGGAATTCTAGAGATAGGCCGAATCTGATGTATTTAGGAGCCAGAGGTCTGTGGTTGTGGCTTGCCATTTGTGAGCAAAAAGGGCTAGCCAGCCACCAATGGGGGAGCCCCCCAGGCCATCACTTGGATCTGCGGTAGGGACGTCCCCCAGCTCCTCGAAAGGGCTGCCTTGCTTGGGCCTGTTGTCTGAACCTGTCCCTGTTATTATTTCTCTCACCTTGATGGTCTGATCTGGGCTGATAGGGAGGGGAAAAGGCCCCCTGATCCGTGCCTGCATCAGGTCGGAAGGATGGTCTGCGGGAATAGGAGGAAGTTCTCCTCTCCGTCCTCTTTGTCAGGTGGGCCAGGATCTTGCGTTTGTCCTTATTTTCAATTAGATAAGGGTCAAGCGCCTCGCCAAAGAGCCGGCCGCCCTTATAGGGTGCCGCCACTAAATGCCACTTAGCCTTCATGTCCGCTCTCCAATGCTTGAGCCACAGCAATCTGCGTGCACCAGTCTTGTACACTATTGCTCTGGCAGAAAAATTGGTTGCTTGTAAGGAGGAATCCGACATGAGCTCTGTTGCCGCCACTAACCTTCTTAAATTCTGGTGAGTTTTCTCCTCCACTGGGGGAATACTCGACTGGAATTTTCTCCTCCACTGGGGGAATACTCGACTGGAGTTGGCACAGCCAAAGAAGAGATGTCCTGACGAAAAAGGACGTAGTGATGCCTGCCTTGATTACCCACGCCGATGCCTGGTGTGCCCTGTGGAAGATGAGGTCCATCTTCTTGTCTTCTGATTTCAGGGCCTCCGCTGTATCCCCAGCTATCGGGAGTGGAGAAAAAAGGGTTGCAATGGGTTCATCTATTGTTGGCACTTCTATTATCTCTGATAGTGCCGGATCTATGTTGAACATTTTCTTGTCTGCCCCCCCCCCCCATTGGGAGGAAGGAACCCGGTGCCCCCATGTTGTTCTGAACAGAATCAAAGAAGAAAGGTGGACAGGGGACAAAGTGTTGGGTATAGGTGGGCTGTGAAAACACTTCATTGTTTGTGACCTTACTAGTTGAGGGATTGGTGGAGGTTCCTTTCTGCGGAATCGGGGGCCTCTCGATATTTGCAGTTCCACTGGTTTTATGTAGCAGCATCTTGAATAAGGACGGACTAAACAGGCCTACAAATGGAGGATGATCTGGAGATACATCCTCTTCGTCTGACAGTCTCTGATCCGTAAGCTCATGGTCCTCCGCAGGAGACCTCCTGCCTCTGGAGGACCTGGAGGAGGAAATAGAGTCTTGGTACACAGAGGCCTCCTCTTGAGAAAAGCGGGAGCTGCTCCTAGAGGCCACAGACCTTGTTCTGGAACAATAGTGTCTTGAGGAGGCCATGGCCTGTGCAACAGCCTGAGATATCAGGGATTGAAGGTGCTCTGGAGACATTGCTCCATGATTATCTGAGCGACGGGTGCCTGCTTCTGAACCCAGATCTCCAGGCCCCTCGCTTAGGGGTGAGCCGTTCTCTTGTTCCGTATCGGCCTCTGTATCCAGAGGTTCCTGGCTGGGCTTCCTTGTGCCAAAAATTTCCTCCTCCCTGTAATTGGGTGGCTCTAATTCATCTTCAGTGGAGTTTTGCCTCCTTTCGGCTCGGGAGAATTGTCTCTCTAGAGCCTGGTGACGTCGCTTAGCCTCCCTATCCACTGCGTTGGAAGGCCTTTGGCCGATATTGCCTTGGCCTTGATCTTCCCAGCCACCTCCTGCTTGGATGATCTCTGTCTTTTACGAGCAGGGGGGCTGGTGGTGGCAGGTTCCTGCACTGTTTGAACTGTGCTGGTATCTGCCATTCTTAACCAGAATAATTTTCAATTCCGGCCTGGTTCAGGGTAATTGTGAGCTGATCTATGTCTTGTGCTCTTCAATTATTACTATTATTAATAATTATTAATATTTTATTATTATTATTTTATAATAATAATAATAATTATTATTATTATTATTATTATTATTATTATTATTTATTCCTATGTGTCTAGGAAGAAGGACTGAGCTTGGGTGGAGTTGAGGTTGTTATTGGCCAAACCCAAGTTTCTCTCGTGCCTCCCTCAGCTGTATTTCCTGGAGACTGCCCCCCAAAAAACAAAAACAAAAAACAACAACTGCACTTGTATTCAGTGGAATACGGTCAGCATGAGTTGCAAGGAAGTCGCAGAGTTGCAGGGAAACTCTGGGAGGGAGCTGTGGAGTTTAAAAGTCCTCCATCGACCAGCTAATCCCCGGCTTCAGGCAATGGAAACAACAGGAGCCTTCAAGGTCTTTAGTTGATTTAGGGTAAGAGCCTTGGAGAGCTGTGATATTCCTCTGCAGCTCATCATCCCCCTATTGTTCCCACGCGGCTCACCGGCTTCCATCTCATCCACGGGAGGTTTAAATTGCCAGCTAATCAGCTGTGCTAATGTATTCCAAATTTGCTTCGGCTATCCTGGCTAGCCCTGTGGGAGAATTGGGTTGGTGGGGAAAGGAGATTGTCTCTCCCTTTGTTCAAGGTCACACTTGGTGACCGGAAAAATGACATCCGGTTCCTTGTTTGTCCTGCGATCGGCTGGGCTCAGGCCAGCCTCGTGGTTGAGCTGCAATCCGGCAGAAGAAAGGGCTCAAACGAACAGTCGTTTATTCTTTGCAGTTCCTCCCCCCCCCCCCCCATGGATTGACCCAAAATATCAGAAATATATGACCTTAAAGAAGAATCACTTCAGGAGTCAAGAATTCAGTCTAATCGGGCTCAAGACTAGTTGAGACTGGGGAAGGGAGGTCCCAGGAGGAGAAGCGGAGCAAAATTGGTCGACTAGTCTATGGGCAGAAAACGAAGTTAACCCATTGGTGGATTCTCCACTTGTCATATTGGAGAACAGGAACATGTTACCAATATGTTGAATAGAATCCTTTCCTTGAAGATGGGTAAATTCAGGATTTCTGAATGGATCCAAACAGTAAAGAATTGGAAATGGTACTAGATATGGAAAAACAATCTAAAACTAAATATGGGCAAAATATTACTGATTCCAGGACAGGATTTTAGGATTCAGGAAATATAAATGTTCTGGAGGTGTACTTAAACAATAGAGAAACATAGAAAGGTGACCAATTAGGCATTAAATCCAGGATTAAATCAGAACAGAAATCCAAATTAAAGAACAGAGACAGCTGTCTATACTTCACTTGAATGCATCCCATCACTTCATGGAGGGGGAAAGAGAAACACTATTTTTTTCTAGTATTTAGTCAGACTTTACTTCCTATGGTTAAGTTAATTATTCCATTGATTCTGGAATAAGAGAGAACATACCTTTATTTCATTTTCTTGACATGTTTTCTGATATTTGAAAAGTGCTATTGTATTTCCTCTCCGCTGATTTTTTAAAGGCTAAATATAACTAGATCATTCATTCTCTTTTCACTGATAATCTCCTAATCTGCTGATCATCCTTGTTGGTGTTGTCTGAAGTTGTTCCAATTTCTCTGACTTCTTCTTGTAGCGTGGCCTTCAGAACTGGATATAGTAATTGAAATGGGGCGTGACCAAAATAGAGTACGAACAATTATTTCCTGTGATTTGTAAATTATGATGTTGATGCAGTCCAAAACTTCATTTGCCTTTCTGGCAATCATATTATGCTGATGGCTCATATTCAGTTTGCAATCAACTGCTATTCTGATGAGGTTTTTTTCTCAAGTGTCAGTACCAACCAGATATCCCCAACTCCTTCTATACCCATACATTTGATTTTTGTTTCCTAAGTGACTTCTCTATTAAATTTTATTTTGTTACTTTCAGTGCAGTTCTGCACCATACCAAGATAGTTTTGAATATTATTTCCCTCTTCTAGGATATTAGTTATCTCATTACAGGGAGTCATGATGATCACCTTGGAGAACAGCAACAACAGGCAGAGAACCATGCATTAAGCTCTGGGAGATGAGAGAATATTTAATACTTAATTAACTCTTTTTAATGTTTCTTGTTTTTTATGAAGCTTTAATTTTTTACTATATTTTTCTAAGTTGCCCAGAGCTGTTAATTAAGTTGGAAGCACAAACATTTTCGAAATTTTTAAAAAATGAAAGTCGACATTTACTAAACTTTTTTTTGATTGATCAGTTTGCTTGTTTGTACCAATTGCCATTATTTATACAGATCCAGTAAATTAAACTTTGGGTTTAACTGATCAAATCTCATAACTACTATTCAATCTGTAAAATCTAAGAATATGAAGAGAATCCTTAAATCAGACATGTCAAACTCACGATGTTATGTGATGTCGCACAATGTATTGGGACGATTTTGCCATTGCTGGCAATGGGGTGGGTGCGGCTTCCGGATGACGTGTCCAGCCTGGGGTCAGCAGTTTGACACCCCTGCCTTGAATAGCTGCCCATATGGGACTATTCTGCCTGCCAGCCCTGGAATGCAGTTGTCTTCTCCAGTTGGATCTAAGGTTTGTTCTGAAGGCCTTCTCAGAAAAAATATTAAATCTATTAATCCTTGTTATGAAATTTTATTTATTTTTGATTTACATTAATCTTTTTTTTCTGGTTTGCCTCTTCTTCAGTACTGCTTAAGCCCTCCAACATTTTGATCTGGAAGGATGGGAAAATCTCTTGAGCAAAAGTATATTTTCTTTATTTCCACCAGAATGTCTGTACTAGACAAAACATGTTTATGGATGAAAAAATGATGTATCTGGGTTCAACTCTATTGCTGGTATCCAATACTACAAGTCAACCTGACTTTCCTAGTTAAGAAGTTGCTTTTCTTAAGCTCAACAGAAGGATCCATAATGTCAATGAATTAAGTAGTTTTCACTTTGTTTTGTATTGTCTTGTTTAACTGTTTATTCCTATGGCCAACAAAAAAAAGATGAAACTAAAACATTCACATATTATCAGTCAGGAGCCAGAATCCAAAGCACTGTGCAAATAACTATATATAGAGGATGTATATTTAAGTTCATAGGAGAACAAATTTGTAAGGATTTGAATAAAAGAAAATTCAAAAATGAAAGTGGCACTTTGACAAGGCTAACTGCTCACTATATTTTGTAGTCAATAAATCTAAAGTGTTGCTTACCTATTGTCTGATGGCAGTAATGAAAGCAAAGCCAAAGCTGAAAGCTTTCTTCTCTCTGGCTGTGTTATATTATCCATGCGATCAACCCACATTTCAATTATGTGCCCAAGGAGATGGTCTGGCTAGAGAAAAACAACGTTAGTTAAAATCTCATTCATAAGCACGATAAACAACCTAGCTATTTGCAGCACAATGAAAAAGATATAATTTTACATTTTATAGGTTTTGTTATTCTGCCAACAGAATAATCAATTGACTTGGATTCCAAAATACAAAACAATAATTTTGAACACTATAAATAAAACATGCATATGGCTGTGGACAAAACTATGTATGGCATATGTGAAAATAAACTACATAAGAGATTTAAATTCAAAATAAAAATGAATGTGTCAACATACATTTCATGAGTATATATTTTTGAAGCTACATATTACCACAGTCCCTTCGAAAATTATTTTTGAAATCTCTTAAAAGCAAAGCCTGATATCTGATGTTATTTCTTTAATCATAATTGCTAAGCAGGATTTATCTTCTAAAACAGGGGTGTCAAACTCAATTTCATTGAGAGCCGAATCAACACTGTGGTTGCCCTCAGGGGGCCGGGTGGGTGTGGCCAGGGTGGGTGCAGCCTACTGGGTGGGTATGGATGGAGTAGGAGTGGCCTACTGGGTGGGCATGGCCAGCTCTACATCGTTCGCGTCAAGGATGCCTGTGGGGGCCTGGGCAGGAGTGGGACAGATCTCTGGCAGGAGAGGGTGGGACCGGGGCAAGCACCAAGGCATTGTCCATTTCTTCATTCCTCACAAAGGGTGACACCTCCCCAGCATGCACCCGGGGGCGGGGCCAACAAGGCAGGGGCTGGTTCCTCGCTAGATGGCCTTGTGGAGCTAAGACTGAATGCATTTCAGCATAGATGGCCACCACAAAATTATACATTGGCCCCAGATCCAAGGCAGTGGGGGCCATTCCCTCACTGTTTCCAGGATGGCTTCGCAGGCCACATGAAACCACTTTGTGGGCCGCATCCAGCCCCCGGGCCTTGTGTTTGACATGTCTGTTCTAAAGTATCCTTGCTGAATAAAGTGAATTTCCCTGGATAGAAACATTAAATAAATTAACTAGTTTATTATTATTTAATGACTGAATATTACACAGAAAATGACTGCTTTGAAACAATTTTTTATATATTCAATTAATTTAAGCCCACTGGGAAATACAAACTGGAAAAAAATATGATATTTTTTGAGACGGTGGATAATTAAAAGTAGCTCAATGAATATTTGAGGCAGAATAAACAAACTGTAATTACTTATGAACATATAAAAGAATGAATATAAATACCAATATTACTAGCAAATGGAAGACCTCAAAACATAGTAAATGATAAAAGAAACTCAGATAACAAGAGCAAATATAGCAGCTGATATGAACTACAGAAATGATAACATAGAAGAAGTAATAACAACAAAAACCCAGCAAAAGGGGCAACATCAGGAAATTATAGGCCAATGACAAGCTTATCTATAATGTTTAAATTACACATGGGAATAATAGCAGACAATATCCAAGACTATTTATAAGAAAAACCATCCTTCCAGTAGAACAGAAAGGAAATAAAAGGAAAACAGAGGTACAAAATATCAACATCTAATTGACAAAACAGTTTTGAAGAATTGCAAACATCAATCTTCATATAGTCCTGATTGACTATAAAAAAGGTGTTTGATTCATTACTTCATAGTTGGATCATCATATATTTGGAAACAACTGGTGTCAGTAAAAGCATTTCACTGTTTATAGAAAAAAATAATGAAACAGTGAAAGACAGAATTAATGATAGGAAATAGAAAATATTGGCTTGTCAGCATTAGGAGAGGGTGACTCATTGTCATCCTTATCATTTGTTATTGCTATGATTCCACTTTCAGTGATTTTGAAGAAACCACATCTTTACTACCAAACAGCAAAAAGTTGCTAATAAAATCTCACATTTGCTTTATAGTGATGATCTGAAGCTTTTGGAAAATCAGAAATCGAATTACAGACATTAACAAAAAAGTAAGAATTTAAAGCACATATATACAACTGGAATTTGGCCTACAGAAATATGTATAGTAGCAATCAATCAACCAATCAATTTGGTCAAACAATAATGAAATTTAAATACAAATGACCAAATCATCAGGAGTATAGGATGAAGTTATGAATATCTTTTTACAGTTGGATAATATCAAGCATGGAGAAATTAAAAATGTGATTAGTAAAAATACATCCAAAGAGTGACAAAATTGTTAAAAACAAAATTGATCCGTAGAAATGCAATCAATACCTGGGCCACAGCTCTGATACGATACACTGCTGAAATTAACTGGACACAAGTTGAAATGGACCAAAAACTTTTAAAAAGTGATGTATAAACCAAAAAATAAAAAAATTATGAATGTTCACTATGCATTACAACCTCAGAGTGATATTGATAGATTATACTCTGCCCAAATGGAAACAGAGGTTATTGTTTAAGAAAATCGTATGTTGGCTGAATGTGTAAAAAACAGCCAAAAAAAAGCACTGATGCAATTAAAAATTGGAACTTACTAAATGTAAAGGAAAAACAAAGTAAAATATCAAAAATAATGTAATAAAAACACAAAAAGTATGCTGATAAGGAAAAATATTACATGGTCAATTTCTACCAAAGACTCAGGGGAAAGTGGATAAAGATAAAATGGTTTACAACATTAAAAATGGCTTACAACATTAAAACTATAGATTGACTTTGGCTACGAAGGAGCAAGTTATTTGAACTAATGCAATCAAGAGCATTATTGAAAAATCATCAAATGATTCAAAGTTCAGATTTGTTGTGCAAAGGAGCAAAAAAACCCAGTAGATCACAGACTCAGCTCATGCAAGATCACACAAATTGATTATAAATGACAATACAGTGGCTTAAATGATTTACTGAAGCATCTGTAAAAATTATCATGAGCCAGTAATGAAAAATTAATGAAAGATTTTTGAAATGAGATACCGAAATTGTTCATTAAGAAATCAGCTGAGGCAAATGGTCTTCCATCTGGACCAATGCCAGAACTCCAACTACTGTGACAGTAATTTTTTAAAAAATGTGCTGATTCAGTTCCTCACTAGTTTCTTCTGGCCCTAAATAAATAGATAATGAGTTAAGAAGCCATGCTATCCAAGATCAACACCAGGCCTTTTTATGGATTGAATGAAAAGTCATTGAATAAAGTCAAAGAAGTAAAAAATCCTCTGAAAAGGTATACACACGCATACACATACAAACACATTTTTTTAAAAAAAATATTATAGTAGTAATATCTAATATAAACTAAACTTAAAAAAGAATAAAAGTGAAAAGTGCAAAAGAAAAAAAGAGAAGGCAATGTATCATATTTATGACTTAAGACAACAAACATTAAAGAGAACAAAAAGAAAATGAATCAGTGAAGATAATAAATTGATCTGCTCGAAACTGCTATAACTTCACCTAACAAGCTAAATGTTAGCTCAATGCACTATAATAAAGAAAAAAGATTTCCAGTGATAAAAAAAAATTGCTCTGACAGGAATATTTTAATTGTTGGTCAATTTATGTTTTTCATTAAAAAAAGGCATAAAATATAAATCACTTACTTCTTGGTTAAATTCACAAGCCATCTGGTTTAGGAGCAATGAGAAAAAACTTTTATTTTGCAACAAGATTCTACCAATGACTCCCAAGTAAGTTGACATTACAACTGGGTATCTCTGAAATGAAAACAGTTCATTTTAGCTTTTTATCAGTGAGAAAGTATGAACATGACAAAAGCATGCTGGACTGATTAAATAAGGGTATTCTACATGTCCTACTGCATTATCAATTTTGCAGTACTGTATATTTACTCTACATGGGCATTTGGAAGGTGTACTTATAAGAATATCAAGAAGAAATGAATCTAATTTTTTCCCTGGTTCCCATTCTTTCCAAGGATTTACAGTAACAATTCTATGAATGACTGTTCAGTGACTTATTTTTGCCACTGAGTTCAATTTATGAGCAAAGGAGCCCAAGATTTTACAATAATTCTTAAAAAGCAAGTTAATACATATAAGGTTACATGAGGTGGAGGGATTTGCTTTAAAATGTGCTATTAATCTAGAAACAAGTAGCTCATTGTTGTAATTCCCAATGGCAACACTCTTCAGTGCAAAGATTTAATGGTACATTATTGCGAAATGATACAAGTGGATGAAAAAGTGTTAAATATTGTTATTGTAACACTTCGCATTATAAAACACTAGCTATTTGAAGTAAAAAAAACTTTTAAAAGATCTATGAAACATAATAAAATAATGAATTCTTCAACATTCAAAATAAAATAAATGCTAGAACATAATCTCTGGGATGCTCTAATCCAGTGGTTCTCAACCTGTGGGTCGGGACCCCATTTGGGGTTGAACGACCATTTCATGGGGGTCGCCAAACAACACAGTCCGCCATTTTTTCCCCCTTTTCCTTAGCTGTGCTACTTCCTTTTATTCTATTGGCTTTTGAAAGCCAATAGAACAGACTCTCTTGAATAGAGTCTAATTCTATTGGCTTTCAAAAGCCAATAGGAATTGTCCAGGCTGTCTCTGCCCTGCTGAGCCCGCCAAAAGCCCCATTCTGCAAATGGTGCTACACCAGTTAAGTAGTCCTCGACTTACGACCAGTTGAGTAGTCCTCGACTTACGACTGGTTGGGAGGTCGCGGCATTAAAAAGGTTGAGAACCACTGCTCTAATCACTTTCTGCACCTGAGGCAAACAGGAGAAACCAATGAATTTGGAATTGATCTTGTCTCCCACAAGGCAGAGGTGTATTTTGAAACTGACAATTTTCACTATCCTAGTCCATAGCAAAAACATATGTGGTTCATTGAAAATCTTGGGTTCAGGATATCATTTTATCAAGATATTAATACTGTAACTCATGCCTCCCCCAGTGCCTTAAGTAGTTGATTTGAAACTGAAGAATTCAAGATGGATTGAAAGATAATAGTCAATTTTTAGGGGGAAAATATTAAAATTTCCAACAATAAAATTGTATAATTAATTATCTAAATAATTCACTATTCTGAGAAGTAATATAGAAATGGCAATATACTAGTACTATAAATTTACACTACATATATAACTCTGATTTTAAAGTAATAAAAAGTATTGTTATGATACCAGTATACAGAGCCATTCTATAAACTGCATTAACTGACTTTGTCATAGTAATAAAAAAGAAAAAAATGGAGTTAGCAGTAATTAACCCTGAAGACAAATTTATACAGGAAGCATTTAAAGTTCTTCAGTAGTTCCTCATTAGTTTTTTTTAATTCCTGACTAAGGAACACATTATGGCTAAGAAGCCCTTACCTCCCCCTGTATAATTCCACGAACCACAGATGGCAAAAGAGGTTGAAACATTTCAGGACCCAACCCTGGATTCACTTTGAAAACATTTTCAACAACCTGAAAGATATTAATCAGATTAATTCTTCAAACAGTCTCTTTGTTTCAATCAACAGAGAAGAAGTGTACAATAATATATATGGCATAAAACAATACTGATACACTTGATTGAAGCTTGACTTCTGGTGACTAGATCAGGGCTTTTCAACCAGTGGTACGGGTACCACCTGCGGTACATTGGCACCTGGCAGGTTGGTACGCAACCATCCTAGAAAAGTGATAGCGGGGGAGGGGAATGAGCTGAACCGGTGGCAGCACCGCACAAGCCTGAGCAAGAGATGGCTGGAGTTGCAGGGCTGTCAGAGCTCAGCGGAAGCACCAGGATCAGTACCGCTTTCTAGTTGATCAGTGCTTCTTCAGGATAGTCAGGGCTCAGTGGAAGCACCAGGATCAGTGCAACTGATTCATATTTATGATGGTCACAGTGTCACAGGGTCATGTGAAGTGACCAAAACCTGCTGCAACCATCCAGCAGACAGGAATAAAAATCAAACACCCCACCCCCACCCCACCCCCGCTGCCAATCCTCAACAGAAATGCTCACAATGAAAACCTCGGACAGGAGTTAGAGTGCCACCGGGCGAGCAGGCAGGTGTCTTGCTCGCCTGTGGCTGGGGGGGCACTTTTTTCAGTGCCACTGTAACTTCTAAGAGTCACTAAGCGAACTGTTGTAAGTCGAGGACTACCTGTACTTTATCACTTTATATATATATATATATATATATATATATATATATATATATATATATATATATATATATATATATATATGGTCATCAAGATTTTGACACCTTGCTAGGCGACTGGTGGTACTCGAATGTTGCTATATCCTAAAAGTGGTACAATGGGTGAAAAGGTTGAAAAGCCCTGGACTAGATAAACATCCTGTATTCTTGGCAACACTACTGGAGTAATTGTCATTACTTTCCTTGATCATTCTTTTCATTTCCCCGTCTAGCCTACAAATCTGGTATTCTCTAATATTCTATATTATGCTTTTATTCATTTGAACATATTGATATTTTTAACTACTATGTTGAGCTTTGTCTCCTGTTCCCATTTACCAAGTTGAATGCTGTTATGTTAGAGTTAGAACCAAAAAATACGACTTTCTTATAAAGTTGGAGAGACATTACAACAATACTCATTTTCGATGCCTTGAACCAACAGATGGATGGATTGAATGTCATTGGTGTTATATATTCTTTATGATCACTTCATGGGAAACAACTCTCTCTCACAACAAATATTATAAAGATAAAAAAACAGATTGCTGAAATGATGTCAGTAAGGTTATAACAAGTGGTATGTGGCATTTTTCAAACAAAACGTTTAGTTCAGGTAACTGAATGTTAAATGATAACTTGTCTCTCCTTCAATTTTCAAAAGTAAGAATAAAGAAAGATTCAAAAAAGATGCTTGACAACAATTCCTGAAAACTGCTTACTGATATAATTTTTTCTAAAATGTCATCAATGCCCTTATGTATTTTATGAAGGGCATTTTAAATGATACAGTTAATCTAAGATATATAACTACAATTTTCTAAATTTTTGCTTCCTTATTCAAAATGCCAACTTCCTTAAAACATGCTTGCCTACACATTTTATATATTCTTTTTATCTGTTTCTTTTCAACGTCATCTATTTCTCTTCAACTTCATCTCTTTCTATTCCTCAATCGCACATTTGTTTCTCTGGAATTTTCTTCAAAAGTTCCACTCCACAACAAACCTTTTCCTACTACCCTTGATTTTGAAATTAAATTGTTTCAGTACACAAACTATTTCAAATTATTATATATTGTTTTGAAGGACAGGTAAAAATAGTAAAATGCCTTTAAGTGCTTTATTTATAAACTATATTTAATAAAATAAATTTGATAGGGAGTGAAGAGTGTAATATTCATCAGCAATGTTCATTTATTTTCAATTTCACAGTCCAACAACACTTTGGAGATTATGAGTTCTAGTTATGCTTTAGGCATGAAAGCCAGGTGGATGACTTTGGGTTAGTCATTCTCAGCCCAACGAATTTCACAGATTTGTTATTGGGTGGAAAATAGGAGGAAGAAGATTATGTATGTTTGCCATCTTGAGTTATTTATGAAAATAATAAAGGTGGGATATAAATAAATAAATATAATCTAGTAATAATAATAATTTGACTAAGAAGTAGAGTTAATTGAATAAGGAGGGTCAGTACCATTTTACAAAATCTGCAATGCTTGTTTGATAACAGATAATGAAATGCAAGCAAGTTTATAACTGCATTTAATTTAAAAATCTACACATTAATAAATGAAATTAACAACAAATTAAAGATCAATTCTTTACCTTCAGAACTTGAACTTGACCTTCAGTATTTACATTTTTTAAGATCTCACAAAATGATCTGCAGAGATCAGATGAATAGATCTAGAATAAAAATTAATGTATAATTCTATTGTCAATTTGCTTATAAAAATTTATTGAAAATCATGACATAATTTGCAAAGATGTGCATTTATTAAATCAATAATTATAATTTTAATACCATTCTATAGTAGCAGTTTTGTCTTCTAGCTTTAACGTCCAATATAATCTTATAATATAATCTTTACTTTCATTAGCTTTAAAAGAATTATTTTTAAATTGTTCCTCCTCCAACATTTCTTTGCCTGTAACAGGTGGATACAATAAAATTAGGCTTATGCATTGCTGCATATGAACTCGTTGCCGGACAATTCAATCATTATCTCTTCAACTGCATCCCTCTGTGCCAAATGGTTATTGCTAGAACACAACAATTTCCAGAAACAATTTTTCCAAAAAGGCAAAAGCCCAGGGAAGAAGCAGGGACATAAAATTCATAGTCAAATGAATTCTAATTTTGTCTCATCTATTCTAATAATGCTAACAGGACAGGCAATGAGGCATACATAAGCAAAAATAAGATAGTAAGAAGTTCTATTATAATTGTTAAAATGACTTTAATTCAGTATTTACATTGGAGGTGAGTACATGTGAATGTCATTAGCATGTACAGTAATTTGCATACAAAAATTAAGTAGGTTAAAAGCCTTATATTTCACTTGTAATTTTGCTAAATGAAGCTAGTTTATGAACCTGGAAGGTGTTCACCCATAAAAGCAGTAGTTATTATGAACTGCTATACTTTGAAAAGCCAATGATGCCAAAACATTTAACTGATTCTTAAACACAGTGTACTATAATAAAAGAAACAAAATCCAAATATTAAGAATGCTGTAACTGAAGGTACAGAGACCTTAATAATAAAAAATCCACTTTCAAGGTAACCATAGTAATAACACAAAAAAGGATATTAATTGATATAATTAGTGCCCAGAAATTTAATTATATAATTGACTAAACTGTACAGTGCTTTTCTTTTCTACTGACTTTGTTTTTTAAATCACCTGTATATCTCAAGGACTGTATTCAAAATGCATCTACAGATAATCCTTGTAAGGCATGTAAGTAGCTGTGAGGTTTGTCATAATTTTAACAGTTACTAAGAAACCAGTCATAAGCTGAGGACTACTTGTACTTTGAATAAAGAACTGTTGAGGGAAGCAGATGCAATAAAACAATTTTGATCACATTTGATTTGCTTTTTCCAATATACTCTCCAACATATAGGACTGGCTACAAATTTGCTAAATAAGCCATTTAGCCATGCAAAGTAGAGCTGTAAAAAACACTTGCTACTCCAATTAACCACCAAAAGATAGTATTTGAGGAAGATAGCAGTTGGCTATCATAATGGATACATACATACATACATACATACATACATACATTTATGAATGACATTTATTCTTTATCATATTTCTACAATAAAATATTGGCCAAAGTTATTTCTCATTTTGTTACCATAAAGCATATAAAGAAAAAAAGTAGAGCGAATTAATTATTACAATGCTACATGAACTAATTATTCATAGAATAAGAATAATTCAAGCTTCATGAAATATATAATATTGAATTTGATTTGATACATACCTGAAGAAATTCAGATGAAGATAAAAAAAGATAAGCATTGATGATCTTAAAGCACGTTCGGATGTTTTCTGAACTTAATTCTAGAAAATGAGCATCAGATGATTTTAGCTTTTTTGCTACAGTTTAATACCACTTAAGTAAACCCAATTCTAGGTAATATTCTGTAATATAGGTAGTTTTTGACTTACAACCACAGTTGAACCCAAAATTTCTGCTGCTAAGTGAGACACTTGTTAAGTGAGTTTGCCCAATTTTATGAACTTTCTTGCCATAGTTATTAAGTGAATCACACTGCAGTTGTTAAGTTAGTAACATGGTCGTTAAATGAATCTGGCTTCTCCATTGACTTAGCTTGTCAGGTCACAAAAGGTGATCACATGACCCCAGGAGATTGCAACCATCATAAATATGAGTCAGTTGTCAAGCACTGAATTTTGATTATGTGAACATGGGGTTACTGCAACAGCCATAAGTGTGAAAAGCAGTCATAAGTCCTTTTCTTCAGTCCTTTTCAGTTCAGTGTAACTTTGAATGGTCACTAAATGAACTATTTTAAGTCAAGCACTACCTGTATATTCATTTTATTCTTATAAATTATTCTAAAATCATCTAAATATCCATTTATACTATCTGTAAATTACTCCTGAAAACCATGGTTTTAATTACTGATTACTGATTATTGAGAAGGAGTACAATGGAATCTGTATGTTTGCATGTATAATTCATTCAAACATTTATATACTGCCCATTTCAAAAGTCAGTTACTTCTGGTTTTAAAAACCATGTCCATAGCAAAATATTGGTTCGCTTAATGATGGCAGCATTCATTTTATAACCATGGTGTTCGCTCAATGACTGCCATAAAAAAAAAAAAACCCAATGTAAAATCAAATGCCGGGTTCAGATTGGAATTGGATTTGTTGAGATTCAGTGTTTTGTTTTTAATTTAAAATAAAACTTCTTTTTCACTTTTGGGACACTCTTATATTAGGAAGTTCCTAATATAGTTCTACACAGACAAAGATTGCAGTATGATTCATAGGGAACATGTCAAAAAATGTCTTTAATCACAAAATCAATGTTTCAAAGTTGTCACTGTTCAATCACATTTTGCACCCTAAAATGTCTTAATCACACACAATTACACAAGAAAATAATTTTCCTTTCAATATGAGATTTGATATAAAGAGACTACAGGTAGTCCTTGATTTATGACCACAACTGAGCCCACCATTTCTGTTCTTAAGCAAGGTAGTTGTTACGTGAATTTTGCTCCATTTTATGACCTTTCTTGCCACAGTTGTTAAGTGAATCACTGCAATTGAAGTTGTTAAGTTAGTAGCACAGTCATTAAGTGAATCTGGCTTCACCTTGACTTTGCTTGTCAGAAACTCGCAAAAGGTGATCATATGACCCCAGGATGATGCACCTGTCATAAATACATGCCAGTTGCCAAAAGTCCATATTTTAATCACATGACCATGGGGATGCTGCAATGGTCATAAGTATGAAAACTCGTCGTAAATCATTTTTTCAGTGTTGCTGTAACTCAAGTGATTACTAAATGAATGGTTGTAAGTCGAGGACTACTGTGTAAAAATACAATATTGAATTGTAGTAATCAGAAGCCAAATTTAAAAATGTTACGCTAATCTCCTGGCAAACCCTGCTTTATCTGCAGGAACTTGTGATAAAAGCAAATCACATTTCTCCTTAAATAGAAACATGGAACCCAAATAATCTGGCTATAACTGCATACACAAATAGAGTGGTTTTTAAAATATTATCTATGAAAGAAGATAAATTACTCACAAGACTAAAACAATTACATTTTAAAAAGGTCAAAGATATACATTCTGGAAAAAATCTCCAAAATACTTTTTATTTAATATTTTTAAGATAAGTGAAGAGATCACAGCTCAATAATGCTTACAGAACAAGTGATCACATTTAAAGTAACTTATCAACAAACTCTACCTGGTAAATATAAATATAAAAACAGGGAATATACCACTGTTATCGTTCCTCTTGATAAATCTACATATTGTAGTGAGTGGAGTATTTATTGTACAATTAGACACTCTGCAATAACAGATGCAATGGAACATGCAACATACATGTTAAACTGAATTCTTTAAATTTTTCAGAAGGATTGGTTTACCTCTCAGATACTACAATATGTTATATCATTCTTTCTTCAGTCATTTTGATGAAAAAAAATTTAAAAACCCTATTTTGTATAGAAGAAAAATATTATACAATTTTTGAATCCAAATATATTAAATTCAAATAGTGATGGCTTACCAAGAAGAGCTGACATGTTCTGGAATATTCGCAACAGCTCTGGAGTTAGGCAAGGACTATTCTCTAACGTTACTAGCCTAGAGAAACAAATAAAATAATATTAAATAATACAATATTTCCTAGAAACTACAGTATATTATTAAAAATGAAGATTTCTTGCTACAGTATTTTGAACAGTGTTTAAGTTCACGTACTTATGCAGTAATGATGTGAATAGATAAAAGGCAGTGAGAGATAATTTTTTTTTACAAATATAGTGTTTTAGTAATTTGGTAACATATTATTTTATACTGTTGCTTAAAAAAAACTTATATAGGTAGTCCTTGAATTGTGACCATTTATCCAATGATCATTCAAAGTTATTATAGCATTGAATAATTTATAATTATGATTTTGACCATACAGCTTTTCATCCAGTTGGTGATATAATTTATTCACAAATCAATGAAAACAATTCCAGTACCAAATCTCAGCTAAACAATCAACTGAAATTGCTCCAGAAAATCATTTACTATTCAAATGCATCTGAAGCTACAAGGCAACCATCTTCCTAATCACCATGATTAGAAACAGAGTATTTGAACTGGCTTAAAACTGAATAGCTTTGCTAGGCTAAATAAGGTTTTCTTCAACAAAATTTATTACTGCCTCTTTGCACAGGGGAGACATACTACACTACAGTATACTGAAAGGGAGCACTATTAAGCTCCACTAATTATAGGACAGGTCAAATCCTGGTTGAGGTAATCAGCTTGTAGTAGCAAAGTCAATAAATTAAGTTTTGGCCTTTATTTTTCTATATTATCTATACCTTCGAAATCTAAGCATAAACATAAATATAATCAAGAGATACAATAAGAAACGGATGCAAAAGATGCAAATTATACAGGAGCAAATATACCTTGAAATCAAGTATATGCAAAGATATAAATGATTAAAACCTCAAGATAGAGCGAGTCATATCGCTCAATTTTGTCCCCAAATACAAATAATCTTCAAGTTACATGCTTATTACTGTGGGTTGTATAAAAACACTTTTCACAGTTTTCCCGTTCAAAGAAGGCTTGTAGCACAGAGTTTCTGCTGCCTCCTTGTGCCTTCTTCTTTTATTAATCTGACTATACATAACAGAGGGTTCCTTTAATTCTTAAGACCGGACCAGGTTAGCTGCAAGCTCTTCTGCCCAAAGTTTACTCAAATGTAGTCTGAGCTGTAGTTTCTAAATTAATCCGTCACTCTGGATTTTTCTTTACCCATTTCTTTATGCTCTGATATATCGTTTCTGTCCCCTTTGATTTCCTGCTGTACTTCCCTTATGGCCATATCCTTCTCATTTCATTTTGCTCTTGTTCTCAGCTGCTAAACTTCCTGTTTATTCCTTTTCATGAAAAAGCAAGGAAGAAAAGAGCTAGGCAGACTTTTTAATGGCAAACAGGTTATACTGGAACAATGAGTGTCATACCAGCCAAATCCCAATATAAAACAATCAGATTTTTTCCCCCCTGGTAATAACACAAAAGGAAGATAGACCTGCATATGTTCTTATGTGGAAAACAATGAATTGTTTTAAAATACTAAAATCAGTAAGTAAAAACAATATTCAGTTCTTGATTCCCTCCCACTGAACCCAAATGGTGATTGTATCAAATTATTTATAAACTTTAGGACTATTACTGGTACATCAAATATTTTCTCCTTAAAACTGTACTCTACGTCAGGGGTCCCCAGTCCCTGGGCCGTGCAAGCAGCGGGCAAGCGTGCGAAACTCCATTTGTGCAAATGAAGCTTTGTGGGCTTGCCTGCTTGTGCAGAACCATCCCCACCTCACTGCTGTTGTTAGTCCATAGAACCTGAAAGGTTGAGAACTGCTGCTCTAGGCATCCAAGCTCTCCTTGTTATATAGGGGAACCATTTTTGCTAGATTTAGTCAAACATTTATTTTGGGTATATACTGTTAATTTGCCATTGCTGCGTATTCCCCAAACATCTGATATAGGCCATTAACTATCACTTTTCTATTATTGGGCCAAATTTGTCCTTGTAACAATTAGCATATATCTTAATAGTTTATGGTATTTTTATTTACTTGTTTTGAAAAGATTCCTAATAGAAAAAACAGATTTCAATTTAAGTTTTGTTTATAGTGACAGTGGTGGTATCAATATAAATATTAATGTTTAGAGTTTCACAGTGAGTTATAATTATTTCCCAAAATGATTGAGTTTAGTTTTATATATTCAATTAATGAAAAAATGAAATAGTGAGTTTTATATTTTATGGCAATTGTAAGTTCTTTTTAATTACTGATATTTTGTATTGCATCTACTACATCTTTTCTCATTTTCTTCTTTTTCTTTTGTGTAATCATTTATGGCACAGGTATCAAACTCGTGACATCACGTGATGTGTCACAATGTATTGTGACTTTTTCCCCATTGCCAGCAATGGGATGGGCGCAGTTTTGGCATGACGCATCTGGTCCGCAGGCTGGCAGTTTGACATTCTTGATTTATGGTATTCATGTATTATATTCTGTAAATGTTTTGAAAAAGAATAAAACTTACCATAATTCTAATCCATCTTCTAGGAGATACACATGAGGAGGCTGGCTAACATCAGTACTTAGCTGAATAACTGGGAGCAGAAAACTGTAAAGATTCTTGCTTTCTGCTCCTAGACCCTGCAGAAAAAAATAATCAAAAGAAACAAAAAACTCCTATAGTCAGATTATGCATGTAATTGTCCATTTCATTTGCAACAACGTGAAGTAATGGACTACCTACGCCAGACATGTCAAACTCATGATGTCGCATGACGTCGTGCGACATATCGGAACTTTTTCCCCATTGCAGTTTGACACCCCTGACTTATGCTATATTGCTCTTCTTATGTTTTGGTGTCTGAACTTTAGCGTGGGCAAGCTTCTGTCTCAGTGTGTTAGTGCAGCAGTCCCCAATCTTTGCGGCTTGGCGGCCTGGATGGGGGGGGGGAGAGGGAAAGTGGCCACATGAGTGGTAGCTCAACACATGCACATATGTGCATGCAGCTTCACTCACGCAGGAAAGAAGAAAATCCTTTGGGGCGCAGTTTCGAGTTCCTTCAGGCTTCTCCGCACCAAAAGCTTTTGCAAAGAGATGGAAGGCCTGAAGCAGCACGAAATCGCTTCCCCAAAGCCTTTCATCCATTTCCAAAAGCTTTTGATGCAGAGAAGATAAGCCTTTGGGGGCACAGTCTTGTGATCCTTCAGACTCACTGAGGCTGCCTGACGCTCCAAAAGCGAATCGGATGTCCTGCGCAACCAGCCTCAGTGATTCGAAGATGAGTAGGGCGCGCTTGTCCCACTCGGCCTCTGCTCTCACTGCTCCACTTTTGGAGCATCGGAGCAGGCAGCTTGGTGGCCTGGCTTGGGGGGGGGGAGGGGAACCAGCCACGCAAGCAGCGGGATAGCATGCACACAGCTCTCACGCAAGAGAGAAGAAAAGCTTTTGGAGCACCTCTGCATGGCGCAATTCTGAATAGGCCACAGTCTAGTAGTGGGCTGTGGATCCTTGCGTTTGTGGGTTTGGAGAACACAGATATGTGGTATTTCCCAAATATCTGTTTTAGGATATTTATTTATAAAGATTGGATACCAAAACCTAAGAAGAAGAACAACGTTGAGGAGTGTTCAGAACTCTACACTGGAGAAACCAAGCAGAGAAACTTTAGATAGCAGAACATATCTTCCACTGATCAAGAATTAGAAATATTAAGTAAGTCAGGTTTTATTCTGTGTATAATGATCTACATTTTTCCATAATAGAGATCAACTCTTCTACTTCAGAATAAAAAAGGCAGTCTTCTCTATCATTGAGATAAATATGCATTGAGATAAATATGCATTGAGATAAATATGCATTGAGATAAATGTAGAAAGCTTAATGGAGGATTTATGAAAGAATTCAAAATTGTTCTCATCTTGCAGGATGAACTTTGTTGAGATTCAGAAGAGTTGAAATACAAGGCATAAGAATGTGAAGTGAAAGCAAAAGAAAAAAAACCTACAGAAGAAAAAAGGTGAACTAGTTTGCAGAATCCTCCAAAATATGTATATAGAGGGAAGTAAGACTAGGGAGGATATAAGAGGTGAAGTTAAAACAAATTCCCTTCTCTGAATTATAGACAACATTTCAAAAAAAAACAAAAGGGAATCTTTCCACCATTTCTCTTTTCAAAACAAAGGTTTTAGCCATGATTTGGCCAGTAAAGATATTCTAAATATGTATTGCTTTTTTTGTTTCTTGTTAAAGTAATCTGTATAGTCCAGAGGAATTTTTCTCTTGAACAAGGGTGCACAATCTGCATGTGATCCCAGAGATTCTTTTTTCTGGCTTTTCTGGCCTTCTATCACGTATGCTAAAATTCACAGCAAGTTTTCCTAGGATTTTAGTGTGGGAAACTCATAAACTATAGTGCAGTCCCTAGGAGATTATCACAATTAAAAACCATTCAAACGTCTCTTTAAATGCCAATCACTACCCATATATGAACTAACCTTACCTACTTAATAACCCTATCACCACATTACTTGTGTTCCTTGACCACAGAAATGTTGTCTGTGCCTATTATAATGTAATAAAATGTGCATAGTGATATTTAATATGGTATTAAATTTTATTAGGATACAACAAAGAGCCAAGGTGGCGCAGCAGTTAGAGTGCAGTACTGCAGGCCACTTTAGCTGACTGTATTCAGCAGGTCAGCGGTTCAAATCTCACCGGCTCAAGGTTGACTCAGCCTTCCATCCTTCTGAGGTAGGTAAAATGAGGACCCAGATTGTTGGGGGCAATGTAAATATATATATACATTGCTTACTGGTGTACACCGCTTAGAGAGTGCTTGCACTTAAAGCGGTATACAAGTCTCATAAATAAATAAATAAATAAAATAAATATTACACGAGTTAAAAATTCATGGAGAAAAAAAGAAAAGAATTTACCTGAATAAGATGAATTAGGGTAGTAAGAATAGCACATCTCAGCATATTGTGTTTTTCACTTTGTTTCCAAAGTAGAGGTAAATACTGAACCAAGCATGCTACGTAAGGTCTTATCTGTAATCAAAAGCAATGTAATATTATTTTTAAGAGTGAAGTGAATCTCAACTCCTACATCTATAAAATTAAGTAATGAGTTAACTTATTTTATTAACATATCTATGTCTTAATTCCATGAACGCATATGTTCATGAAAATAAATACTCATACTTTTTTAAAAAAAATTATAAAATCAATAACAAAATACAGGTGCAAATACAGCTTTGATGAAGAATTACCACCATTATTACAACAATGATAAGAGACGTTCTAGAAAAAAAATCGTATTTTATTGCAGGTTCTAAATTTTGTTATAAATACTATACATGAATTATATCTAAAACAAATCAGTGCCAGATTTTCTTACTGAGAATTAAGTACTGTTTTGAGGATGGATAACAGGCATAGATATCTATTAGGAAATATTTCAGCCAAAGCAATTATTTCCAGTGGTACTTTCTTCAGAAAACAACAGCAGGGTAGAGGGTGTTCCTGACAGAAAACATTTAAACCAATTATCAATCATAACTCCTATTCAACAGCTCTTTAGAGAACAGGAAAGGAGAAAGGAGCACCAAATAAATCCACAGGAAGCATATGATATTATTCGATCCTTAGACTAGAAGTTTCTTATCCTCAGTTATGTACTGTATTTGTAAGACAGAATTGTATCCTTTTAACTTGAGGCTGGCAGATCTTGGAAATGGTACTTGGAAATGGTTCTGCACCATGAAAGCTGGGTAAAATACCTGGAGATTTGGACTGAAATATCATTAAAGTTTTGCAGATATTCCAGAATCTTATTCTATGTTTCGTCAGAGCTTAAGAGAGCAATGAAAATTCAGTCTATGGAAATCTAGCTCATGAACATCCAAATACAGGTTTTCAACCCAAACAATAGGAATTAACATATCTTTTAGGATATTTGAATATTTTTAATGTAGTGTGGCTACTAATATATATTAATCCTTTGGTTTCTCTAAGTTTTCCAAATTTGCTAATATATTCTTGAAGAAATTTATTTTTATTGCATTTTATTTTTAATGTATTAGCTTAGCAATTTTATAAAGCAGGCTAAAATAGAAAGTGGCATACTATTTTACTCAAAAAAAAAACCACACAAACCAAATTGGGTATTAGCATTAATGTGCTCAAATAAGTTGTAAACCTCAAACTTATTTTTCGGAAATCCCTCAAAACCTGGCTTTGTTATCAGGCCTAGGAATCTTAGAGGACCAGTGAGATCCATTGTTGATGTAGTTCCATTGCTGATCGAATCTCTTGCATGTGTTCCATTTTAAAAAATGACATATTTATTGTTTTTATACTTTTTTGCCCCTTTATGGATTACTGCCTTGTCGTGGCGAAGGGGCTTGTGTAACTCAATGAAGCTATAAGCTATGCCGTGCAGGGCCACCCAAGATGGACAGGTCATAGCAGAGAGTTCAGACAAAATGTGATCCACTGGAGAAGGAAATGGCAAACCACTCCAGTATCTTTGCCATGAAAACCCCATGGACAGTACTAAAAGGAAAAAAGATATGATGCTGGAAGATGAGCCCCTCAGGTCGGAAGGTGTCCAATATGCTACTGGGGAAGAGCAGAGGGCTAGTACTAGTAGAGCCAGAAAGAATGAAGCGACTGGGCCAAAGCCGAAAGGACACTCAGCTGTGGATATATCTGGTGGTGAAAGGAAAGTCCGATGCTGTAAAGATTTTTTTCTCCATAGGAACCTGAAATGTAAGATCCATGAATCAAGGCAAGCTAGACGTAGTCAAAAAAGAGATGACAAGACTGAACATCGACATCTTAGGAATCAGCGAACTAAAATGGACAGGAATGGGTGAATTTAACTCAGATGACCATCAGGTATACTACTGTGGACAAGAATCCCTCAGAAGAAATGGAGTAGCCTTCATAGTCAATAAAAGAATAGGAAAAGCAATACTGGGATACAATCCTCAAAATGACAGAATGATCTCAATTCAAATCCAAGGCAAACCATTCAATATCACAATAATCCAAATCTGTGCCCCAACCACTGGTGCTGAAGAGGATGAAATTGACCGGTTCTATGAAGCCCTACAGCACCTTATAGAATTAACACCCAAAAATGATGTCCTTATCATCATGGGGGATTGGAATGCTAAGGTAGGAAGCCAAAAGATAACCGGAATAACAGGCAAGTTTGGCCTTGGAGTACAAACTGAAGCAGGGCACAGGCTGATAGAATTTTGTCAAGAGAATACGATGGTCATAACAAACACTCTTTTCCAACAACCCAAGAGACGGCTCTACACGTCAACATCACCAGACGGTCAACATAGAAATCAGATTGACTATGTGCTCTGCAGCCAAAGATGGAGAAGCTTTATACAGTCAGTAAAAACAAGACCAGGAGCTGACTGTGGCTCAGATCATGAGCTTCTCGTTGCAAAATTTAGGCTTAAATTAAAAAAAGTAGGGAAAAGCACTAGGCCACTCAGGTATGAACTAAATCATATTCCTAATGAATATACAGTAGAGGTGACAAATAGATTTAAGGAATTAGATCTGATAGACAGAGTGCCTGAAGAACTATGGATGGAAGTTCACAGCATTGTACAAGAGGTAGCAACTAAAACCATCCCAAAGAAAAAGAAATGCAAGAAAGCAAAATGGCTGTCTGAGGAAGCTTTGCAAATAGCTGAGGAAAGAAGGGAAGCGAAAGGCAAAGGAGAAAGAGAAAGATACACCCAATTGAATGCAGAATTCCAGAGAATAGCTAGAAGAGATAAGAATGCCTTCTTAAATGAACAGTGCAAAGAAATAGAAGAAAACAACAGAATAGGGAGGACCAGAGATCTCTTCAAGAAAATTGGAGATATGAAGGGAACGTTTCATGCAAAGATGGACATGATAAAGGACCAAAATGGCAGGGACCTAACAGAGGCAGAAGAGATTAAGAAGAGATGGCAAAACTACACAGAAGAACTATACAAGAATGAGCTTAACATCCTAGATAACCACAATGAGATGGTCACTGACCTCGAACCAGATATCCTAGAATATGAAGTGAAATGGACCTTAGAAAATCTGAGCAACAACAAAGCTAGTGGAGGTGACAGTATTCCAGCTGAGCTATTCAAAATCCTAAAAGACGATGCAGTAAAAGTGCTACACTCAATTTGCCAGCAAATTTGGAAAACTCAACAGTGGCCACAGGATTGGAAAAGTCAGTTTACATTCCAATTCCAAAGAAAGGCAATGCCAAAGAATGTTCAAACTATCGCACCATTGCACTCATTTCACATGCTAGTAAAGTTATGCTTAAAATCCTACAAGCTAGACTCCAGCAGTATGTGGATCGAGAACTACCAGAAGTACAGGCAGGATTTCGAAGAGGCAGAGGAACTAGAGATCAAATTGCCAACATACGCTGGATCATGGAGAAAGCTAGGGAGTTCCAGAAAAACATCTACTTCTGCTTCATTGACTATGCAAAAGCCTTTGACTGTGTGGATCACAACAAATTGTGGCAAGTTCTTAAAGAGATGGGAGTACCAGACCATCTCATTTGTCTCTTGAGAAACCTATATGCGGGTCAAGAAGCAACAGTGAGAACTGGACACGGAACCACTGATTGGTTCAAAATTGGAAAAGGAGTCCGGCAAGGCTGTATACTGTCGCCCTGCCTATTTAACTTATATGCAGAGACATCATGAGAAAGGCAGGGCTAGATGAAACAAAAGTTGGAATTAAGATTGCCGGGAGAAATATCAACAACCTAAGATATGCAGATGATACCACGCTAATGCAGAAAGTGAAGAGGAACTAAAGAGCCTCTTGATGCGGGTGAAGAAGGAGAGTGCAAAGGTTGGCTTGAAACTCAACATTAAGAAAACCAAAATCATGGCATCCGGCCCTCTCAATTCCTGGCAAATAGATGGGGAAGAAATGGAGGTAGTGACAGATTTTATTTTTCTGGGCTCCAAGATCACCTCAGATGGGGACTGCAGCCAAGAAATTAAAAGACGCTTGCTCCTGGGGAGGAAAACTATGGCAAATCTAGACAGCATACTAAAAAGCAGAGACATCACCCTGCCAACAAAAGTGCGTATAGTCCAGGCCATGGTTTTCCCAGTTGCAATGTATGGCTGTGAAAGTTGGACCATAAGAAAGGCTGAGCGCCAAAGAATTGAGGCCTTTGAACTATGGTGCTGGAGAAGACTCCTGCGAGTCCCTTGGACTGCAAGGCGTTCAAACCGGTCAGTCCTAGAAGAGATCAACCCCGACTGCTCTTTAGAAGGCCAGATCCTGAAGTTGAAACTCAAATACTTTGGCCACCTAATGAGAAGGAAGGACTCACTGGAGAAGGGCCTAATGCTGGGAAAGATTGAGGGCAATAGAAGAAGGGGACGACAGAGAATGAGATGGCTGGATGGAGTCACTGAAGCAGTAGGTGTGAACTTAAATGGACTCCAGAAGATGGTAGAGGACAGGAAGACCTGGAGGAACATTGTCCATGGGGTCGCGATGGGTCAGACACGACTTCGCAATTAACAACAACAACAATACTTTTTTGCTATACTATTTTCTCATTCAATAACTTTTTGTGAAATGGGCAGTCATATAAACTTGATAAATAAATAAATAGCTTGATATAACATCTTTTGTTTAGTTATTTAGGAAAGAGAACAGAAGTCATAATTATGAAAAAGCTCTAACAGTTACAGAACTTTAATGGCTGGAGAATGCTTTTTTATTTAAAAAATTCAACAAATTAAAATAATATGTAGTTTAACATGTTCAAGGAAATGTACTCCAATTTCTTTTTTAAAGTTTTATATGAATTTAACAGTGAGATAAAAATGAAATTTACCTGCATATTGACTCTTTCAATTACACAGGAGAGAACATGGAGGACATGCATCTTTGTATCACATTCTCTAACTTCTTGAAGAAGTTTAAAGAGCAATGTAAACATAGATTCCAAGTACTATAAGAAAAAAAAAGTTGGGTGTTAATAAAGAATTGTTTTGGTTACTGATCCAAAATATTTAATAAGAGTAAATTTTACATCTGAAATATCTGGTCTATCTTTGCCTCGAATCCATTCTGATAAATCTTATTAAGCATTAGGATTCATTCAGTCCCTTCCTATTTCCAAATGAGTTTTTCTCCTTTTCTTTTTTATTCTCTATCCCTCATGCATTTTCTATGAATCTTATTTCCTCATACTCAGTTTTAAGATACCTGAAATGATAACAGCTCATTAAATATACTATATCTTATCAGAAATAACAAGTTAACTAAAAATATGTTTCTTCTATGAATCAGCAAGATAGAAAGTCTAAAAAACATAAAGTTAAGGACAACAAAGGGACTTTTAAATATTCCAAATAACAATTTTGCTAAGATTTCATCATAATTACATAGTGATAATGAATTAATGCAGTTTGCTGCAAGTTAATCTGCAATTTGTTGCAGAATAAGAGCACGCTTTAGAGAATAATTGGATTGTTCACTGAACAATCTCGAAGAGAATTATCATAAATAAATAGCTTGTGAAATGTTAAATACTAAATTTTAACTCATTTTTTTATAAAGCACTCTTTACATTTTAACTATGCCATAAGGAAGGATTGTTTTCCAAATTACATTTTTTTCTTTGCTTTTCATTTATACACATTACATAATACTACATCAACTTTTATAATTAAAATACCCCCACCTTTCAACTGAAACGTTACATATAAAATACTTACTGGTAAGAACTGATCAGTCCTAAATTCAAAATCATCCACTGGTAAAATTGAGTTAAGAAAAACCAAACCCTGTATTTTATGATTTAAAACAAAACCCAAACCCAAAACCCAATCCAATCATTTTCAGCATTCTATTATATCATAATGATTTACCAAAGGAAAAGGATATCAAGTTTCAATGTTGTTGCTGTCTCAATACGGACCTGAGTGAAAATAATTGAATCAGAACATGTGTTGCCCTGAGTGTTTATAAAATAATTTTAAAATAAAACATTTATATTCCAATTCTTCTACTTAAGTTGATGCTAAACAGCAGATTATAAATACAAATCATTTATTTATAGTCCCAGGCCAATAATACACAAATATAAATTTTAAAATGCAGAAAAACCAAACATGAAACATTTAAAAATGAGAAGAAGTATCAAGGAATTTTTGAAAGCTATAGCTATTCCTAGAAACTTGCCAACCTTTATATACCGGGTACCCAAGATGGGTCTTACAGAAGCAAGACTGTAGTTTCTTGATCATAGAGGAATTAATATTTCTGACATTTGGGATTATGAATGCCAGGTGAAATGGATGGTACAATGGGAAGCCTTAACAATACATAGTTAACTGACAATCTCTATAACTGATCAGACTTACACATTTGCCTATAACTTCCATAAAAGGTACTGTGCCAATTCAAGACAGCATTTCCTGTATGAAATATACAGAATCTTATAAAGATATATAGGAATCATTCATGGAATATGCAGCTATGTCATAAGTGGGATGATTTTGGTATTCTCACTTTGAGGTTCTAAATCCCAAATCTTTTTTGTAAGTTTTATTAAGACTGTAACCAGGCCAAGTGATATTTCCACAAGGTGAATCAGAGAGGGACAGGAAATATGACTTTAAGAAATTTAGACTGAAGACCTTCTAAAGCAGGTTATAAACAGAGTTGTGTACTATATAACATGAAGGGCAGAACATTTGCTTTGTACAATTTTATTGCTGCACGCATTCTAGAGAAAACTAGAACTTTAGTTGTTGAGTAATTGAGGGAACTTAGGGAGAATTTCCCTAGAACAGGGCAATAAAAAAAGAAGGGCCTTCTCCATGGTAGCTCCCTCCCTGTGGAACATCATCTGTTTCAAAAGACCCCAAAGATATGATTTTGCTAGCAGGCCTGGGGACCCCAGGGCAATACAGGACCCATCAAGAGGTTATCATTGGGGGGGGGGGGATTGGTTTTGTTATTTGGGTTTTTTTCCCCTCTAAGCCACTTGGAGTTACGGTGGGTTGGGTAACCACTTAAATTTTCTTAATAAATGAAGTAAAATAACAAAATAAAAAATTGAAAGTAACCTGGAATAGTTGGCACGATTTTGCTATCACCTTTCTTGTGTATGGGGAAAGTGACAGAATTAAGCCACTCTTTTAGGAATGACAAAGTCTTATTAATCATATAATATTTAAGTCTGGCAATAAAGATTTATTTTCAATAATTCTGACAAAATCATCTTTACCTGAGGTTTTGCCACTTTTCAAATGAGAAATTTATTTTTTGACTTCTGATTCTGAAAGTAGGGACCAAGCAGGGTAAGGATCAAAATCATCATACAAAAGAGCACTGAATACACTGTCAAATTATCTCATCCAGAACTCTAAAGCAATTAAATCATTGGGACAGGAACTAAATTTATCTGAAGAGCAAGAAGCTGTTTGTCAAAACAGATGATCATTCTTATTTGTTATTGCTTGTCAGAATCTTAAGCCTATTTCACTAATAAGTAGTTCTGCTTTTTCTCCCTTGGTAGATTATTATATTCCCTTTTTTTAGTAAATAGAAAATTTCACAAGAGAGAGATTCATTATAAAAAATGATTGATTTAAATATCTAATGATTACTTTCAAAATTGTATCTTTAAAAAATCTACAGAACAGTTTTCATTAAATATTTTATAAAAAAAGTAAAAGTCTTTGAAAAATTCCTCATAAGCTAATATATTTTTCATACTTGCAATGATCTGAAATGATACAATATAAATTAATAAAGTTCAAATTTGAGAATAACTTTTGAGGTTGAAGACAACAGGTTAAGTGTGTACAAACTTTATTTTCTTTCTTTGTTATTGACAATATTCTCACTGAGAATATAGAAAAAAAATAATATTCTGCAAGGAGTCTGAACTAGAAACTACTATATGGAATATTGGTTTGCTGCACACTGACATGCCTGACATTATGTCTTATCTTTTTTATTAAAAATATTAGCTTTCTGCAAGGTTTTTCTTCCTGCTACCTGAATTCTCTGCCAGTCAGAATTATGAATGAATCTGAATTATACTTCATTTAACTTCTCAACAAAGAGGGAAAAAATTACGTAAAGGTAGGATGCCCACACACAAATCCTATTGAATATTGAATAGATAAATCAATAACTACAGTCTAAAAATGATGGCTAACTAGTGCAAATACATCTTCAGACTTTCTCTGCGATAGATACACCAAACCATTACCCACAGCAATTTTTATGGATCAAAGACTTCCTTGGTATCGTACAAAGCACACACACCTTTGGGACTTACAAAGTTGACCTCCCTTAAGGTTTTTTGTGATAGGTTTTCTGTATTTTGCAGCATATACATACTAAAGTTTTTGACAATCAAAGCGGAATGTAGTTAACATGAGATGTACTCAGAGCAAAGAAGCTGCATTTTAATTTAGGTAAGAGAGAGGCACTCCAAGAAAGAGAACCAGATAAACTTGACAAAAGCTTACAAATGAGTTACAACTGTTATAATTAAGAGTACTTTGCATGAAATCCTAATTAAAACTGGGGAAAGAGATTTTGCTTTGTCAATGACATTCTGTTTAAACTACCATAATATGGAATAGTTAGAACCACCTTAAAGATTATTAAAAACAGAAGAAAACAACAACAACCAGATGTCTATATATAATGGAACCAGAAGACAGAGTATTTGATTTTAATAGCTTAGCAGTTGCTGTTGTTGTTAATGCAGGCAATACTTTCTAGCGACCACAATTAGTACTGGCACATTGGCTGTTAAGTGGAGTATTCACTAAATGAAATCAAAGCTGTACTTATATCTTACTACACCTTTGCTTTGCTTTTCAGATTTGCAAAAGTCATATATATGAGGATTGGTTGCAAAGTTACTTTTTTATCACAGTTGCAACTTAGAACACTTATTAAATGAAGTAGTCATTAAATGAAGACTATATATACAGTCATGTGAAAAATTAGTATCTATCAATGTTTTATCTTTATTAAAACAGTATATGAAGATAAAGGTGATATACAGATATCTATCCCCCTAACACAATACCAAAACTAGACAACTGGATCAAGAGAACTGTCGGTGACTCACTTAGAAAGGCCAAACTACCAAAGAGAAACAGTGGCGGATAAGGAGCAGTGGATCCATCCTCCCACATTTCTACAGACCCCCCAAATGCCTGAGATACCTCTCTGTCAAATCATATCATTATCAAGGACCCTTACCTATAACTTCGCAAAAGAATTAACAAAAAAGCTTGGCACTTCACAAGATGAAGCAAATACTCCATCAACTCTTCAATATAGGGTCTTCAAACAATCAGAGACCTGACTACAAAGGACAAAATCATAGTCTCATTTGATGTCATAGCTGTGTTCACAACCATAGATCAAGGAATCTATGATCACATTGTTCCTTTCAGGATTATGGATTTCATAAACTTCTGTCTAACCAAATGCTTCCATTTTGATAGACAAACTTACCAACAAATTAAAGGCACACCTATGGGATCACCACTTTCAGGACCTATAGTGGAGGTTGTTATGCAATGTCTAGAAGACATAACACTTCCACAAATACAACTCAAGAGAGATATGCAGACGACACCTTCACCATAATAAACAAGGACCAATTAGAGAAAAACGCACAGAACCATCAACAAAATTTTCAAAGGAATCCAGAAAAGAAGAAAACAACTCATTACTTATCCTGGACATCCTGATAAGAGACCACAATGGCAAACTAAAAATATAAGTATATAGGAAATTCACCAACATCTATCAAGTGTTCTAATACCAAAGCAGCAACTAACCTCCAACAAGGGGAGCTGCATAAGAACTTTATTAGCCATCAATAGACTCATAGACATAAACAATATCTATATACTATGCAAAAAAGATAACCAATAAGACCAAAAGGGAACAAAAAGATCAAGGCACCTCCCCACCAGCATCAGCATCCAGATGAGCACTGATTTAACTCCAAGACTAACATCAGACAAACAATGAAGTAAACAATACCCTAATCAAGAAACTGCATAACAACTTAACAGTAAATAGCCCAACCAAAGAACTTCTAAGACCACCCTCACCAACACTGACAGGAAAGCCAATAGAATATAAACTGAGAGCAAACTCCGTTCTTTCCTAGCACTGATGATGTTACCTAGTTTGTGTAATGAAACGTCTGCAAGAAAACAACTAAGCTCAGAGAACAAGAATGTCTCAGATATCTTTGGCATTTGATCAATTGCTTAATGACCATTTGAAATTATGACGGGTCCAGAACAGGGGCTTTATAATCTGTAAAGCACATCTGTTGTGCCACTTTCCCCTGATCATGTGACTTCATTTCTGGTTCTTGGCAACCAGGTTGCCTTTATGATTGGTTGCAGTGTTTCATGATCATATGACTGTGATTTTGACTTTTTTACCAGATTGTGGCACTTTTTGCCAGTTTGCAGAAAAATATTCCCATTTGGAAGAATGGGTTTGCATTTAAGACTGTGAGTTTCTTAATGATTGTGACTCTCTTAATGACTGCCACAAAAAATGTAACATTGGGTCCAGTCATGTGAATGCCTTGATTTATGACCGTAAAGATTTATGGCCTGAAATCCAGTCCCAATTGCAGCTGAAAGTCAAGGGCTATCTGTAACTGAACAACTACTAAGAAAAGGCTATGAGAAACTGATTTTGAAATATTTTTAATTAAACAGATATGCTATTTCCTTCTGTGGAAAAAATAAGTATACCATCAGTTTGATAAAATTCTGGGGGTTTTAGAGACCTCTTTCAGCATCTTGTGTCCTACTCTGAAGCTGAACTTGTTGGGACAGCCTAGCCATGCTAGTTGACAGTTGTTTGAAATTCTTTTCACTTGTAGACTATCTTTTAAGACTGATGTCCAGTTGTTTGGCAATTTTTAAAAATCCCTTTCCAGACTCTATAACAGGCATGTCAAACTTGCGACATCACTTTTTCTCCATTGCCGGCAATAGGGTGGGCGCGGTTTTGGGATGACACGTCCGGCCTGCGGGTTGGCAGTTTGACACCCCTGCTCTATAACCATCGTTCTGAATACCTCAGAAAGCTCTTTCAATCTAGGCATCATGATACACACAGTTCAAAAACCAAGAGCAAATCAAACTAAAATCTGAGGTTTAAATAAGACAGGTGCCTTCCAGATACTCCTTAATGATGTTCTAATCATTTGAACCTGATTTGGTGCACCTGATTCTAATTTTAGGTATATCTAGAGAGTGGCAAATGACAGGTATACTTACTTTTTCAACATGTAAAATTTACATTTATGTTTATTTAAATTACACAATGGACAACAAAATGAGATCAAACCACCCATCTGGCTTGGAACTAAAATAGATTATTTTAATTGGCTTAGCATAGATATGTTGTTCTGAACACTAAATACATCTTCACTTAGATCTGATCCTGGAGGAAAAAACTTTTTCAGATTTTCTGAGTTATATAAAGAACATTTCAAAATCCATGGAGACATCTCTAACAAAAGAATGTGACAAGAAGCAAATATCAGTAAACTGAACATGAAAGGCTAGGAATATGACAAAGAAAAACTACTTGTTAAAAAAAATCTAGACATACCACTAAATCTTCATCTTGAAGCAAATTACAGATTGCTTCATACAATATAGGTCTCAAATCAGACTTGAATTTCACAGAAATCCATTGTCCAATTAGCCAGATCACTCGCCGCCGTATTGGTTTATACCTATAAACACAAAAATTATTTTTTGAAGTCATGATTACTAAAATTGGTTACTAAAAGGCTCAATATCAAAATATTCTCAGTAATTTTATTCTGCTACAATGTCTGAATATTTGCAGGGTTTTTTTAACAATATTTGAATCTGGGGTTAGTTGATTGTAATTACTGTGTTTCCCCTAAAATAAAACCTGGTCTTATAATTTTTTTGCCTCCAAAAGAGGCATCAGTGTTATTTTCAGGGGATGTCTTTTGCACTGTCTTGCCTTGTGGCAGTGGCACCAACAGCCCCATCCAGAAGGAGCTCGCATTGCCACCAGCCCACTTCTTCTGCAACCGCTCACCACTGCTTGCGTGCGTTACGCCCCCAGCCTCCATTTTGCCAGCAGAGGCCTTCAGGAAAGGCCTCTGTAGCTGAGAATGGAACCCTGGGATGATGTCAACCCCCTGTTCTAACTTGATTTTTATGCGTACGCCTCGCCCTACCTCATACAACCAGATGGTGGGACTGAGTGAGTGGGATCTTAACTAGGACTTATTTTGGGGGTAAAGCTTATTTTAGGCGCAAACATAAAAATCAAGCTAGGGCTTATTTTCAAGATAGATCTTATTTTCAGGGAAACACGACATTTAATTTTCTATAAAAATAAATAAAAATGAGTTGACAGTAATTTCAAAGAAAAAGGATTACAATAAAATATTTAATATTGAATACAGACATCCAAGGAGTAAAGTCAATTGACTTTTTTTTTCTTTTTACAACCCTGTAATCCCTTTTATCAGGGTGGAGTCAGAGCAATTGAATGGAGCTGAGCGTTTACTGGCCGGGTGCCCCTCCTGATACCTACACATAGTTCACTACAAGATATTTTCTCTTTGTGCTCTGATAGAGAAATATCTGTCGCTGCCTAGGGTTAAACTTTCAACTTTCCTAGTGGGAGGCTTCTAGGCCACTGCACTGCTCAGTAAAGTTAACTGACTATTTTAGGGATATATCTTTTGTAATCTCTGTATCTCCAGTGCATTTGGAATCTACAAGAACCACAATTCATAATTTTCATTATTTCCAATGATTACCATTCTGACTGGGAACAGACAAATTTTTCCAGATATTGATAAATTATAATTCTCAGTAGGAAAACTATAGGTTTCATGAAAATGTCATTGCTTTTTTGACAGTCCTTTTAAATTCAAAACATATCTATGATATGACTGGCTCCAATAATGCTTCAAGAATTATATTAAAGAAAAATGAAGTCTTCCTTGAGTTCAGTTCAAATTCTAGTAAAAATACTGAAGTGATTTGCTATCGTTTTTTTCTGGGTTCTGCCTAGGTTGTACCCTGGGATTTCCCACTAATCACCTATCATTTGCTTTTTTTTTTCCCAAGATCAACTATGGTTGCTAAGTGTTAAGGCAATCTACATTATAATGCAAAATACAAACTATACAAAATATGTATCGTATATGCCGGCGTATTAGGCGACCCGGCGTATAAGACGACCCCTGTCTTTATAGCCGGGCCGCATCCCTAGAACGTCGTCTTATACGCCGGAAACTACCAGTATTTCCGGCATATAAGACGACTCGGCGTATAAGACGACCCCCATCTTTGGTGCCGATTTCAGCACTCGCGGAAGTCATCTTATACGCCGGCATTTACGGTAGTGTCTTGTATTACTATAATCAAAAGAGTGTTAAGATCCAAAGTGCAGCCTATGTATGTAGTTGCCACTGTAGCAATTCTTTATTTTCTAATGTTATCAAAACTTTATGTGGCTATTGTGGAAGGAGTATGGAAAAAGTAACAGTGGCTTGACCAGTGCAATGCCAGCAATTGTGTCAGATTCCAAGTTTAGTACAAGGGAAGAAAGCAACAGAGATTGAAAAAAATCAACATTTGCATAATCTTATATTTGCCAATCATTTATAGTATATACAATATTTTAATTGATTGAATGCATAGAAAACAACTTTGCAAAAACTGCATTATTTATACTGAATTTGCATGAACAGCTACCTAAAAAAAGTACATACCTGTTATGAGTGACTTGCAATTCAGCTAATAACTGGGTTTTAAACCACTGATCAAAATCCACACTATCAAAGAGTTCATATGCCGCTAGTCCAACTGCATTGTACACTGAACAAAGAAAAATTAAATGTGGGCAATGTACTGTACTATAAAATGTACTGAGTCATGAGGAATAGAATTTACCAAACATATTAACTTATGTAAGATTATTAAAATGGTTATTTTGGGCTGTAACATAAAAGGGACACTGCTGGGTCACATCAAAGATTTACCTAATCTATTATTTTGCACACAAAGTAAGAGATTATGGGATGCCTTTGGGATCCCCAAACAATGATACAAGCAATCTTCTAAAGTTTCAATTAAGCAAGTTAACAACTAATTGCTTACTATAAACCAGTGATGGCGAACCTTTTAGACACCGAGTGCTCAAAACTTGTCCTGCCCTCCTCCCTGCCTGCCCGCAGGGCCATCTATCGCCTCCACAGCCCACTGAAGCAAATTGCCATGGTGGCCCTACAGTGCCATGATGGCCACGCCCTCCGCCCATGCCCCGCAGCATCAACTGTGCGCATCTTGTCTCTGCTGCCCAGCTGCCATGTCCTTGGCTGCACTAGTCCGCATGGACCACACCTGGAGGCAACTCTCCTCCAGGGGGACTGCTAGTGAGGAGGGGGCCATAGGGGGAGGTGGGGCTGGGGCGACGGCACACATTCCCAAAGATAGGGCTCTGTATGCCACCTCTGGCACACATGTTATAGGTTCACCACCACTGCTATAAACTGTTGGATTTATATATAATCTAAGTAGATCTATCATTATCTTTCATGGATGTCTAAAGATAAAAAGATAATCTAGCTCTTTATAGGAAACTTAAAATTTCTTGCTTTACATATATATCTACATCTGTCTATCAATCTAATACATGCCTAATTATAATTCTTCTGAATTCAATGTAAACTCATTTGTCCTTTATGGTCTGTGTAAATACAGCATTTATTAGAGAAGTCATTTAAATGCAAAACTGTGCATGTCAATGTCAAACATACAGCTATGCTACAGAGATTTCCATTTAACTTTTACTTTTGTCTGATATGGATATTTCTTAAAAAATATCCTCCTGTCCATTTTTTTTTTTTTTTTGTATGTTGTATGGTAGTCTGGCTTTGGCATCAAATAATCTTTTTTCTCTGACCCTAGGACTTAAATGAATGGATTTTGTTTCCCATGACAAAAGATTCCAAAATTTCAAAAATGTTCAGCTGGAAATATCTAAAGAACATGTTCTATATCAAGAAAAATTAGAAATGTTCTGTATCAAGTTCAGAATACATTTTTAATTCATTCCTGTGCAGAACCTACATTTTTTAAACTCCACATTAATTACCCGCATTGTTTATTCTGATAATTGTTTTCAAAACTTCTGACAATGTTATACTGTCATTTATTAAAAGACATTAGAAAACAAGCAACATCCCACATGAATTTACCAGCATCTTTAATCAGAAGAGCATGAGTATCATCCATGTTGATGGGCCCTAAAGTAATATATGTAACAGAAAAACAAGAGTTAGAAATTCTTCTTATTCGTTGACATATGAAGAAATAAATTGTTTTCATGTGAAAATAGAGAAATATTGAGTTATTTATAAAAAAATAATAAAGGCAGGATAGAAATAAATATGCATTTGTTTAACAGTTATAATCCTATCTAAACTGAAAGAAGCCATAATGAGAGGAAAGCATTTACTTAAAAAGGGGAAAGTAGGTATTTATGCATGGTAACCGCTTATCAGCATTATAATGCAATTGTCTTATATGAAGGCAATTCATATAAGGCAATTGCAGAATATCCTAGAACTTAGGAAGACATTGTGGTTCTCATCATTTTCTTCAACCACTTATAAAAATTGAAACCTATAAATAACATGTATACAGTTAAGAGTGACGTTTTTATATATTTCTAGATTACCACTGAAAAACTAGAGCTACTGGTGAATAACTAGTTCCTTTTCTTTGTGGCTATTAATTGGTAACAATTCAAAAAGTTAAGTATGTCAGGATTCTTCTGTCTGGATGCAGCACTGCATCAAGATCAAACACTTGGTATATACTATTTTATGAACTGGAAGACTGGGCTTAAATCAAAGCAGTACTTGAATATTCTGAAGATTTTGCAACAGGGAAGACTGGCCAGTTGGCACGGAAGACTTCTTAATCAACATTCAAAAAACCAAGACACTCCAAATTGGAATAATATGTTTAACAGGAGGATATGAGAACAGAAATTCTTCAAGAAGTGTTTCCAATGTATAGCTTATCCAATATATATTCTGGTTTTTATTCCAATTATTTTACAGTTCCTGAGCGGTATGGGGGTATCAGGTACACATTAGATTTGATGGGAGTAAATTCCTATTTTGCTTTCCCTTGGTTTTGTGTATGGTTACTTTTCAAATCATTCAGACTCTACCTTACTTGTTCACAGCCATAAATTTGAAGATGCATATTTCTAACATTGTTATCATTATTTAGCATCATTGTTCCTTCTGTTTCTGCACAGGATATAATAACTTGCATTCAGAGCCTTGTACCTTGACCCTCCTAAATCTCATTAGGTTTTAATGCATGATAGCTATAGTAGAATTATTGCATCTTATAGGGATGACAGTATAGCTATCAGTATATCAGTATATAACCTCCTCTAAAACTATCCCACTTATGATACCTTTTTTACTCTGGGTGTCAAACCCTGTGATGAGAGCATGATTGAGGAAACAATCAAGAAACACACAGAAGAAACACACAGAATTAGGGATATGCACCAAAACAACACTAATATCTGGGTTTCTTCTGATCCTCCAAATTCTGACTTCCAAAGCTCAAGATATATAGTACCTTCCCAAAGTGAGAGAAAACAAGCTAAGTAATCTTTATTACAAAATACAAAAAGTCCTTATTTAGCGAATACTTGTACAGCGACCCTTCGAAATTGTGATGATGCTGGACATGGAGACTTACAACCAACCCTCATAGTTGCAGCTGTTATAGCATCCCCATGGTCAGGCAATCGCAATTCAGACCACTTGGAAACTGGCTCACAATTATAATGGTTGCAGTGTCCCGCAGTCACATGATCATAATTTGCAACCTTCACCGCCACTTCTAATAAGCAAAGTCAGCAGGTCACAAATAGTGATGACATGATGCTATGCTTAACAACCATGTGGAATTTGCTTAACTGTGGCAACTGGAACTGCCTTTGTAAGTCAACATTTTCACATGACATTGTGCTTTACAACCATGTCACTTAGCAACAGAGTTGCCGGTCACAATTGCATATGAAGTTTGCATTGTTTACATTTAATATAAAATCTCTGCTTTTGTAAAGAAAACTTTCCAGGAAACACCAACAACAATCTTACAGCTTTTAGCAGAATGGTAACACTGACCTGAGCTGAGTATGAATTTTCAGGCCAACTTCTCTAGTGTTATTTCAACTATAGTAAAAATTCCAACATACTATGCACTTAAGATGTTTAAGAGGTCTTTCAACTAACACGAGACAGAACAATTCAACATATGTTAGGATAAACATTGGGAATAAATGAACTTCAATAATTCATTTAACAAAAGCAAAACAAACTTTCCATCTCAACTCTAATCTTATTCATAAAGTTTAACTATACCTAATTAATCCCATGTTAAAAGTTCATTAATTAGCCAGTAAATATCCTAGTGTTATATTAGTTCCTAAAGTTTTAGTAGTTTTAATTAGAACCCAATATTACCTGGTAAAAATATTTATATTACTTAATGAAATATATATTCTAGTACTGTATACTATTAAACATTTTTTTTTAAAAAATACCTTGTAAGGAATGAACCATTTCTAGAAGAACTGGAGTAAGCGTTTGATTATATTCATGAAAAATATCAATGAAAAGCACTTCAGTGCATGGCTGAAAATAAATTAAAATGGCTTATTATAGAAAACAAACAACAATGAAGCAAATTAGCTTGAAGTACTAAGAGACCTAACTAGGACATGAAAGCAGATGCACAAAATGGTTAGGTTAGTTCTATAACTTACAGGCATTATAATTAGTGAATCTGTCCAATTACATTATCACCTGCCTTAAGCATATATCGCTGTCTGCAACACTGTTTTATCCCTGTATTACAGTTTTTCCCATTACTCTGACTCCTCCATTTGTTATTTTCTTATTACAGTGCTTGCCATTTCAGAAGCATCACTTCACTGCCCAGTATACCAAACTCTACTTTTACAACCAAGTTCTGAAATACAGGAAAATGTGTTTAAATATAGCTTAGGATATCACTACTTCACATTCCCAGTTAAGCTATTGTTTTGGATACCCCCATGTAAACTATACGTTATTGTTGCTGACTGTGAAGCAATTATTCCAACAGTAATTTATAAGCAAGGTTTTATTTAATTTGGAAAATCTTCAAACTGCTGTCAACATTAATGAAGTTCTATACTATGTAAAAAGTAAACAAATAACATCCTCCCTACCTCCCCCCGACAGACATTGCATAGTTTTTAGATTCGGGGCAATTCTCAATATACAAATATAATGGAACCTGGGATCATGTCAAAAGTCGTGGGGGTCATTAAGTGGGTAACCATGTGACTGCACCCAATTTTACCATTTTAAAGTGGTCATTAAGTGAATTCTGCAGTAATTAAATGAATCCATTATACCCAAGGGGCATTTTTTGCCAGAAACAAAAAATAAGTATTGGAAACTGGCAAAAAATGCAGCCAGGTAATTGTAGGATACTGCAAATGGTCATAAAGCCAGCTACTAAGTACCCAAAATGTGATCACTTGGGGCACTGGAACTTCAAAAAAGGTCAATAATAGCTCTAGGGAGGTCCACTATAACTTCAACGATTGCTAAGTGATTGTTATACACAAAACTCCGCTCTCCTGGTTTGTCAGAACGTGGACTTTAACATGTAGTTAGAAAGTTTTCACTGATTAATTTTCATATTTAAAAAAGTTTTGTTAAATTATATGCCATATACTTACCCGAATACTGTATTTCCAAGAATCACCTCCTGTTTCTTCAACAGCTATATAATATGAAAAAAGTACATTAAAATTTTATTTAACTAATATTTATCCTTTTGGTGTCACATTTTCTTGAGTACAAGTATGAAACTTACATTAAAACAATAGTTTTTTATAAGCAAAATCTTATGGAAATCATAATTATATATCAATAAACACTTTTACTATTTTTATTATTTGTGGGTATTTGGAAAACTGGAATGCTATTCATTGAAGTAAAATTAAACTGAAAGAATAAAATTTCTTACTAAAGCCTTCAGGATCCTCTTCCCACATTGTTAGTTCTTCCTCAGTTAACAAGAAGTACTGAGTAACTAGCCTCCTGCATATCTCCGTTAATGTTGGATATGTAAAGAATGATGCCTTTATTTTATGAGCTTCAAGAGTTTCAGGACTGCTTTCTGCAGCAAAATAGTTCACAAAAAGAAAATATGTATTCTACTCATATATTAGAAAGCGCTAAGCAATTATGAATAGCATTGAAGTAAAAAAAAACAACAAATTACCTTCTATATTTTTGGATGGCTTATAAGCATAATTTTTGACAATCATCTTAATCAAATTCATGCATTGGACAATGAAACGCTCAAAAACAACTCCTTCTCCAGCCTCTGTGAAAACATAGCTTACAGAAAATTCCAATGATCTCTGAATTAGAGACGTGAATGAAAATGGATGTTGGTCCAAGAAGTCTAAAATCTATAAGTTAAAAATATATATGTATACATGAGAATACCACTCCAAAAATAATGATAATAATAATATTGTAGTAGTAGTAGTAGTAGTAGTAATAGTAGTAGTAGTAATAATAGGTCAAAGTAATATTCAGTAACTCTCAGAATAACAAATGGTTTATTTTAAAATACACCAGGGATATTTGGCATTTAATGTTTAACAGATTATTAAGATTTAACAGAATTATTAAACTTAATAATTTCGATTTACAATTTTCATTTGAAACTTTCTGCAGCTTATACAAAGATTCACCCATTTTAGATCAAGGATGGTTTTCCATGTATTCTTTTTCCAGACTATGAAGAAAACTAAGTAACACCCTGAGTATTCTTTGTTGGATGGCATATACAACTTTTTTAATCAGATATTTATGAATTGCCGAATCTGCAGTTTCTCTTAAGTGGTTTGGGTGATAAGACAAAGTAATTCTGAAGGATTCTGGAGAATTCTACATTGGAGATTTGGACCAGAATTCATGAAATTCATGAAATAGGCCTAAGTATATCAGTGCTGTTTGTACTCAACCTCCCTTTCTGGGTTTTAGGCAAATATCAACATTCAAACAGCTAAGCAAGATAAGGAAGCAGACTTCAATAAGATATTTCTAATATTAGTCTTGTGGTAGATACAGAATCTGGGGACCTGCAAGGGAATTCGCAAACTTCATTTATAATGAATTCATTGTAGTCTCTAATTCTAATTATTCCCCAATTATTTTCTCTTCACAGAACCTTTATGTTATTTATGAAAACCACATTTTGTAAGACAGCATTGTCTACTAAAACTGATTATTATTAATATAATAGCATAATTGTTACATTAGAAGTTGCTAAAAATCTTAAGAATTTATTTAGGTAAAAAATTTCAAAAGATTAACAGCTACAGAAACTTACCACTTTAGTGAAAAGAATTATAGTCTTTTCTAGCCGATCCCTACAGGCATTATCTGTTTCTATGTTTTTACCTGATAAATAAAATTAATTTATATTATTAAGTACAAAAATATCAGTCAGCTTAGACAGACCTATGAATTTAATTCAAATGAATCAATATTTGTTAAAAGCTACTGCCAAAAAAATTCAGATTTATGTAATACAGCAAAATCCATAATTTAGAAATGAAGAAGCAGGAGAATGATATACTTAGAGCTAACATCAACTCCACAGGATCCTGGACGAGAAGGATTATCTGGATCTCTTCTAATCAGGTTTCAGGACCTCTTCCAGTCAAGTGTCAGGCCCAGATATGGGACACAAACAGCATTGGTCGTATTTTTGGATGACCTCTGATAGGATAACCAATTCAAAGTGTTGCTTATCATCTTTAAAGTCCTTCATAGCATGGGACCAGGTTACCTGAGGAACTGTTTCACCCCAATCACATTGTCTCATCCCATTCAGTCAATCAGAGGGTATATTGGGGAATCCTATCGGTGAAAGAGTTTTGACTGGGGGAATTCAAGAAGAAAGCCTTCTCTGCCATTGCCCCCATGGTCTGGAACACCATATCGTCAGAGATGAAGCAGGATCCCTCCTTCCAGCCTTGCAAAAAGTGTTAAGATTTGGCTTGGTCAATTGGAATGGGGGCTGAAGAGTGGTATGCGACCCTGGGGAGGGGGGGGGGTCGGTGACATGAGGAGGCTCCCTCTGTCTTTAACTACTTTTAATTTTAACTTTGTTCTTAACTTTGTTTTAACTCTATTCTTATTAATGCTTTTAGATTAATTTTATGTTTCTATTGTAAACTGTCCAGAATCACTGACGTGAGATAGGTAACATAGAAATGTGATAAATACATACATAAAATTGATAAATGATCTGTATTATTTAAGACTTAAGTGAAATTGCCAGGAGTGAATTTTCAATTAAATCTTAAGTTAAGCTTAAGATTTAGAGCTACCATTCTTCAAATATTAATGGAAGGCAAGGTACTAAAAGTACAACCAGAAGATAAAATGCACTTATGTTTAACAAGAAATTCCCAGATTTATTTTAATATATATTAGGATTATATCTGAATTATTATATCTTTTTTACAACATGAAAACAAATCAGTTAAATTGTCTGTTTATGTTACAGCTTTTGCCAATAATAAAGTATTTCATTAAGAGATAGTTTGCACAAGAAGTTTAAAGAAAATTCTAAAAGGATTTACTAAAAACTCAAATCTCTGAAATCAACAGATTGTCCATATACACATAGAATTGTATCCCAAAGTCAAAAAATACTTACTACATTCCAAAAATTGTTTTAATCGTACAAATACTGCATGAAGAAATCCCTTGAGGAGGCAAAAGCAAAACATGCAAATTGTATTATATTTGCTTTAAAGAATAATTGTATTTGTTGCACTAAAGCATCTAAAGCAAGAGGTAAGGGAACAAGAACAGGATATCTTGAACAAAGCAACTATAGATCACTCTTAAAATTATCAGCTAGATATTGATTTTCATCCTTTTCTCCAACATAACACTTCCAAATATATGCTGAATGTTACTAGTTCCTATTTTGTTACATTAATAAGGCATAATTGTTTATAATTTTAGCTATTAAACAAATTAATAAGCCAATGTCTCTTTATAGTAGGAGTACACAAAGTACAATCCAAATATTTGAGTGAAGTGCAATGTAGAAGGAGAGTCACATTAATCTATAGTAACAACAAATCAAGAGTCTGGTAAAAGGTTTTCCAACTAACACATCTTATTAAAAGCATAAGCTTTTCTAAGCTGCAACTTACTCAATCAGTTGCAGAGTGACTCTTAGTCTATATGCAATACATCTGATGAAATGAGTAGTGCTCAGGCGTTTGTCTTTTTTAGTAAATGTGTTAGTTGGAAAAGCCACACTCTTTTAGATTTTTTAAAAGCCCCTCATGAAATTGTTATCAAAGTAATATTTTTAATGTGACAAGAGGACAAAATTATTAACTACACAAAGAATATATTTCTTTTCCCTGTCCCTGTCTACCTTTGGAGTGCAATTCTAGCACAATGTTCAAAGAAGAAAGATTGCGCCTGAAGAAGGATCTCTTTCTTTTCTTCTAACAAGACAGAATTTGAATTCTACCATATTGTTGTACAAGCAATAGGGGAAAAAAATTCTTCCAGTTTTAACCACTCGTGCAGCAAGAAAATACAAGCAGAAGCTCTTTAACAGTATGAGTTTAGTGTTATCATTATACCAAAACACAGCTTTAGACTTCTAAGACTATACAGTATTTTACCCTTTTTGAATAGATACGTTATTTACAAAAAATAAAACACTTACTTACCATCACTTCTATGTTTTTATGAGGCTCCACAAACCCATGAACTGTCAATTTGCGAAGCACTGAGAAATTAAAACATTAAAATCATAACACTATATTATACTTATTGTGTTTAAAAGAGAAGTTTACATAATGACATTAAAAATCTGAGTGATCATGTCAAGCTTAAAAAGAAGTTCAGTATAATTTTAGCAATAACACTTAGACTTAAATATCACTCCATAGTGTTTTACAGCACTGGGTTGTTTATAAAGTTTACAATAATCTGGGTCTTCATTTTACCAACCCCAGAAGGATGAAAAGTTCAGTTCACCTTGAGAGTTTTCAGGATCAAACTCCAGACTGTGGGCAGTTAGCCTGCAATACTACATTCTAACCATTGTGCCACCAGGGTTCCTATTTTGAGTTAACTTTGATGATCAAATGATAATTTAAGAAAAATGGAAGATGCTTTTTTTTAACCTGAGAAACTTATCAGTTCTTTAAACTAATTTCCTCCTCCAAGACAGTATATGTCTTATGCTAAAGATGAAAACCTGAGACTGTATTTCACATAATACTATATTTTAAATATAACATTTTTGTCAATTACCTTTCAATGATAGCAGAGTTCTTTCTAATGAATTACTCATAGTTGTTTCATCTCTAACACAAATCTGTTGAAGGAATGTATCTGTATGATGATTCCACAAGGAACAGGTAAAACTATAAATTCCAGAAGCTAACTGCAGAAATATAATTGAAAAACCTTCATAGTTAAAATAAATATAGATGCAACAGGTTTCAGTAAGTTAAGTATAATCCAGCTGTTCCTAAATTACAAATTTAGCTTAATAATTTGATCTGTTTGTCAGGACACATAAGCTTATTTACCCAGAGCAAATCTTATTTAGTAAGCTGTTCATGTTTAAATAAGTGCAATCAGGAGTGCAATTTTATTAATGAGTAAAATTAAATTGGATACAACCAAGCATCAAAACAGCTACATGAGCTCTTACACAAAGTCTGAATGCATGGCATTGATTTTTTCATATTGTACCTCTCACAACTGATCAGAATTTCTCTGCCACACCTTTTTATATTCTCTCAGCATCCAAAAATATTTTTCATTCCCCTCAAAAAGGAAGATTCTTAAACCAACCTAAAATCATAGCCTTAAAAATTGTCATTTACTGAGCATTGTCTACAGTTTGGAGTTACTGATATCTCTGGAACATACCATCGGGATCTCTAAATTCCACTTTTAGATGAAAAAAGCGGTACATAAATTTAATAAATAAATAAAAATGAATGTGCCTCATCAGCTATAATAAAGGTTTTTAAAAATATTTTAAATTTGAAGATTTGAGCACTAAGTTTTTGTTCTTTTTTGAGAAGCAGAAAAAATAAGCAGAAATAAGTAAAATGTTTTGAATCTGAATTATTTTTAGCTTGAAATTACAATCTTCTATTTTGAAGCAAGCTGCTCTGACCTCACCAGAAGCATTTTCAGATTAAAATGGCCAAATAGAATTAGAAACAGAACCATTTCAAGGTAAAAACTAACCTCAAGAGACCAAATCATCTTATTCCAGAGAGGGGCATTTTGAATTCAAAATTATTCAACTCTGAATTATGTTCACCTTTAGCAATCAAACAATATAACTGATAAAGCAAAGTTTCATACTTACATCATAGAAAAGTTTTCTATCTGCAGCAAGTCGTTTAGATGCTAAAGTCTTTGTAACATGATAGAAGGTAAGTAAAGCTCTATGCTGGCGAAGGTCATCTTGAATTTTAACAGATTCTACAAGGGTAGGAATAAGTTCTGGCCACTGTCTAGGACAATCCAGCCTAGCAACTTTTGCAATCAGTACAGAAATTTGTGTGGCAATCTGCAAAAACAATCAAACAAAATATTCAACATTAAGCTAGCAGGCATACTGAGCTATAATCAAAAGAGAGTCAGCAACACTGTCATATGTTGCAGAAAAAATAATTCAACCCAGGATTAAAGCTATAAGATCTAAATAAAACAGTTAACACAAACAGACTCAGAAAGAAAATAGTGTAGTAAGGAACTATCTCACTTATTTTCCCTAATCAGTCTATACAAAATATTATTTTCTTTCTCAATGTTTTCTCCCCAAAATAGTGAATTAATTTTCCATGATTACTGAACACAGCTGCAACTGCATTTGGATTTATTCTATTTTTCTAAAATACGTTTGTACATCCACAAGCCTTAGGGGTTTCTCCATGTCATATATTTTCTTCTATGCAGATGGCACTATTTTGACTGGAGATTAATTGTCCCAGGGCTGGGGGGGAGGGCATATAAAATGCACACTATGCAGCTAAAGTATTTTCTGATTTTTACTTTGTCAGTGAAATTTATGATCTACATATCAAAAATAAGAGAAGACACAACTAGAAAATATACTGTATATATAGTAAAATACAGAGAAGGATAATGTACATTTCTGTAGAAAGTATTTGGCACACAGAGATCTAATGCTACTTTTTATGAAGTACTATTAATTTTGATGAAATTAACTTTGATGAAAGAATGTTACTGCAATATTTTAATGATCAATGTTTCTTCATATATAGGTGAGATATAAATAAATGGGTTTTTTTCTCCAAATAATTATAGGACTTGAGTAACTGATACAGTTGGTGGCATAGGAGTGACTAATCTCAGTTCAGATTTTTTCAGATTGAGTTAGATATGTTTTGCATTAAATCCCTGAAAAGTTCCTTCCAGTTAATACTGATGTTATTACTGGGCTAGATGGGCCTATTCAATGATTAAACATAAAGCAATTTCCTTGCCTTTTTCCAAATAAAGCCTTACTATTTTTTAAAAAAAGAAAAAAAACATTTTTAATATGCTATAAACACAGAATGCGAAGAAGAAGTATACTTTTTTTCTAGGGATTTTTTTAGTACTATCAATAATTTTTAAAGTGCCACAAGATTGTGGGTTTTGTTATAAAGAAATAATCCTGTTTTGAGCTCTAAACAGTTATTTTTTGAGTTTGAAATGGTTATACTCAAAATCTCTTGCATGCTTCACAATATCCTCTTAGAACAGCTAATTCCAAAATGGCCAAGTAGGGCTCAATATGCTTATCTAGTGTGATCATATTTTCTTGAAAAAAAAAAACATAAAGGAAAAACCTAAAAAAGGAATAAATCTGAACGGTTCATAAAGATTAAAAAAGTGCTAATGCTTTACAAGGGAAAATTCAAGAGCAAAACCAAAGAAAAATAATTAAATAAACCTGAAATAATTGACTGTCCTTTATAATAAAGGATTTATGATTAGGAATGACGGTAAATGGTCACTCTACCAATGTCACATTTTTCTTTCAAAAGTGCATACATAATTACAATCAAAGCCCAGAAGATTAGAGTTTATATACCTTCTAGAAATGATACATAAAACTTATTCAAAAAGTGTACATTATGACTTGACTTTGGTTCAGGAACACTGGATCTGATAACAATATGGAGTGACCTTCTCTGGGCTCTACATTATATTCTTATAAAGAGACTCCAAGCCTATCCTGATACCTTTCTTTTACCCGTACGCTGACTATACACACATGGAAAAAACAACCTGAGTTTTGTTAGTTGTCTCCTTCCCCTACATACTCATCAGGAAGTCTCAGTTTCCCCATTCTGCCCAGAATGCACTTCAGCATCATTTATACAGGAAGAATATCACTGTCCCAAACACAGTATTATTGTTTTTAATCTGATTTATAAAGATGGAAATTATATATCGCCCTGCTTCAATTGGAGCAACTTATAACACTTACAAAATAAGTTTTCAAATAATGCCATGAATCAGACAGAGTAAAATGTTCAAGGATTATGCTAATAAACTTTTAAATCTACTCTTAGAAACATAAAATTGAACCCATTTAATTTTTTAAAAAATTTTCACAAAAAGAATACAGCCTCAGAGATCCAATTTTCACATTACCACTAACCTGATTTACTGGTTCATTGAAATTAGCAATAAGTCCTGCACGCAGAGTAGATTTCTCTTCTTCTGACAGAGCACTGTTTATTGGAAAATTAAACCTATATTAGAAATGACCATGCAAATTTTAGAGAGGTTTCTATGATCAGCAAGAATAATGCAATACTGTAGAATATTTTACAGTAATGCATTTCTAACTATAAAGGTAATCCTCAAGTTACAATCCTCATTCAGTAACCATTCAAAATTATGATGGTGCTGAACTAGGGGGCCTTTCTTTATACAACATATTAATATATGCAAAGAGCGTGTAAGATATTTGGACCCAAATATGTAAATTCAAAAGAGAAATATCTTGAGTTAATCAACCTTAGCTTATTAGATTCTAAATAAGAGCAAAGAATAGTAGTTGAAAACTTTAAATTTTAACAATATCTATAGTACAGGGGAATCTGATTAAAAGTTTCTTTACTAAGAACACAGATCCGGATTCAAAAAGTATTTGCTCCTTCTTAGTGCAATACTTGTCTCTATGTTTTATTTATTTATTTATTTATTTATTTAATACTTCAGATGAACTTGGAAACAAGATAACAAGTACCTCTTAGTATATGTCATTGTAAAAACAAATTTCCCTTCTAGATTATATTTTTCAGGATTTCACACAACTGCTATATTTGTGAAAAATCTTCAAAAACTTGTCACTTTTTAAGCAAAGAGAACATTTGCTCAACAAAATGTGTAACAAGATAAAAATAGTGAAAAAAGATGAATTAATATTACAAATATAAGCAGGGTTAAAATTTTCTACTGTGCTTTAAACATATGAATGTAGTGAATATTAAAAATAAATAAGACCTTTTATAAAATTCATATGTTGAAACACTGACATCTACAGGATAATAGAAATTACATTCAATAATTCTGTACATTCAATGGCAATCTTATTATTTAACTATTTTCCTTATTACTAAATGTTTTGAAATTTTGGGGGTCTGTGAAGTTCATTAAAACTTGAAGTAAACTAATTAAAAATACTAATCAGAATCAAAATAAACTAAATTAAAAAGAAAAGTAAACAGCTAATATTCACAGAAATTGTCTTAGAAAAGAGGCTTATAATTTTTTACTATATTATTTTTTTAATTTCACTTGTATATATCAAAGGGTTTAAGAGTAGCAAATGAGAGTTTAAGTTTCAGAGGAAGAAAAAAGTGATATAGCAGATGAAATACATATATATCTCTGAAATACAGAGGATGAACTGGGCAAAACTACAAGAAAAGGAGTGAGTTAATTTGTGACTTTCTGCCATGAGGAGCTGAAATAAATTTATAGTCATTAGTTAGGAAGTCTGCTGTTTGCTAAATGCAGGAGAGTGGCAGAATAACCCAAACATTTATCCCTTTCTGCTTATATATGTGGAGACAGATGTTATTGAAAATAACTACTATCATATTATAATAACCTTGAGGATCTAAGAAAGAAGTTCAGAGCTTCTTTTTTCAGTGGAAAAAAGAAGACTACAAGTGAACTACTGACTGCAGGATCAGTCAGTCACCGGGACAAGAGGTTTGTTCTTCCAAGCTTTCGGACTCGTGCTTCTCAATCTACAGGATGAATGCACTGGACTATTCTCACATCCTGGAGATGAGATGTTTTTGAGGATGGACTCCAGCATGAGTCTGAAAGCTTGGAAGAACCTCTGGTTCCATTAACTGATTCAGATTGGATCCTGCAATATTATCCTGGGACACATATATTTGCCTTCATTCATGAACTACTGACTGCACAAATTATGTTTAAGGAAGAGATCTGGTTTCCGAGATCATAGTTATCTGGGTAATCGATTGCTAGCACTGCTTACTTTTAATCAAGAAATCAATATTATTTTTAAAAGTACAACTGCAGGGATGACAGAGATTAGAAAGGTATTTCTTACTGCACTGCCATTCGTCTCCAATAGCGGTCAATTCCATTTTTGAAGTACAGAACAGCTAACCACCTCACATTTATGTCCAAATTGTGGTTGGTGAATATATTCTGTAAGAAACAAATAACTGTTTAGTATAACTATATATATATGGTGTGTCTTAGAATTAGACATTGTACAAAGTTGCAAGAATCTGTATCTCAAATTTTGTGGTAGCAGATGATATACAAAGAAAAAATGTATAGTTTAGCAAATCCTATAATTGTTGGCTAATAAAATATATAGCATAGGCTTAAAGTTCACATTACTACTGAGTAATGTTCTGACTTTGATTCCCAAAAATATGTTGACATATGCAAAGCACAAACATCTGTTCTGTAATACGGGTCTATTGAGGAACTACTATGATAGATACAAAAATATACTCCTTATAGAAAAATAGCGAAAGGGTGAGAAAAAAAAAGTAAGATAGATTAAGAGGTACTTGAACAAATGTAACTTCACTGTTTTAACTTACCAACAAAACTGAATAGAAACCTGGTTGTGTCTCCCATTGTTTCAGTTGTTCCTCTGCTGGTTTTAATACAGAAGTATCTTGACTAGTAGCTTGGGTCAAGACTTGAAGAACAACATTACTGGCACTATGGAGATCCATGAAAATCTATCCAAAACATTTTTTAAAAAATGCATTGTTAGCTTTCTTAAGAGGTCCTATTACCTCTTTTGTACTGATTCCAGTATTTACTAAATGAAAATTAGAGACATACAAATTTACAAATGTTTCAATTTTTTTCTACAATTATTAACAATAAACCTCATAAAGAAGTAAGGATCACAATAAAGAATTTGCATATTACTGAACTTATCTCACATAATAAAGTACTGAAAATCTGGCATTATATAAATGAACCTCAGGTTAAAAAACTTTATCCTTTCTTCTAATATTCTGTCATATTGTTAATTTGCATGCTCACAGGAACCTCTTATCCATGCACTCTTTTGCTGCCCTCTTCTGTTGTTTCAGTGTTCAGCTGATGTTGATTTTCTGGAAGGTTTTATGTGTCTATGCAATGCCTCAAAGCTGGAGACAGAGACATACCGTTCTTTCACCATTATTGCTCTGCAGCTGATATCCGAAGGCCTGCTGCTCTAGGTGGAAGGTAACACTGCCAGGGCTCTCCTTCATGCATTATACAATCCTCTTTTAAAGCCATTTAAATTAGTGGTCATCATGACAGTTTTAGCAATGAATTCCACAGATTAATTACATGTTGGGAAAAGAACTTTCTTTTGTCTGTTCCTTGCATTCAACTTTATTAGATGCCTGGAAGCCAGCTTCATATTAGAAGTGCCAACTTAACTCATTTACAGGGTAGTTTTGTGAGAAAAAAAAATCTAGATCAGTTCATATTTGGCCTTTGTACTGAGAAGACTTACTGAGCCTTCTAAAAATAAAACCTGCCAGAAAATCAACATCAGCTGAACACTGAAACAACAGAAGAGGACAGAAAAAGAGTGCATGGATAAGAGGTTCCTGTGAGCATGCAAATTAACAGTTTTATATATTCTTAGGCATATCTGAATGCACAAGAATAGATCCCCAATCATTACACTTTAAAGCAGTGCCTCTCAATAAGTAATAATCATCCCACTAATGGTACTTAGCAACCTTCTAAGTGGATACCAGGTGAGTCCATTCAAATTTCCTCCTGACAGCACTTCTTAACACATATGAAAAAGTGATATGCAGCTGTTCCAATATCACAAAGATCTGCTAAACCTGCCTTCTGCTTCCCATAGATCTCATCCTTTCTATGTGCTGTTCATTTAGTGGTTGTTGCCATCCTGGGCTTTTATACATGCTACCTCAGGAGCCAGGTATAGCAGTTGAAGTTTATCTTGGTGAAGCCAGGAACTCCTACCCATAATGGATCAATCAAGGAAATGCTGGGAAAGCACCTTTCCAAAGGATAAATAAGAAGAGGAATAAGTTGCAGCAGCAACTGACACATCTAGAGTTAGATTCCTCACCAAATTTATCAGTTGGCATAGCAAGAATGACCCAAAGGCTCCTCCTTTCCCCCAATGTTTCAGAAGCTACCTCATCAACCGCATTTTTGTTTATTCAAGCAGAAGGGCATTATGTTATTTTTCTAGCAAACACAAAGTAGGGGGAGTTCTGGAATACTTTAGAACAGAGGTCCCCAACCTTTTGGGCACCGGGAACCTTGGAGAGAGGTTTTTCCATGGACTGGAGGATGCTGTATGCTGCCTACATCTCGCTGATGGGGCTTTGTTTGTGTGGCCTGATTGCTGGCATGCCGCAGCCCGGTACTGGTCCATGGACCGGGTGTTAGGGACACCTGCTTTAGAACCCACTACCAGGATGGAGTAATAGTAATAGTAATAGTAGTAAAGTTGGAAGGGACCTTGGAGGTCATCTAGTCCAACCCCCTGCTCGGGCAGGAAACCCTACACCATTTCGGACAAATGGCTGTCCAGTCTCTTCTTAAAAACTTCCAGTGTTGGAGCATTTACTGCTTCTGGAGGCAGGCTGTTCCACTGATTAATTGTTCTCACTGTCAGGAAGTTTCTCCTTAGTTCTAGGTTGCTTCTCTCCTTGATTAGTTTCCACCCGTTGCTTCTTGTCCTGCCTTCAGGTGCTTTGGAAAATAGCTTATTCCCTCTTCTTTATGGCAGCCCCTGAGATATTGGAATACTGCTATCATGTCCCCCCTTGTCCTTCTCTTCGTTAAACTAGACATACCCAATTCTAGCAACCGTTCCTTATATGTTTTAGCCTCCAGTCCCCTAATCATCTTTGTTGCTCTTCTCTGTACTCTTTCTAGAGTCTCAACATCTTTTTTACATCGTGGTGACCAAAACTGGATGCAGTATTCCAAGTGTGGCCTTACCAAGGCATTGAAGAGTGGTATTAATACTTCACGTGATCTTGATTCTATCCCTCTGTTAATGCAGCCTAGCACTGTGTTGGCCTTTTTGGCAGCTGCAGCACACTGCTGGCTCATATTTAGGTGATTGTCTACTAGGACTCCGAGGTCCCTCTCACAGTTACTACTATTGAGCATGGTGCCACCTATGCTGTACTTGTGCATTTGGTTTTTCTTGCCTAAATGTAGAACCTTGCTTTTTTCACCATTGAATTTCATTTTGTTAGTTAGTGCCCAGTGTTCAAGTCTGTCCAGATCCTTCTGTATCTTAAGCCTGTCTTCTGGAGTGTTGGCTATTCCTGCCAGCTTGGTGTCGTCTGCAAATTTGATGAGTTCCCCATCTATCCCTTCATCCAAATCGTTGATGAAGATGTTGAAGAGTACTGGGCCCAGAACAGAGCCCTGGGGCACCCCACTACACACTTCCCTCCATATAGATGCAGTTCCATTGAGGACCACTCGCTGAGTACGGCCGGTCAGCCAGCTACGGATCCATCTGGTGGTGGTTCTGTCTACCCCACATTTTTCTATCTTGTCAAGTAGTAGGTTGTGATCTACTTTATCAAATGCCTTACTGAAGTCCAAGTAAATTATGTCCACAGCATTCCTCTGATCCACTAATTTTGTCACTTGGTCAAAGAATGCAATAAGATTTGTCTGGCATGATCTATTTTTGACAAACCCATGTTGGCTTTTAGTAATGACTTTGTTTGCCTCTAGGTGTTCGTTGATTCGTTGTTTGATTATCTTTTCCAGGATCTTCCCAGGTATTGAGGTCAGGCTGATAGGTCTGTAATTTCCTGGATCCATTTTTTTTCCTTTTTTGAGGATGGGAACTACATCAGCTCTTTTCCAGTCCTCTGGTAGTTCCCCTGTGTTCCAGGATCTTTGAAAAATATAGTTCAGTGGCTCCGATATCACATCTGCCAGTTCCTTGAGAACTCTGGGGTGTAATCCGTCTGGTCCTGGCGATTTGAACTCATCTAGGCTGGACAGGTGCTCACTAACGATTTTCTTGCCTATCTTAACTTGTGTTTCTGTTTTGTTTTTTGTGGCACTATTTTTGATAGGTTGGTCTGTTTTTTCCCTTTGTGTAAAGACAGATGCAAAAAATGAGTTAAATAGTTCTGCTTTCTCCCTGTTGCTTGTCACCTTCTTGCCACTTCCACCCACTAATGGACCAATCATTTCCTTCACTTTTTTCTTGTTTTTTACATGTTGAAAGAAGCTTTTTTTGTTATTTTTGACTTTGGTCGCAAGCCTCAGTTCATTTTGAGCCTTGGCTTTCTTCACTTCATCTTTGCAGGCTCGGGCTATTTGCTGATATTCTGACTTAGTTATGTTCCCCTCTTTCCACTTTCTATACTTGTCCTTTTTATCTTTCAATTTGTCAGAGAGTTCTTTATGCAGCCATGCTGGTTTCTTTTGAGAGCTGTTATTTTTCCTCTTTGTTGGTATTGTGCTAGACTGTGCTTTTATTATCTCATTTTTCAAAATTTCCCAAGCTTCTTGAGTTGTTTTCCCCTTGAGGATTCTCATCCATGGAATCCTTCCCAAGCCCTCTCTAAGTTTATTGAAATTAGCTCTCTTGAAGTCCAAGACTCTAGTTTGACTGTGTTCTATTGGTTGTGCTTCTATAATGTTGAATTCTAATATTGCATGATCACTTCCTCCCAGGGTTCCTATGGCTCCAACACCGTCTATCATTTCATCTCTGTTAGTGAGAATTAGATCCAAAATGGCTAATCCCCTAGTTCCATTCTCTACTTTTTGGGAGACAAAGTTGTCTGCTAGGTTTGCCAGGAACCTGTTTGATCTTCCACTTGGTGCGGAGTTTGTCTCCCAGTTGATGTCAGGGTAGTTAAAGTCCCCCATTACTATTGTGATGTGCTTCCTACATACCTTAGTTAGCTGACTAGCAAAAAGTTCATCTATTTCCTCTGTTTGGTTGGGTGGTCTGTAGTATACACCTATGGCAATGTCATTCCCCCCCCCTTTTATATTGACCCAAATGCATTCAAGACAGTTTTTATCATTGTTGTACTCTATTTCTGTGAAGATGTAGTTATTTCTTATATAGAGAGCAACTCCACCTCCTCTTTTATTTGGTCTGTTTCTTTTAAATAATTTAAATCCCTCTAGCTGTGTGTTCCATGTGTGAGTTTCATCCCACCATGTTTCCGTAATGGCAACAATATCGTATCTGCCCTCATTAACCTGAATTTCTAGTTCACCCTGTTTGCTGTTCATACTTTGTGCATTGGTGTATAAACATTTGAGTCCTTTGTGGGTGGCCCTGTGTTTCCTTTCTACATAACCTGTGTGGTGCCTGAGTTCCCCTATTGTCTTACCACCTATTTGGTTAGTGCACTTTATATGGCACTCGCTATTAGAGGCTTCATTTTGATTGGTAGCAAGGTTGGTATTCTTGTCCACACACACATCTGTGCTACATGCACTGATAGCCCTATAGTTTTTAAATTGCCGGGGACAGGGTTGTTCCGTATCAATTAACTCCCTGTCCCCGCTGTTTAGTTTAAATTTCCCTCCAGAAAATCTGTGAATTTATAGCCGAGTAACTCAGTCCCTTTTTTTGATGGATGCAAACCATCTCTTTTGTACATCTTTTGATTGGACCAGCTACTGACATCGTGACTAATATATCCAAAGCCTTCCCCTTTACACCATTCCTTTAGCCACATATTGAATTGTGCTATGCGCTGGCCTTTTCCGTTTTGCTCCTTATACACTGGTATAAGGAGCAAACCTGTTCATTAGCATAGAGTTCAGTAGAATTTCACCTCTGTAAACATACACAGGACTGAAATTTTACTGTGCTGCTCTATCTTATTAGACTGACTTATAAAAAATATATATACCTGTATGGATATAAAAGTACTTTCTGGAAAGAAGAGCTGTTGTTTCTACTAGAGGATCCAGACACTTTTAAAGAATAAGGTGAAAAGTTGAAAATATATTGTACTAAAATATGTGCTCTGTACTAAAACAGCAGAATCCATAAGCATCACCCTTAACTTTCTCCCAGTTATGCATTATTATTCTGCATAATTATTTTTATCCTTATAAGATTACATTTTTATATTGTTCCAAAACATGGAAGCCTGCCTGTTGGTTTTAGTCTCCTAAACTTAAAAGAAAAGATGGGGTTCCTAATAATTAATTATTTAAATTAAGTTACTTCACTGAGTGGAGTACACTATTGCAATTGCCTTTACCATTATAACTTAATGTTCACGTATTCCTCCTTTTAATAAATCAGGTGCAACAATTTCTTCGGCTATCGGTTACCAAGAAAGAGTTCCACCTGTGACAACTTTTCTTCGTATTCTAGGAGAAGCGACCTTTGTGGGTGCTACACTTTGGCGAGACGTTCAGTAATAGGTCAGTTACGTATTTGTTAGCCAAGGTTTCGGGTCATGAGAAAGAAAAACAGCGTCGCTTAGGCAAAGCATCTCCCATGAGAAAGGAAAGTTTCCACAGGCTCCACACTCCCTCAGCAGTACCCAAGCAAGCGCATCCACATTTCAGGACTCCAGCCCTTTCGCAACTAGCGGCCGAGGATTGCTCCCTCGGCTTATTTCAGTCCCGACAGGCCGCCCACCGCTTCAGGGTGCGGGGCCTTCGCTGGCTCGCATCCTCATCCGACGGGAAGGAGGGACGGGGCGGACACAGCCAGGCGTGTTCTTGTCCTCTCCCTCCCTCACTTACCGGTGAAGCCGGAGCTCCTTCTCGGGCGTCCTCAGTCTGGCGCACGCGCCTCCCGCTGCTTCCGAAGCTCGCGCCACCAGCCTCGGCTCACCCGCCACTGTGCCTCGGCAGTTCGGCGCGCTACCAACGTCATCGCTCGGCGCTCCTCTTCCCTCAATTGCCCTCTTCCTCCCCCCCCCCGTCTTTCGTCCTGCGGGCCCGCCCGCTTCTCTTTTCGGGACGATTCCGGCGCCTGAGGAGGGGAGAAGACAAGTCCCCTCCCCAATATAAAAACAGACTAAAAGCGTATTGAAAAGGAAAAGTGGGCGGGACCTTTGTTGTTGTTGTTGGAGCTATGGGAGAAGAACGCAGCTTCCACCTTTTTGTGGCTATCAATCTCCTTCTCTCCCTATTCTTCTTTTCCAGTAATGATTCTTAGTTGTAAAAGGGTCATGACCAATAGCCTTTCTCAACTCTCCTTTGCGCCCTCACGAAGTACTAAAACACTTCCCGAAACTCACTACTCTGACTTGTCCCTTGGGTCGAGCTGCTTTGCGGAAAATTGAGTCCTCAAGCACTTTCGCCGCGCGCTGCCGAAGGAACGGCAGAACTACTCGTCCCGGCAGCACCCGCGCGTGCGATTGACCTTCCCCTTCCTTCTCTTCCGAACTTCGCGTGCTGGAGGCCCGGCAGAGCCATGCCGAAGGTGAAGACGAAATCGCGCTCGCGACAGCAGCGTGGAGAAGGGAAAGGCCCCGGTGAGAGGAAGTTCTCGGGCTAGGGAGGACAGGCTGCAACGGACCGCAGCTTTGCATCATTTGCCATACAGGGGATGGGAAGGATTGGGTTGCTATGGTAATAGTAATTTGAAGGGGTACCAAGTACTTTGGCTTGGCTATAGAAGTGATTTCGAATCTTTCCCCTAGAAGCAGAGCTTGTTTTGTAAAAAAAAAAAAAAAAAAAGTGCCGGAACTCACATACGCCTTGCCTACCCTACAAGGTTTACCTTTGTACTTGAAAAAAAAACCCTTCAATGTTTAGTGTATCTAAAAGACTAGGATTTTGTTCAAGGCAACTCTGGAAAATCCGTAGAAAAAAGATGCCCCGTTCTATGACAAAAAAAGCCCTGCCTAGAAGTATCCAGATTCTAACAGAAAGAGAATATATATATGGCTCAGGGCTCAACTGTGGAGTCCTCGCAATGATGATGACTCCATATCTAGCCTCTTTTCAGCTAGTTTCCTGTTTGGATATTAGTTTAAAGATCAAGAAAAAAAAAAAGTCTGGTAGAGCTTCCCAAAATTGGTCAGGTCTGCAAAGCAGAACCCACGATTCAGCGGCTGAAAAGTTTAGCTGATTCTGGAGTAGTTGTCCATAATAAAGCCTAGGTTATAGATCAGTGGTTTTCATGGGACATTTATCAGGAAAAACACCCTTTCCTCCGACCTCATCACAAAAAAACATAATCTAAAGTATGCAAAACAAAATCTTGTACATCATATGAAGAAATAAAAATAGAACAATTTGATCAGCTACATTTAGAGAAAGAATAGTAAAGCTTTTGAAAGAAAGAGCTTTGCAGACCACTAAATATGGAGATATCCTGAATTCTTTAGGGATTGCAGTCAGTAGTTCAGAAAATATTGAGCAGGTAGAAGAAAGAACAAATTCAACTAAATATTAATATATATTAAAAGCTAATGTTCCAGAGATTGAATTTGAAAAGAGATTGGCTATTTCAACAAGACAGTCATTTAATCTGAGCATGATTGAAAGTTTGTAGAAAGATTTCTAATGTGTAAGCCATGAGCAGTCCAATGTGGAAGCATATTTCTGAGCTAGAAGAACTTTATAAGGAAAAATGAGAAAATATTTTTTAAAAAACTAGTACAGAAGAATGTTTAACTGGCTACACAAACTCTTTGGAAGCTATTTTTTTCTGCCAAAGGAGGTTTTTTACACATTATTGATTGAAACAGTATCAGATTTTTTCACTGCAATATTCACTGTTTTCTTATTTTGAATCTAAAACAACTGCACTTAAATAATATGTACATGTTAAAATTTGAAAAAAGTTGTTACGTTTAGCTTTGTACTGTACTACAGTATGTAGAGATTTGTTCAGCTTCTGCTTATATAGGAATTCTTTGCAATATATAATTTGACTAGAGATGTATACAACGGTGTATCACTGTCCAATGATTTCTAATCTGTAGTCTGCCAGCAATTGAAGATTCATGGAAGATGGCAAGTATTCTGTAGGATGAATGGCAAAATAAAAATGAAAATATTTTTAAATGACCAAAACCTTCTGAACTAAAACTTGTTAAATTTGTGAACCTCATGATAAGATTGTTACTCGTCAGAAGATTTTGGTCGTTATCATTTTTTTTAGTTGAGAAATAATTTTTTAGCTGGTTTAAGGCCTTGCGTGGCATTGGCCCTGCAGATGCTGCACTGCTAGTCTTTGATCTGCAGAACATTTTCACAATAATGTAATAAACTATATAAAGATAAAGCTTGGGAACTTCAACCATACCTCATTGTTTTGATGTGACTTTTTCTGATAAGGGTACCAGATTCTAAATTGGGTGAATTATTAGAGAGGGTATCATCCCATTATTTAAGACTTGTATAAAGAACTATTGGAGAATTTGATACAGAACTAAGGAGAGTTTGATACAAAATAAGTTGTTATAAGTATGTTTCTTAAAATTTATTTCTATTAGTAGGCATTAGGTTCAATACTGGACTTGGTCAGCATATTTTGAAAAATCCCCTAATTGTTAACAGCATTATAGAAAAGGTAAGTGATAATCACAATCATCCAGTATACGAAAATAATCTGTCATTCACATACATTATTGTTAAACTGGTAGTAATGTATACCTATTTAATTAGTAAGCCTCATTAAAATCAATGGATCTGTTTCTCACTAAACAAACAGGATTTTGTCAGAAAATATGATACTTGATTAGGAAATAAAATGTGAAATTTTGGGGGAAAAAAGTTCAACAATACCTATACACAATACAGATTCCTTGTACATTTTTTAAAATATAAAAAGTATCAGAATGGTTGTATCTGGTGCTCAGCTATTACATCAGATAAAAATAAGTTAAATAGTTTGTACACATTTAATAGATGGATCTTTTTGACTTGATAGAATTCTGCTTTAGTAAGTCATTTCTCAGTATATTTCAGCCTTTCCAGGTAGGCCACACTAGGAAATCAAATAATTCAATATTATTTTGTGAAGCTATAGTAACAGAATCATGCAAGTCTGAAAGCATTCCCTCCTCCCTTGCCTTTATTTTCATGAGAACCAGGGAGGGTCCTATTGGAGATGTTTATTCATGCTACATTCTTGCTCTGGACTCTAACCATTGCTTTGGTACAGCTCTTTTTCGTGTCCCTCAAGGCCATTCCCTTTCTCCTGTACATAATGTTGTAAATCAATTAAGTTTGTTTATATGCAGAGCTATCAAGACTAGGTTTTTGTGTAATTACATTTTATTCATTCTTTTAGGCTTCCTTATACCCTACAGATGTTGTTTTAGAAATTGGTCCTGGAACTGGCAACATGACAGTGAAAATGTTAGAAAAGGTGAAAAAGGTAAATCTAAAAATAAAGAAATGCTTTTCTTTTCTTTTGCTGTTTGGCCACAAGGAGATAGGAAAAGATAATCAAACAAAAATGGATTTATCATGTAAAAGAAGAACTAAGAGAAAAAACAACAGGCTATGTTTTATCCCTCCCTGCTCAGCCCTTTCTCAATAGAGGGGGAGGGATGCAACACTACCTATCTCTTGCTTACAATGGAGTCCTTTCAACCGTCCCAAGAAGATTCCATACCCATTTACACTGATTCAGGTGATTCTGAGGATACAGGTAAGCCCCTAAGTGCCTCAGTGACTCTCAAAGAACTAAGGACAACTGTCAGAATACTAATGACTAATGACTGCAAAGAATATAAACCCTTCCATTCGTCACCAGTCCGTTAGAACTAAAGAAGCTTCTTGGATGAGAAGCAAAACGTTTTCAAAGAAAAAGCCAAGAAAGTCTAGTTGCCTTTTGGAAAAATGGACCTTTGAGACAGCCAGTGTATGGGAACATCAGTATCCAACTACAAAGCTTAAAAAAAGAACCTTAATACTTACAGTTAAACCACAAGTTTGTTTAAAATTCTATAATAACATAAAGTAATTTTGGGATTTCTTATGTATGATATGTCCACAAAGACATTTTATATATGATTCTCTTTCAGGTAATTGCTTGTGAACTTGATGTAAAGCTTGCTGGTGAACTTCAAAAAAGAGTCCAGGGAACGTAAGTGCTCTGTGCAGTGGAAAAGTCATGGTGGTTTTTAAACTAGAACCCCTCTTGAAAATGTATTAATGATACAGTATTATTTTCATTTCAGACACTTGGCTAACAAACTTGAAATAAAAATTGGAGATGTATTGAAAAGCGACCTCCCTTTTTTTGATGCTTGTGTGGCTAATTTGCCTTACCAAGTAAGTATAAAACAAGACTTTTGAAAAATATGGCAAAGACATTGTTTTGTATTACTCTTGTAGTAATCATTCTTTTTTTATTTAATCTCTCCACCTTCAGATTTCTTCTCCCTTTGTTTTTAAGCTATTGCTGCATCGGCCTTTCTTTAGGTATGTAGAAAAATGTTTAGTGTTTAATGTAGTTTAAATGCTCTTGGAGATAATATCTGACTTATTATGATTAACTTTACAGATTAGAATTAGCATATTTATCTAGAAAAGAATTAGCAGTGTGTAAAACTAAACCTTATAAGAAATCAAGTATTATATGTCTACCTTTCAGTGGAAGTATCTATGCTTGAATCACATCACCACACCAAACTGGGTGTCTCTCTAAACCTATTGCTAGAGAGTCCCTAGACAAACTCTGAAATGCCAATAAATATTGTCAGATAAGATTAAAGAAATATTCATCCTGGAAGGGGTTGAAGCAAACTATGCTGTTTATCAGTCTTTGATCTGTAAACACCAGTCCTCTCAAAGTGTCACCATTAGTCTCTTGTAAGAATAACATCTTATTTTAAGAGCATTGTTTGGTTCAAAATATTTGAAATCTTTGTATAATAATAATAATACTCGTACCGCATTTAACAGCTAGGTCCTCACAATATCTACAACTCGTTTATTAAGCTACCCAGTAGTGGTGCATGACTTAATCTAGCCTATAGCATTTACTGGATATTCATGGAGTTCAAAACAGTAAGCTGGTTTAAAACCTATAAAACAGTAGTATATACATATAAACATTGTTGAACAAATGTCAAGTTTTTAATCTTTTCCAGGACAAGGCTAATTCAGAGTAATATTAAATTTGCATTTCATGTTTATTTTTCAGGTGTGCAATACTCATGTTTCAAAGAGAATTTGCTCTTCGCCTAGTTGCAAAACCAGGCTCTCACCTATATTGTAGGCTGTCTGTTAATACTCAGCTGTTAGCTCGTGTTGATCATCTAATGAAAGTAAGCAAAATAATAAATAATTTTATCTTGAGTTTTTGACATTTTAGATATTAGGCAGGTAGGGTGTAAAGTTGTGGCAGTTTTAATGGGATGAAAATAAGTTTTTATTTGTTTGTTTTATTATTAAATGACTTGGCAGTTCACAACCCTCAAACTAAAAAAATTACAACAAAATTCATTAAAAGGCAGAAAGATAAAAAATATTCTTTCTTTGACAGTTGACTTTATTATGTTTAACAGGTAGGAAAAAATAATTTTAAACCACCACCAAAAGTTGAATCCAGTGTTGTAAGGATAGAACCAAAGAACCCTCCACCTCCAATTAACTTTCAGGTGAGATTTATTAGTATTATCTGAAATCCATGAAAACAACCCAATATCCCCTAAGTGTATATATATTACCTTTAGATATTTGAGTGCTTGAGTGCCATATTTTGTTGGAGCCTTTCTAATGCTTCATATTTGTTATTCACTGAACATCATTAAATGATAACTAAGTATATAGGATAAGAAGTGGAAACAATCATAGCTTGATTTGGGGGGAGATAGCTTCAGGAAATCAATATATTACCCATTGGTAAGGAAAAAGATGAAAGAATATTGTCAATCATATTAGTAAATAAACTTGTAATCAAAATGTTCTATATCTTACACTTTAAAACTATGTTTAGTTTTACAGCTAAAACTTGTAATGAGATTCAAAGGAATACAGTTTTGAAAATGAATGTTTCATGTAACCTCATCAGTGCAAAAATTTACCAAATTATCCTTATCACGCTTTCCATGGAATTGCCACTCATAGAACCACAGCATATTTTCAGCTAAGATTAAAGTACAAATGAGAAAAGAGGGAAGATGGTGAAAGAAGATGTCAGAGGTTACCTTAATAGTGACCAACAAAAACAGCCTTTATGTGTGACACAAGATATACCTGCGATGACACAGGCAATAGGACAAAAAGAAAAAGAAAAGAAATTGTCTGTTTAATCTTTAACATATTTGTTTAGGAGTGGGATGGTCTACTAAGGATAGTGTTTGTCAGGAAAAACAAGACACTTGCTGCAGTTTTTAAGTAAGTTACATTTTTTAAATGTTGAATTGCTTGCAGCTTTGAACTTTCCTCTTCCCAGATTGCTGATTTACCCTTCATTGTTTTGCTTCTTGTAATTTATTGTTGCTAAGAGATAGCAGTTGATGAAATATTGTTTTCTTGAACCACAGAAATCTTAGAGTATGTATTTCTATGTGAATACCAGGCAAAAGTGTATATTGCTTAGATTTTGTGTTGGCCATTAACTAAGAGCAGAGATTAGAAGAATGTAGTTGGTTTGATTTATACCCAGTTCTGTCTGGTCATTCTTGAGAAAGAGAACTAAGCCTTTATTCAGGAATCACCAAGACAAACAGCAAAGCAAACACCAAGACTCCCATGAACTACAAAGCTAGAAAAGCTCCAGAGATATAGTATCAGATTGTTTATCTATAATTGCTGTTGATCATGAAAGGAAGTGAGGAACAGCACCATGTAGGTGCCTAAAGATGACTTTGTATTCTTGTTTCCCTCTTATCTTTTGGTTATTCTTGCAGATTCTTTTAGATTTGTGTTCTTGTTAATATAATTTAAACTTTCAGGATACGAATAATGAATATGTAGCTAAAATTTCCTTGTTCCTTTAGTACTTAAATTTGTTAACTGTGTTCATCTAGTCTGCTTTTCTTTTGCATATTATTCTGCCTAATAATCTGACAATTATTTTGACAGTGGTAATGTCAACTTCTCCTTTCCATTCTGTATTAATTATGCAAACAATTTCCCCTAACCTTTAATTTAAAAAAGCCTCCCAGAGCAATTTATAAAAATCAGTAAATAGTTCTTGCCTTATCAAAGATACATTGATGAATGAAAGGAACCGAGGAGAAAAAGTATAATAGTGGTTGATCAATCTGTCCAGATAATCTTTTTCTGCTTTCAGAGCCTTCTAAGTATGTATCATTTCATTGAATGTATATTTCCATGTGTGGAATGCAGACAATAGTATGTTAAATTCAACACAATCTCTAAAATTTAGAGACCTCACTTGCACAGAATAATGTGAGCAGTTAAAATGAGTTTTTTTAAAAAAGTATGAAGCTATGTTTGGACATGGTATAAGCAAGGTCAGTTCATAAGGATATTAAAGTCTAAAGAAATGTGCATGTTGGTGCAAATTAATGTTAAAGAAATAATCAGTTGAAAAGAAAGACATTTGCAAAACAATTTCCAATTCAAACTTTTCGAAAAGGAATTTCTATAACTGCGTGACTCTCCCTTTTTCATTATTGCAGTTCAAATGTTGTGAAACAGCTGCTGGAACAGAATTACCGAATTCACTGTTCACAAAATAATTTGGTAAGTCTTTTGGATCTCTTTACAGTCTTTTAAAAAGCATCTTTGTCTTGAACCCTGTCACATAATTTTCTATTTTGCCAACAGCAAATTCCTGAAAATTTCAATATTGCTGAACTTATACGTGAAATCCTAAAAGATACAGGTTATTTAGAAAAACGTGCTCGAATAATGGATATTGATGACTTTATAAGGTAAAAACAAATTTATTTACATCAAGATTACGATTTACTTCATGTTTTAAATAGAGATATTACTGGAATGAAAGCAAAAATAAGTGTGAGATTTATGAGATTTTTTGACCAACTTAATGTTTTTGTTGTTGCTGCTGCAACATCAGAAAAAGTAATGATTTATGCCATTTATTGCCAGCAAAATTATGCCTGCATAGTAATGTTCTCTTTGATTATGTTGTGGTATATTGTACTTGGAATATTGTAGGATAGCATTATATCTGCTAAATATTGTTTCTAACATCTTAATACAACCCTCTGGCCATTAGTATGTAAGATGGGGCCTCCCATAGATTACCGTAATCCTCCTGAAATGTTGCCTTCAACAGAAGAATGATGACCCTCCGTTAAAGAGACAGTCCAGGGAATATTGCCACCTTTTTCGGTCTAAACCTGTATATGACCTTAGAGCAAGGGTCTTCAAACTTGGCCCTTTTATGACTTGTGGACTTCAGCTCCCAGAATTCCTCAGCCAGCATAGCTGAGTTGAGGTTCACAAGTCATAAAAGAGCCAAGTTTGAAGACCCCTGCCTTAGAGGGACATTCCAGAAACCATGATTACAGTGAGCAGGACCAGAATTTTTAAAAAGCAGGTGGAGACTGGAGACTGGACAGCCATTTGTCTGAAAAGGTATAGGGTTTCCTGCCTGAGCAGGGGGTTGGACTAGATGACCTCCAAGGTCCCTTCCAACTTTATTATTATTATTATAAATATTGGATTTTATTTAAACTTAGAATTATAATTAGATTTTAATTAAAATGTACTGTAATGTGTATAATTTCCTCTTAAAAATTAAGTTCACCAGCAACTTCTGTATGTCCCCAAACCTTGGCAAAGCACAAGTTGTATACCTTAATCTTTTTTGCTACTGTTTTGTTTAATTAACATTGTCACTTTAAACAGTGGCACTAATGATTCTATCTAGTGATTTTGTTCTGAACAAAGCTATAGGAAAAGAATGCTCCATGGTAAAAACAGAGGTGTGAACATTGAAGAAACTAGTCAATATAATATTGTTGTCTTCAAGATGAAGTGTAATGTGAAACACGGGAAATCAGGTTCAAAGCAGTTCAAATGAATACAGGTTTATTGTATGCTAACAATCTTTACAGTGATTAAAACAAATTAGCAGTAAATAAGAGTCAACGGAATTCAAGGTGGGCTGGGCTGAGACATCTTGTGGGTGCAAAGGGACTTGAGATTGATGACACGTTTAACCGTTCCTGTGGGCTCAGCCTGGTCATCTACATGTAGAGAGAAAGGACATTGTTCCTTCTGCATGGGAGATTAAACGGTGTGACCATTTGGAAGTAACATCCATTATGCTCCATAAAGACTAAGACCACAATATTTTCATTTTTCAGTGTTCTTCATGGCTTCAATGCTAAAGGGATTCACTTTTCCTGAAGGGATTACACAAAAGCTGCTGCAAAGATTGAACTAATTTATATAAATAAATGTTACAATTGATTTTATTCACAATGAATGTAAACCAACCATCATCTGGCTATTGTCCAGTTTTTGCTTTTTTATTTTATTTGATGAATAATGAAGCCATTTATAAATATTATTAAAATCATCTGGAAATGGGTCCCATAGTATCTTGCTTCTCCCAGTATGTGCTTGATATCCCAAGCTAAGTACTGATATTGTTACTCATTAAAAATTGTGTAACTGATATGGAAGTTAGGATTTTCTCTAATGCCAAACTTGACATTCTTTGTCTTTTTTAAGGGCTAAATGTTCTTTATGTTGTGGATTGCAATAATTATTTCTTATCAAAGTAATGGCTTCTAGTAATATCTGTATTTACAAGACTACAATGTAGTCTTTAATACTGTACAATAATTTTCTCCATGCTCTGTATTTTATGTCATGGTTGTATTTTTGTGTGTGTGCACATATGCATGTGTGTTCTGTCAGTTTTTGACTACTGGCAATTCCCTGGACTAGTCCATGGATTTTTCTTGGCAAAGTATTTTGGAAGTGGATTGCTATTGCCTCCTTCCTAGAGCTGAGACAATGACTGGCCCAAGGCCATCCAGGTGGGACTAGGATTCGTGATCACCTGGTGATTTCTAATCTGATGCTTTAACTGCTACATCAAAATTCTTCAGATAAGTACAGTGAATCCATACCTTTGCTTAAAAGAGTAAAGTCTCTAATTCTTAAATTATATACAATACTCTTATCCCCATTATTAAGATACCGTGTACCTAATCTTTTTGTAATTTAAATTATTAAACAGATGACAACACACTAGTCACAATGCAGCAGCATAATCAGGATAATTGGCAACAAATGTAGACATTTATTCTAATTTCAATTTGTTCATCTAAATTTAGTCACTTGGAAAAAAGTTAATTTTTTTAATGAAATATGTACGTGTGTGTGTGTGTGTGTGTGTATATATATATATATATATCATATCGAACAACAAACAGGCGTGAACACCAGGAAAAGTTAAAAACTATAAAAGTTTTAATTGAGTAAAATACCAAGCTTTCGTTGGCTACTGCCAATATCGTCAGGGTTCGCTGACCTAAACGAACCCTGACGATGTTGGCAGTAGCCAACGAAAGCTTGGTATTTTACTCAATTAAAACTTTTATAGTTTTTAACTTTTCCTGGTGTTCACGCCTGTTTGTTGTTCGATATATATATATATATATATATATATATATATATATATATATATATATATATGAATAATAAAATCCAAAAACAAGTTGATCACCAAGAGAAACAATAAAAGAGTTTTAATAACCGAGCTTTCGTTGGGAGTCATCCAACATCGTCAGGGTTCTAAAAGGTAGGCGCTGGGGATACGTTTTTATAAGATGTTAATAGCCTGCATCCGGCTTCTAGAACGTGTTAACTGGCCCAGCTGATTGTGCCGTGCCTTAGATGTTTCACATACGTCATTATGTCCCATTTCCTTCATTCGGGCTGAGAGGAATCCCCCTCCCTTTTCATGCTGATTGTCTCCCTCCTCTCTCACTCTGCTGTGCACGAGCCGAGGGGGGAAGTTCTCCCTTCCCCTCATCGTTCAACCCACCCATTACTGGTCGGGGTGTGCCATCATCCTTCTTATTCCCCACCTCGCTATCCTCCTCAATAACTACCAGTCCCGTATCACTGACACTACCTTTCCCCCCACCATCTCTTTCACACATCCGTCCAGGTATCTCCTCCTCACATGTCCATCCGGATGTCTCCTCGGACAGGCAACGGCGCACTGTTCCGTGCATCGTAAACCAACCCCCCGTCTACCCCCACCCATCGGGAAATCCCCCCGTTCAAGCTGGCTGGCTGCCAACTCAACGTTCGCACTCTGGGAGCGCTGGGGCTCATGTTTGCGGTGTCATGGAGGGGCGTCGGCACCACACTTCCCCCCCTCTTCGTTGATCATGTCTGCTCCGACATCCAAGCCGGTTCCAGCATGGTGCTCTCGGCGTCAAGTTCATTGGAAGGGGATCCCCACTGCTATTCTCAAGATCACTCTCCTCCGTCTTCCGATCTTCAATCTGAGTGTCTTGACAAATTCATTCCCAATAGTCTGCTAGCTGCAGGGGCTGTCTCGATCTATCCTCTGGGGTTCGTCTACTTCCTTCTGACGGGGGCAGGTCACCACACCCTGTCTCCTCATTCTGTCGTTCGGGGGAGTTCCGTAACGATGATGTCGCACGGGGCGGGCGAACAGAATCCGTGGGGGGTGTCCGGCTCTATGCTAGTCCGATTGTGATGGGTGTTCCAATCTATCGCCTGGAGGTCCATTCTCTTCCGGCAAGACCGAGTTACCACGCCATACCCATCCATTCCACCACTCCGTGGAGTTTTATATATAAAAAAAACCTTGAGGCAGACAACTGTGCCTGATTGGGTAGAAGATAAAGTGCTGATTTTGTATGTTTGCCCAAAGAAATGATCAGGCTATAATTTTAATGGTAAGTTTATTTTAACAGTGAGAGGCAGAATAATAACAAAAAAAAGAAAACACATTTCAAAACAGTTCTACATTGATTTGCATTTTAATAAGTGAAATAGGTATTTAATCCCGTATCAATCAGCAAGATTTCTGGTTCCCACGTGTCTTTTAAAAAGGTAATGAGCTGAGATTAGGAGCACTCTCTTAGGGAGACTGCTCCTAATCTCAGTTTGTTGCCTGTATAAAAAACACCTGTCTGCAGAAGCAATCAAATTCCAAACTCTCCACTATGGCCAAGACCAAAGAGCTGTCCAAGGATGTCAGGGACAAGATTGTAGACCTACACAAGGCTGCAATGGGCTACAAGACTATTGCCAAGCAGCTTGATAATGGGAAGGTGACAACGGTGTGTTTATTTGCAAATGGAAGAAACAAAATAACTGTCAATCTCCCTTGGTCTGAGGCTCCATACAAGATCTCATGATCATGAGAACGGTGAGGTATCAGCCCAGAACTACATGGGAGGATCTTATCAATGATCTCAAGGAGCTGGGACCATAGTCACCAAGAAAACAATTGGTAACACACTACGCTGTGAAGGACTGATCCTGCAGGCACCCACAAGGTCTCCCTGCTCAAGAAAGCATATGTACAGACCCATCTGAAGTTTGCCAATGAACATCTGAATGATTTGGAGAACTGGGTGAAAGTGTTGTAGTCAGATGAGACCAAAATCAAATTCTTTGGCATCAACTCAACTCACCATGTTAGGAGGAGAAATGCTGCCTGTGACCCCAAGAACACCATCCCCACCATCAAACATGGAGGTGGAAGCATCATGCTTTTGGGGTGCTTTTCTGCTAAGGGGACAGGACAACTTCACTGTATCAAAGGGACCATGGTCATGTACCATCAAATCTTGGGTGATAACCTCCTTCCCTCAGCCAGGGCATTGAAAATGGGCCATGGATGGTGTTGCAGCATGACAAATGACCCAAAACACACAGGCAAGGCAACAAAGGACTGGCTCAAGAAGAAGCACATTTAAGGTTCTGGAGTGGCCTAGCCAGTCTTCAGACCTTAATCCCATAGAAAATCTGTGGAGGGAGCTGAAGGTTTGAGCTGCCAAACATCAGCCTCCAAACCTTAATGACTTGGATAGGATCTGGAAAGAAGAGTGGGACAAAATCCCTTCTCAGATATGAGCAAGTGTGGTGGCCAACTACAAGAAATGACTGACCTCTGTGATTGCCAACAAGAGTTTTGCCACCAAGTACTAAGTCATGTTTTGGCAAAGGGGTCAAATACTTATTTCACTCATTAAAATTCAAATCAATTTATAACTTTTTTGAAGTGTTTTTCTAGATTTTTTTTGGTTGTTATTCTGTTTCTCACTGTTAAAATAAACCTATCATTAAAATTATAGCCCAGTGGTGGCGAACCTATGGCACATGTGCCAGAGGTGACACTCTGAGCCCTCTCTGTGGGCACGCACGTTGCCCCAGCAAAGTTCACCAGTAGCGAATACGTGGCGTTTGGAAGTGACAGGGCAGGAAGTGAGTGAGCAAGCGGCATTGGCCCCCTGGGGATGCCCCGGAGATGGTGAGGGACTGGCCCTGGCCACGCTCACCCAGTCTGCCGTGACCACTGCAGCCACACCCACCCAGTGGGCCATGCCCCCGAGGCACCACAATGCTGATGCAACCCTGGCATTTTGCGATAAGTGGGTTTTGGGTTGCAGTTGGGCACTCGGTCTCTAAAAGGTTCGCCATCACTGTTATAGACTGATCATTTCTTTTGTTAGTGGGCAAACATACAAAATCAGCAAGGGATCAAATACTTTTCCCCCCTCACTGTATATTCCTTTGAGGCAGATCCTCTGTAAAGAAGCAGTGCAATAGAACAAAAGCCTGGATTTCAAATTCATCAGCTTCTCATGGGCAGAAGCTTCCACTGAATAGGTGTTTTTATATCTATCTTAAAGAATTATTGAAAGAAGAGCATTAAAACACATGAAGGTTGATATTGTGATAATTTATGATGTTGAGCCAAGTGGGGATTATGTAACCAACTTCCTGCTACCATGCTAGCAAACAGTACACCTTTCTCCTTGCAAGCTCATGTTTATAAGCCTTATTTGATATTTTTCCAGCCCAGTCATATCCCATTCTTTTAGCCACTGGGAGGAATATACACTGCTGCAGTTTCTGCTCTACCTTCAGTTTCCAAGGAGCTTAGAAAGAATCTGCTAATTGGTTGAGACCTTGGAGTGAAGAATTCACCTTAGTGAAATATTAAATGCAGTCATCCTCACTCCAATTTCAACCTTTTTAGGTCCATCAATAAATGGAATGCACTGGACACCCAATTCTTGGAAGAGTTGCCTCATAAACATTGACCAAGTCCCATCTCAGCTGGAACATAACATGCTCCCTTCATATGGAAAAGGATAAAAAAATAAAAACCGAAATGCTTCTTTGAGCCATTTGGGCTACATGTAGAACAGGAGTCCCCAACCCCTGGTCCGTGCACCAACAACTGGTCCACACAAACAAGGAAAGCCCCATCTGCGGGATGCAGGTAGCACACAAAAACACGCACTCCATTCTGCGGAAAAACCTCTCTCCACGGAACCCGTCCCTGGTGCCCAAAAGGTTCGGGATCTCTGATGTAGAAGATAGGCTTTCCAATTCTCAGATGAATGGAGTATCATCCATCATAAAATTTAGCCACCTGCTCAAGCTTATACCCATTAATAATCCTGTTAATTATTCTGACTTTCATTGTGTATAGTTTAAGTGTAACTGGTGTTCCTTGAAGAAGGAAAAGATCAAAATGTTTCTCTGTTGCCAGTCAGCATTCATAACAGGATTACAGCATCATCTGCATACAATATCACTGTGCTATATGCCTACCAGTAATATTTGAGGGATGGAATTTGTCCTGAAATAATTAACCATGCAGATAATAGGGCAATAATGCAGCCTTATTTTATTTGTTCTCATGGTCTATAAGCTGAACTGCTTTTTAGAAGCATAACTTCTAAAAAGCTACGCTTCTGAAATAGCCTCCATAAGGATCTCCATATAATGAAGACATCCGTCTCCTATTGTGATCATACTACTTTTCCCCCTGAAAGACCAGATATTTCTGCAAATTACCTTTAAAACTGGGAGATCAACTTAAATTTGCATAGGCTACAGCATTGGAGGTTCCCCTCCATCTAATCTTAGGATAAGAATATATATTATTTTATTTTCAGGTGAATCAAATGGACATTACTTAGCATACAGAAGAAAACTGTGTATGTCCTTACATACAATTAAAAAGAAAAGATGGCTTCTCATAGCCCTTATATGATGTTCCCTCTAGAAGGGAAGATATCCTGCAGAAGATTTCCCGTTTCCATGCAGATGACATATTATAACCAACAGAATCAAAAGTGACAGTGACACATTTCTGTATATCAGTTTTACCTTCCTGGCTGATGTATACTTCAGCCAAAATTAATTCAAATATTCCTTAATTCAAAGCTCTACCACAGAATAAATTATGTCAAAAATAGAAAATGGGCTGTTAATTGGTCTATATCTACCATATGTCAGTGATACAGCTTTGTCAAGAAAACATGTAATTATTTCACTCAGCAAAAAAAAAGGTTAATTCTTATTAGAAAAGAGTGCATCACTTCTCAGTCTCAGACTTACAGTTCTTTTATAGAAGCAAGATTCTCATTTCTAAGTTATATTTCATAATTAAATTTATTAAACACAATTGTGTAAAATCTACATTGTTATTTCAGGTTCATGTTTACAGGTGCTTTGTCATCAAGATAATGCCAAGGGATTTCCACAGCCTACCTTCTTATGGGAATTATGCTGAATACTGAAAACATTGGGTTATTTACACTCTCTTGTCATTGCTTTCCCTGTATTTCCCTCAGCCACAACACAGATGGATTATGTTCCAGAAACAAAACATGAAAGAGTTTCAAGTAATGTTTGTTGCTGAAGTGAATGCCTGGATTATAACTTGGGAACAGAGTTAACTCCTAGAGAGTCCTGAATAAACCCTGACTTTAAAGAAAATACATAATTCTTTTGGACAGCAATTTGGAAAAAATAATTGAAGTGCCACCACCTTAAAAGTACTGCCATTTATGAAGGCTTTAGGCTTCATGGATTTTTTTTTTTTCAGCATGTGGAGTATATATTGTGCCAATCCTCAAATGATACTAATTCACTCCACTTTTCAGGTGATGGCACAACTGGAGGATACATATTAGGTACTTTCTTTTAAAGCAACAGTACTAACTACTTGCAAACTACAATTAATGCACATGTAAACTGTCATGCATCAAAAAGCCAATTTTAATAGGAAGAGAAAGGGTTATTTTGATATCCTAATTTTTGGATACCTCTTCTATTCTTATGTAGAGATCAGGTTGCATCTTACGTGGACAACCCTCTAGCACACATACTGTAAATCTGCACTACTCTAGATATAACTCTCCTTCATAAACCAGAACCTTTTTATTACATATTCACTAATTTATAGTTTTTTTCTTTACAAAGAAGATGTTAGATTCACTCTTTATGGCATTGAAAGAAACCATGATTCCCGATTTATACAGAGAAAAAAAATGAAATGGCTCACTGTCAATCCACACTGACAGTTTTTAATTCCAGATCAATGATATGGCACATAACTATGAAATGAAGAACTACTCACAAAAAGAAAAACAAAACAACATACATTAAAATGTACAAATAGTAAAAGTAATTTACAATGACAAATAAGGAGTGGCATTTATTAAGGCTGTGCTTTAGAGAGGACATTTAAGATCAGGTTGCCTTAATCAAGGCACAAAACACATAGAGGTAAGCACAGCTGTTTAGAAGAAGAGGTATATACAATCACTGATGAGGTGGGCATGCATACAAATACAAAACTGCACAGCTGTTCTTTGCAACAATTTGACTAAATGAAACAAAAGTCTGTGAAGTTTTTACAAGTCCACCATTGTACTTCATTATTTTAAAAAAATTGGCAAAGATTTCCAAAACATAAAAGATTCACAATTTGAGTACTTTAAAACATTTGAAACAAAAGTGCTTCCCAGCTCCCAAATCTGCCTGGTTGTGCTATCTGGTCTAGATGCATTTTCCAGACATTCAGGAGCGATCCACACAATTGAAATGTTGGCTGGGAGAGGAAGAAATGGAACATTTCTACAGACACTTCAAAAGTTTTAGATCTTTCAAGTAGATGAGACTTCTTACTACTTCATTTCCAACCAGCTGCATGGTATAGCAATGAAGATTCAGGCATCTTTTAGCAGCAGAAGTTTGCCTCAAAGAGCACGTGGTCTCTTCGGATTGATTTGTTTACTAGCCTGTTCTTCTTCTTGTAGTGCTGTGCGAAAGGACTTCACTTTATCTAAAAAGTAACAAAAAGGGAAAGCACTATCAAATAATTTCAGTGTGTTTTCAATGCCCAATTCATGAGGCAACAACTTCATTTGGATATAATCTTTAAACTGTAGCTTAAAGGAGAAACTGAAGGCTGCTGGGACCCCTAGATCAGGGGTGTCAAACTGGATGCATCATAGCAAAACTGCGCCCATCCCATTGCTGGCAATGGCAAAAAAGTCACGATACATCGCGACATGTCACATGACATTGACACCCCTGCCCTAGATTCACCTCCGCTCTATTCTTCCACCAGGATTGCCACAAAAAGAAAAGTGGAAGCTTCTGCTTCCATTCTAAATAAATCAAACCATAACTTACGTGCAATTCCTAAATGGTACCTGACCATCACTAACAACATACCTTCATATATTACAGTTTGAAGTAATGTAAATGGAAGCAAAGTCTTCTACATTAAACACGAGATGAATGAGAACTATAGGGACCTAAGGCTTGCTAAAGATTATAGTGGATCACTTTTCCACAACTGTTACATGTGTTAGGATCACTACCCTCCTATGTTGTCTATACATATGGCAGGCTACAAGTTACAGAGAGATAGCCCAACTTCTCCATTTTTGAGACAGAAAGTTTGAGTCTGTTTTAAAGCAAAAGGGAAACTTCGAAGATGGAACTGGAACTGAAGCTGAACACTGAAGCTGGGATGAGTACTGGGGTCCTTTGAATCTCCCCAGCAATATCAGAATTAACCAATTATAATATCCAGGAAGCCTAAAGTCCAGGAATCAGAGGAACACTGCTATTCACAGAAAAGTAGGTAAAAAACATTTTACAAGGAATGTTTTGCAATGCTAATCTTTGTATTGCTGCACCGCACAAAAATCTCCTTTCTTTTCTCTGAATAAAAGAGAAGTGTATTCATGAAGTTATATCATTAAAACAAAATCTTGAATTATAAAGTATAACTCCAATGCTTTAAAGTGGGCAAGGTCTGTTTCTAACAGACCAATGTCATTCTGCAGTCTGCCTTGTTTCAGACATTTTTTTTCTTTATTTTTAAATAAAGTTTGCTTTTGCTTATCTCTATTAAAGACTGACCTGGGGAGGGAGGGCTAAAACCTTTAATCATATACTTCTAAGTTACAGTTAGGAAGTTACATTATAGAAGATATTTTCTTTAAAAATATTTTTATCTTTTAATTGTCAGAAAGACTGTAAGGGGCCTCACAAACTAGAGTTGAGGATGCCTGGTGAAGTACAATCCACCCACCCCAGAAGGCTTCTGAGAGAGGTGATACAAGACTTTCTATCTTACAAGCTCAGCCACTCTGCTATAAGGTCATGAAACATTCTAATTATTTCTAAGATCAAAATGTTTAGCCCTAACTAGCCTATTTCTCAGTATATGCCTGACAAATGGAGAAATTTGCAGAAGACTTTTCAGAATAATATCATTCAAGTGCCTGTAGCTTGACAGTCATTTTCCTAAAGAATTTCATGAGGAAGATTGCATTACTTTCAATTGTTGTATTATTTGAAAAAACAACAGTGGAACAGGAAAAAATTGTATTCACAGAAATTGTAATGCTAAAATTGGCATATATTGGGACAGAAAAAAATAGTTACTATGTACCACTACATGGTACGTGTCTGTATGTTATTCTCTAATCATAAATAATAACCAAAATGAGATATTATATAATATGATTTCAACTGAAAAATCTTGTGTGTACCATCTAGAATTTCCTTTACATGTATGTTTATGGATTTATTGACCCTAATAAGATTTTCCTATTTTTTATTGTGCTGAGGAAGAAAGGGGAGAGTCATTTAATGATTTACAATTACTATCTATATTCCAAAACAAGGTAGCTCTAAATCTAATATTATTCTCACATATACAAAAAGCATTCCAAAATAATAAAAGCTTCTACCTCGAAGTTCTGTCAAAATGTAAATTTTTTGTTCTAGAATTGCTTCAAGTTGTGTAGCATATGAATCTACATCATAGTCTACTTCTTCTGTCATTTCCAGGAGCGCCTTTTCATCTTCTAACCATCTAATTGATTCCTAAAAGCATCAAAGAAGAGAGAGAAATACAATAATTGGTTCAAGGAAAAGAATTATCAGATATAAAGCTGAAGTGGTTTATCACCTCTCTTAATTACCAGATTTGTTTTGAAAAAGGTAATTAAGATAATCAGAGAATTTTAAATCGATTTAAATGATAATATCAAACTAATCATCTCAAAAATGATTTAAAAAATTCTAGTATTCTTTTAAAAAACATATATTCTTAAAAAAGAAATGGCCTGAGCTTCCGGTCTGAGGCGACGGCGATGGCGGCTAGCTTTTAGCCGTCCAGCTGGGGAAGTGGCAGAGCCGCGGAGCGCAGCGTGCATCAGCTGGCCCGCGGCTCGGAAATCCCTTCCCGGGCAAAGGGAAGGGACAGAGAGTGCAGGGATAGAGGTAGAACCCCTGAACCCCCTCTGGATTTGTTTCTAGAGGGGGTGAAAGGAGTGTTCCCTCGGAGCTCCTGCTGATCTCCGCCTCCCAGCTGTTTTTGCTTCCTAGGAAGCAAAAGAAACCGCCGCTTCTATCTCCGTGTTTATAGCATTCTTGTGAGTAATTTTTAAACGGACGGAGCAGTTTAAAGGATTTTTTGTTATAATTTAGGTGTTTAATTTTTTTATTTTTTGATTTCTACTATTATTCCTCCCTTTTTTTTTTTTCTTTGTTATATTAGTGAAAGGATTTAAGATGGCGCTTTGAAAGTGTCGGAGTTTTTTTTTTCCTTTCTCTTTTGTTTTACTTTCCCTTTTTAAGGATTGGTTTTTGCCTTTACTTTTGTTTTTGGTTTAGAATTTTTTCTTTTGAATTGTTTGCTCTTTTATTTTTTATTTTTTGGATTAACTCTGGATTTTCAAGGACTATAGTTTGTCTCTTTTTAAAAATTTTTTTCTTTTTTTTTCCCTCCTCCCTTCTTGGCTGGAGGGGAAAGGGAAGTGACAATTGTGCTTTTTAAAATGGCTTCAAAGAGGCAGCAGCCTTCCTCAATATCTAAGGTTATTTCTTCTCCTATAACTTCCACTGCACAGCTACAACAACAATCTAAACACGTACCACCGGCTCAGCCACCACCCTCCCCTCCTCTCTCTGGACTTTCAGCACAAGAGGTTAGAGGCATAATGGGAGAGATTGTAGTTCAAATGAGAGAGGAAATGAATCAATTTGTCTCACAGATTAAATCAGAAATTAAATCTGATATCAAAGAAGAGATAACGGGGATAAAGACTAAATTGCAAGAAAACAATAATGAATTACGACAAGATATACTGGCAGCTGTTTCAGGTTTGGCTACTGTGGTGGTTAAGCTCGACGCAAGGCTTGAGGAAGTGGAAGACAAAGTTGACTCTTTGGATGACAAAATTCAAGATGTGGAAAGGAAGGTGGACTCCTCACAAGAAGATATTTTGATGTTTCAGTACAGACAAATGGAGTATGCCCTGAGGATTAGAGGTCTCAAGGAAGATGTGAATCAAGATCTGGTGGAGGTGGTCCTTACTGATCTGGTGCTGGCCTTGGATATGGATAAAGGAGAATTACAGAGAGAAGTGGAAAAAATTTATAGGCTCAACTCCTGGATTGCTAAGCAGAAGAACTTGCCTAGAGATGTGGTGATTTATTTTACAAAGAAGTCCCTGCGGAATGAGATTATACAAGTTTTTTACAATAAAAGATTTCAAATTGCTGCCCAAGATGTTATCATTTTAAAGGAAATCCCATCCAAAATTTTAAGAAGCAGGAAAGACTTTGCTTTTTTAACCAATGAGCTTAAAGCTAGATCGATGCCATTTAGAGGGGAAATTCCGATGGGTATTGTTTTGAGCCATGCTGGGACACGCTACAGATTGAACACAGTTGATAAAGCTAGAGACTTTTATACTTCGGTCCTGGGTGCAGGCTCAACTTCATCGGGTCGGAAATCTTTGAGTGGCAAGGAAGTTGAGCAGCAATCTGAGGCATTAGATTTGGTTTCCGCTGGGATGATAGAAGCTGTAAAGCAACGCCAGACGGAGGTTAAAGAGCAGAGGATGACCCGTGCAGCCTATAAGCGTAAAGAGAAGGAGCAACGTAAAAAAGAGCTTAAAGAGAGTTCTCCTGGAAGTGCATCACCGCCGGTGGGAGGAGCAAGACCCAAGAGTTATGCAACACACGCAGCTCTTTCAGAGTTTGATGGTGTCTTCTCCAGGCTGCGTGCCAAGGGAGATGGCAAAGTTTTTGACCTGGAATGTTAATGGATTGAATTCTCCTCAGAAACGCAAAAAATCTTTTATTATTTGAAGCAACATACTAATGATGTTATTTGCTTACAGGAAACTCATATTTTACTTAAAGATCAGAAATATTTAGTTAATGCTCGTTTGGGATCTCATTTTATATCTTCTGCTCCTGGGAAGAAAGGGGGAGTTGTTATATATGTTAAACAAAACCTACCAGCCTGTCTGGTAGAATCAGATCCCCAGGGGAGATATGTGATGATTGAACTTGGTATTTATGGTAAGAAAATACTTATAGTTGGACTTTATGCTCCAAATCAACAACAGGAACAATTTTATAAGCAGTTACATCAAAAAATAACATTGTTTGATTATAGATCAGTGGTATTAATGGGTGATTGGAATGGTGTCCTAGATATACAAAGGGACAAGAAAGGTTCCTCTCCTTTTCTCAAACAAGCAAGGCTACCTAAAGCCTTTTTTGATATGAAAGAAGACTGGGAATTAAGGGATTATTGGCGGGAACGTAACCAAGAGGAGAGAGACTTTACTTTTTTTTCTAATAGACACCAATCTTTTTCAAGAATTGATTTTTTCTTGATTACCACGGACTTGTATAATAAAGTAAAGAATGTAAAGATTTTTCCTAGATCACTGACGGATCATAGTCCAGTTTGGATGGAGCTGATTCAAGAGAAAGAGGAAAGAAGATCCTGGAGAGTTAATGAAAATTTGTTTAGACAAGAGAAGAATGTTCAAAAATTAAAGGAGTCTTTAAAGGACTATTTTGCTTTGAATATGTACAAGGGGACTTCAATGTCAATGGTATGGGATGCAGGTAAAGCATTTATGCGCGGTGTTTTGATAAAAATGAATAATTCTTATAAGCGAAATCAGATACAGAAACGTAGAGAACTTGAGGATGAAATTAAATTAAAAGAAAGGGCTTTGATTCTAAATCCTTCTGATGAAAGTACTAAAGAATCTGTAAAGTTATTAAGGTCACAAGTTAATATGTTGATAGCAGATCAAGCTGCAACCAACTTATTATTTATGAAACAAAATACATTTTGTAATGCTAATAAGCCGGGGAGATGGTTGGCTTATCAATTAAGAAAGAAACAGAGACAGAGAATAATAGAGAAAATCAATTACAAGGGTAAACTAGTTTCTCAGAAGGAATTAATTAAAAAATCTTTTTTGGATTATTATCAAAACTTATATAAATCTACTAATGTACAATTGTTAGATATAAATAAATATTTAGCTGAGGCAAGTTTTCCTAAATTGACTGAGGATCAGAAATATGAAATTAATGGCTTAATTACTAAGGAGGAAATTGCCTCAGCAATTCAACAATTGAAATTAGGGAAAGCACCGGGTACGGATGGGTTAACAGCTGTTTATTACAAAGTTCTAATAGAGGAGATGATCCAACCATTACATGATCTTTTTAATGGTCTTTTACAGGGTTTAGAGATTCCTCCTTCATGGCGTAGTGCTTTTATATCATTGATTCCAAAGGAGGATCAAGATCTTACTTTACCAAAAAATTATAGGCCTATATCTCTTTTAAACGTGGATTCTAAGATATTTGTAAAAATTTTGGTAAATAGGCTTATGAGGGTGGTGCATCATCTTGTGCATAAAGATCAATCAGGGTTTATAACAGGAAGGTATATGAAAAACAATGTTAGACAAATTATTAACTTATTAGAATACTTAGATAAGAACAACCAAGTTCCTGCATGGCTCATATTTTTAGATGCTGAAAAAGCATTTGACCAACTGAATTGGCATTTTATGCTAAGAGTAATGGAAGAAATGAATTTTGGTGAAAACATATTACAAGCCCTTAAGGTAATATATCAAAAACAAACAGCACAACTTATTGTTAATGGAGGTCTTTCGGAGGTTTTTACAATAGAGAAAGGTACTAGACAGGGGTGTCCTTTATCGCCATTGTTGTTTTTTTTAACATTGGAAATATTATTGATCAAAATTCGAGAGTCTCAGGAAATTAAAGGAATATATGTTAATAAAAAAGAATATAAGTTAAGAGCTTTTGCGGATGACTTGGTTGTTACTTTGTCGCAACCTGATTATTCTGTAGTAAACTTATTACAGTTGATTCATCATTATGTCTTGGTCTCGGGTTTCAAGATTAATGTAAATAAGACCAAAATTTTACCTAAAAATATGTCTAGTCAGGAGAAGCAGATTTTGACTAACCTGACGGGTTTGGAGATTGTTAATAAGGTAAAATATTTGGGGGTGATGTTGTCTGTTTCTAATGTAAAATTATTTAAAAATAATTATGAAAGGTTGTGGGTCAGGGTACAGAAGGACTTGAAGAACTGGGAAAAGTTGCAATTATCCCTCATGGGAAGAAGTGCAGTGATAAAAATGAATATTTTACCCAAGTTTCTTTTTCTGTTTCAAATGTTACCAATTTTGAAAAATGAGATTAATTTAAATGAGTGGCAGAAGGGTCTTAATAAATTTATCTGGGCAGGGAAAAAGCCAAGGGTTAAGTTTAAAATTATGCAAGACGTCCGTGAGAGGGGTGGACTTAAGGTACCAAATTTGAAATTATATTATGATGCGGTGGTTTTAACACTAATCAGTGATTGGGTAAATTTGACAAACTCTGAGATACTTTATCTAGAGGGATGGGACTTACTTTAGGGGTGGCATGCCTATTTAATATTCAATAAAAAAATGGATTGGACTTTTAAATCTCATATCTTAAGAATCTCTTTACTTAGGATTTGGAGAAAATATTATAAAAGTGATTTCAAAGTACCATTATGGTCTATACCTTGGCATGCGATAGAAGCAATAAAAAGAGGGGTTAAAATGGATATGGTGTCCTACAGACAGTTACTTAAATGGGATGGACAAAACTGGCAATTAAAATCACGGGAAGAGTTAGAACAAGAAAACTTTATTTATTCTTGGTTCCAATATAGGCAATTATTAGACAGATGGAAGATGGATTGTAAGGTGGGTTTTCTTAGAGAAGATTAAAATCTTATTAAGCAAGTGAAGGATTCAAGACAAACCCACATTAAGAGAATTTATGCGGTTTTAGTTGAATTGGATTCAGAAACGGAACTAATTAAAGATTGTATGATAAGATGGGCGCAGAATTTTGGTGATCCAGTTTCATTGGACACCTGGGAAAAAATTTGGGTGAGAAATGTCAAATTTACACAAGCACAGAATTTAAGGGAGAATTTTTATAAAATGTTTTATAGATGGCACCTTGATCCACAAAAAATGTCTTATATGTACCCTGACGTGCAACCCAAATGTTGGAGAGGTGGTTATAAGGAGGCTTCCTATTATCATATTTGGTGGTCATGCAGAGAGATAAAAGCATTTTGGATCAAAGTATGGTGGAATATCCAGAGAATTTTTAGAAGGAGGGTAAAATTTACTCTGCAATTATTTTTGTTAGGTATTGTTACAGATTGTGATACAAAGGAGGTTGTATTGATGTTAAATTTGATTACAGCCGCTAGGCTGTTAGTAGGACAATATTGGAAGAAGGAATCCTTGCCTACATTGCAGGAATGGTTTCATAAAGTAGCTTATCTGGCGGAAATGGCAAAGATTTCGGCTTTCTTAAAGCAACAAACGCAAGAGAAGTTTCTTGCTGTTTGGGATAAATGGATAAAATTTATACAATTTAGATTGGGTATACAAAAATATTATATAGTTTTTTCATAAGTTTTACTTTTATATATATTATAGATAATCTTTTTATATATATAAATATAAAGTTCTTAATTTAATTTTTATTTTTATTTCTTAAGCCTATATTCTGCTCTGGGAAGCTCAGGGGGGGGGAAGGGAGGGGGGGTTTTGGGAGGGGTGGGGGGTTTTTTTTTATATATATGTATTGTTTAGTTTTATCTTTTTTGTATATGTTGTCTCTTGTTTTGTATTCTTTTTTCTTTTTTGTAAAATTTATAAAAATTTTAATAAAAAAAAAAAAAAAAAAAAAGAAATGGCCAAAATAATATTATTAGTTTGGTGATATTAAGCTCATAAAAAGCAATAAAGAAAAACATGATGTAATTCCATCTACAGGTAGTCCTCGACTTACGATCACAATAAAACCAAACATTTCTGTAGCTATGTGAGACATCTGTTGAGTTTTGCCTCATTTTACGGCCTTTCTTTCCACAGTTGTTAAGTGAATCACTTCAGTTGTTAAGTTAGTAACATGGTTGTTAAGTTAATCTGGCTACCCCATTGATTTTGCTTGTCAAAAGGTCACAAACGTGATCACATAACCCCAGCACACTGCAGCGGTCATAAATATGAGTCAGTTGCCAAGCACCTGAATTTTGATCACGTGACCATTGAGATGCTACCAGAGTCATAAGCTGGAAAAACAGTCAGAAGTCATTTTTTTCAGTGCTGTTATAACTACAGTCGCTAAATGAACTGTTGTAAGTTGAGGACTACCTGTACTTTAGTTGGTTCATGTATCTTGAATTAAAACCAAAACAAAAATCTATATACAGTAGTAATTTTTTAATCTACAACTCCTTATAATTCCAAACTTCCCCTTATGTCACAAAAAACTTAGTTACTGTTTGAAAAAGCCAAATCAAATATATAAGGCTACCTTGAATAAAGAAATAATCCTACTGCCAACTTTCTTTGAAATCACCAAATACTGAAACTAGTTTGCCAGATTAAAAATATGCAGCAAACTTCACTGTTATTTAAACAAGAACTGGCAAATTAAACAGTTCTCATTTTGTAAACAGCTATGAAAAAATCCAATTCAGGTACTTTGGAAACTACATACAAATGTAAAAAGAAAAAAACTTTTTCTACTTCAGGTCTAGTTTTCAAATATTTCAGGGGGGACTTCAAAATACATTTTAGCATTGTTGAGGAGAAAACCATGCCAATGAATTTTACATCCATAAGCTATTTCATTAGTTATTTCTGAAAATTCTATCACTTCAACTCTAAGATGATGAAATTGTTTATTTAGAAAGCTATCCCACTGGATTTCTGGGATGTTACTGTGTTAAACACTCAGTACCTCCAATTACCTCCGACAGTGTTTCAAAGCAGACATACATCTCATTCCAACCACTCCCTTCTCACCAAATTGGCAGGGGCATACAATCTGCTACACCAATTATAAGGCAATTCAGTTCCACTATCATGCTTCAATTCTGTGCACAAAGTTAGTGCATGAGATTCTTATTTTATATTGTGCAATCTCTCATATAGCATTTACCTGGAAGACAGCTCTGTGGTCTTCTACTACTTGCTCTTCCATTTCCACCATCTGTGACACTGCTTCATGAAAAGTGAATAACTGTGGTGAAACTTCTTCCTCCTTTAAGAAACAATAAACGGGACTGTAATGTGTTTCAAAATGGAAAGCAGAGGAAAGAACATTTTGAAAAGAGAAAAGGATGAATATATTTTGAAACATACTACTCTTTTATCAACCTGAAGCTATACAATGATAAACCTATCCTATAATAATTTGTCAACCATTGCTTGGTGATAAAGATAATGAGCACGTAGAATGAACATCATGAGATGACTGCGGCAATTTTGCACTTCTTTAAATATTCCCAGAGTCAATCAAATGCTAAAAACTTAAATGGATTTTTCTGAGGAAAGATTTGAGATGTTAGTCCCAGAAAGTTTGAAGCAATGGGGAGAGGGGAAATCCTTTACCTAGAAAAAAAAAGATATTGTAGATACATATTTATCTATAACATAATTAAATACCTTATGTATGGCCTAATTGGTTTATAAAGGTATAATTAAGCTATATCATTAAAAAGCAATATGTTAGTTAATATTTGTAAATGTATTGCTTGAAAGATTTTTAAAACACAGTTTTAAACAGAAGGAGCCACAAGTAGCTGAACTCTTAAGAAATACAGCCTTCATTTTAGTCTGTTTAGAGCACACAGAATTTTTTTTGAAAACAATTAATAATCACCCTTGTACTAAAACCAAGAGGTCTAAATATTCTTTACTGTATCAAAAAGCAGACATTTTCTGAAAGAAAATGAAGGAAGACTAAGAGCATATATTTTGCAATATGAAAAACTGTCTAATCAATTTCATTTCCCAAATTTAAGCTATTTAGCTTAAAGCTATTTAAGCTATTTGCTTAATTTAAAACTCCTATCACTATCAACTTTTCTCTTGATATCTTATTTAATCGTTGATCTGTTTCATGGGCTTGTGAAAGAAAGATTTGTTTAAATGAAACATTTTTTCCATTCTTCCCCATGTTAGCTTAGGGCTTAAATTGATCTATGATATCCATATGGAGATTAATTTATTTCACAACTTAATTATCATTTATGAAAGAGTAATACTACATAACCATTTGTTTCCAATTTGGGGGGGGAGTCCTCAGAGGAAAAAAAAATACGATAAAGAGTTTCAGTTTCTTTCCATTTTTTCTGGGTCTCTGCATTCCACAATAAGAAATTCAGTCCAATTTTTGATATACTTTAATTGTAAAAAAAAGAATCAATTGTGAAAAAGAACATTCTGAAGAAACAATGAGGAATGAAGCAATGAAGTTGTCACGTGAGAGGAGACTGCTGCTTTTGGAGATTCTCACCCACTCCCTGCTTAACAAGCTATAAAGTATGGGGAGAGGGAATTCCTTCTTTCCTATCACTGGAATTCTGCAGGATCCAGCTGATTGTTATCTGGTATTGTTTCCTTCCTTGACTGATTCTACATCATGAATCTGGCACTAATGCTCTTCTCTAAAATACAGGATTCAAAACTTAAGGGAGATTTCCTACCAGGTTCATTTGCTCATACCTTCCTATTTGAAGAATAGGTAACTTTTTTATGTTGGTTCCATCAATACTTCCATGTTAGCTAGACTGATTTGATGAACAAAAATAATCATAATAGCAGATACTAGAATGCTCCAGTGTTCATTGTTTACTGACTCAATTGTTTTTTTTATACTGATGAACAAAATCACATCTAAGAACATGGGGGGTGGGAGTTTACCCCAAAAGGTCTAATCAAACACAATTTGGACTTTGGCAGTCAATGAAGACTCTCAGTCATCCAGGCAAAGGTCTCAGAACACTGAATCATGGCAACTGGACAAACTGTACTTTTACAAGTACATAGATTTAAAAAACTCAAACGGGGATATAAAAAACTCAAAAATATCTAAGCTTGATTGGGAAGAATGTATGCTAAACAAGATTGTAATTTGATGTTTAAACAATTTCATCAAAACTAACTAAAATGTGTACTTCCAGAGCTGTATCTGAGATACTCACATTTTGTTCACAAAGTAGTTTAAGATCATCCCTCTGAGGTGAGCTCCCAACACCCCACTGTGCATCCAAGTCATCAATCTGATTTGGAGTGTGATGCATGATGGGACGGATGTCACCAGCAGCACTGGGGTCAACTGTTAATTCCTTGACTCTACATTTTTAAGATAGATGTTCATTTTAAAATTAATATAATCTGAATTTAAGCAGGGGAAAAATAGTTTCATCAATTTACAGACAATTTACATAAACGGTGGTGATGTCAACTTCATGAGCATGTATGCCTATATTATAGGACTCAATCACAATATATTAATTACAGAATTAGAAAATTGCACTCAAGCACAACATTGAATTATAGTTATTTCGTACCTCTCTCCCACATACCTGCACACACAAAATATCCACATATAAAATGAATGTATTGTACATCTATTAATCGGATAAGGAACTACTAGTACAAAAAGATGACATCACCACCTCTTACACACACTGAGATAAACAAAAAAAAACTTTGATATGAAATGTTTGGAACAGGTGAATGCTAATTCAGAAGATGATTTGCATGCAGTTTTACTATCTGTCAAACTGAATGAAAACCAAAAAAAAAAAAAATGATGATTCAGGGGAGAAAATAAGTGGAAGTATGTCTGTAAAATTACACATCGGAATAGAAAAATAAGTCACTAAAAATAACATTCCATGTAAAGAATGAAGTAGACCTGGTGACTGAAGGAGAAAAGTCGTCATACTCATAGGAAGGAGAGAGATCAGAGCGACTGCCACTACCCTGTGAGAAGGGAATGTCCGAAGGACTAATTCCAAATTCCTTTACTCTGCAGCAGCATGATACAGCAGAGAAATTAAAAGAAAGTGTTCTTGTAAAAACAATGAAAATCATGTTTGCAACTGCACAAAACACTTCACAATTGATCTAAACTTAACTCTCTGGTAAACCTCTGGGAGAAAAAAAAATAGTATGAAATTGAAGTGGATGGAGACTTGAACATCTTAAAGGCTGGAACTGAATAAAGATCTTATCTCCCCCTAATGATCTCTGAACATAGATTCATTTATATAACTTCATCAACCGAAACAAAAATAGTAGATTTGATTGCCTATATTGTGTTCACCAGTATTATCTAACTACACATGCTTGTAACATGCTTCATTGAAAACTGGAATTTATATATTAAACATAGGTCAAGTCTCTTTCCAGTCAGGCTCCAATCCTGGTGACCTCACAGATATGTCCATGTAGTTTTCTGGGAAGTAGTTCAGAAGTTTTTGTATCACCTTCTTCCTGAACTTTTCTAACCTGTCCATAGTCCTGATATTCCCTGGCAGTTCTCTTCCAACTAGATACTCCCTACTTTGTTTCTGAGCCCTGAACAATGGCCATCTGTAGAACCTAAGAACATTATTATAATAGACAGTCAAACTTCAATTTAAAGAGGCTAATAGTTCAGCATATACCAATGGTTCTCAACCTTTTTAATGCCGCGACCCCCAACCAGTCGTAAGTCGAGGACTACTCAACCGGTCGTAAGTCAAGGACTACTCAACTGGTGCAGCACTGTTTGCAGAATGGGACTTTTGGAGGGCTCAGCAGGGCAGAGACAACCTGGACAATTCCTATTGGCTTTTGAAAGCCAATAGAATTAGACTCTATTCAAGAGAGTCTATTCTATTGGCTTTCAAAAGCCAATAGAATAAAAGGGAGTAGCACAGCTAAGGAAAAGAGGGGAAAAAATGGTGGACTGCGTTGTTTGGCGATCCCTGTGAAATGGTCGTTCGACCCCAAATGGGGTCCCGACCCACAGGTTGAGAACCACTGGCATATACGGAGCACCTTAGTAAGGTACACAAAATGATTGAGTCTTAAACTTCTCTTTTGAAAAAGTTGTTAATTGAAAACAAACTTTTTTCATAGTTTATCTGTACTTTTATTATTTTTTTACTTCCATGTTAAATTTGAATTTTCTAACTACATAGATGTATATATGTCTAACAAAATAATACTGAAAGCAAAGAACCAGAATTAAGATTTCATGTAAATATTTTAAACAAATACTTCTCTTACCTATTTGCATATCTTAGTGTATTTAGAGTGTTTTCACAAGATGCCATCCCTGGAGAAATAGTAGCAATCTGAGAATAAAAAGATGCCAGAAGTTAATTTCTTGAAGGATAACAAATGTATACACTTACATTGATTGGAATTAATACTTAAAAAAAAAAAGAATACTTGGTTTTGAGGAACATGTGATGGCTAAAATGTATAAGCTTTACTGAAATTTGAAACAGAAGAAGAAAAAGTTAAAGAATGCATGATAAAATTGGCTAAGAATTTTAGTTATAACATACAGAGGAAGCAATGGGAGAGGTGGTTAAAAGGACTGAAATTTATATTTTCTAAAAACTTGAGCAAGAAAGTTGCATTATCTTGTAACTTAAGTGAGGTTTTTTTTAAATGTACATTAATATATCACTGGTATATTTTCTGGTATACTGCCAGAAAAATTGTCCAGGATAAAGATATTCCAGTAACATCTTCATAAATCACATAATAAAAATGTTTTAGTTTAAGGAGCTGAAATCCTTCCCATTCAGGAACTTAATGATTTCCAATAGGTATATATAACTTATTTGTATACAATCCCCAAGAGTGATTTTTCATGCAGTGAAAACACTCGGCAACATGCCTAACGTACCATACAGGTGCGAGAATTTTCTCCAATGAATGAATCTCTTAAGACCTGAGTAAGTTTACTTGCTCTAAATGGAGTATGAGGTTTATTTCGGCCTAAGGCTCTGATGCACTCCTGTAAGAATAAAGATGTTTATGTTTTTTCTTCAGAACCAATGCAAAATTTATTTTAAAACAATTGCAAACAACAAATAATGGATGACAAGCTGCATTCCCCTATGTTCTTAAAATATTACAGTATATTTTCAATTAAAAAAAATATGAATTATACGTTAAAGATAGAATTGTGATTGTGTACTGTTCACATTCAAATGTTAAGACTGAAATTCCATTTGATTCTGGTCCAACATGGAGACATGGGCATATACTTTTATTTGCTACTGCACCTTGTGACCAATAGAGCACTCTACTCTGCAGTATTAAAATCATTTGAACCAGAAATTGAAGAAGACTTGACATGTTATTTGCTGTTGCAATCACTGTTAACAGTTCTGCAAACATGATCTTTTTTTAAAGAAAGCTGACACTTCCTCAAGATTAATCTTTTGCTATTTAAATGTTTACCAAATGAAATTAGAAGTTAAGGAAATCTCTACCACTGTTTGTTTGTTTGTTTCTCTCTCTTTCTATCTATACATACATACATACATACATACATACGTACGTACGTACGTACGTACGTACATACATACATACCTTATCCCATCCACCAAGCTTTTCTAGTTTTGCAAGAATGCCAATAACTCATATACAATCTCATAAATAAAAAATTAAATCTGACAGCCTAACCTCAGCCAGCTTCAATGACAATAGAAAAGAAAATGGGCTTGCTCATCTTTGAATCTAACCAATTAAAATATTTATTTTAAATACCTGGCTTTTATCAAGAAATAAATAAACTCAGTATGGGCAACTCTGGTCTAGTATAGACGGGTATAATTAAGCAGTCCTAGAGGGGATATTTCTTTTGAAATGGATGAAAATATATTGGCCCTGGTCAGTTCATTCACTGGCAAAATATATCAATGTTTGAAGAATCTATATATTCAACTTTAAACAATTAAAACAATTATAGATTTTTAATTATTTTAATAATAGGAGAAATGTTTCAGGACACTTCAAATGAGATGTAGTTAATATCTAAAAAGATTTAAATGCCTGAAAAACAGATTGAGGAATTTTTAATTATCTGAGCTGATTTATTTTTGAATTATTTACAAAGACTGTTGAAAAAAAATGAAGGCTTATTTTTAATTTCATATGTCAAGGGTCCCTAATCCCTGGGCCGCAGTCCACTACCAGGTCGTGGCCTATTTGTAACTGGCCCGTGGACCAGAGCACATGCACACACAGTTTGACTTGCGCAAGCAGTGGGCCAGCACACACATGCCGGGCAATACAACTTGTGTGCGGGGGACTGGCATGCACATACATGTAGCTCAACCTGCAGTTGAGCTGCATCTGCATGCATGTACATGTGCCAGCCCACCGCTCGCGTGAGTTGAACTGTGTGCGCTGGCCTGACAGTTGTGCGGCCCAGTTCTCCCCCCCACCAGGCCGCCAAGCTGCAAAGATTGGGGACTGCTGTGTATGATAGTAATAACATTTAGAAGATGACAAAGTACAGCAACAACTCAATAATTTAGTGGTTTCGTGTACATATACAAGTTGAAAAGACGTATACATTCAAATACTACATAACTACTTCATATTTATGTAGGGGTAACAGCAAGTAATAAAGACCAGAAGTTCACGTTTGCAAACTAGTTACAGTCTTCTCCTTTGAGAGAAATATGTAATTAAAACAATTTGTAACTGGACTGATACTGACTTGAATACAATCAGCACTTTCCTTTAAAGTCCAAAGCAATATAATATTATGCTTCCAGCATAATGCAGATTACTCATAACCACTGTTTTTATAGAGAATCATTCATAAATTGTATTTTGTTAGCACAAATCAATGGAGACTCCATTATTCTTTTGGGAGTTAACAAAGTAAATAAAATATCTACTGTATTTTCCGGCGTATTAGATGACTTGGCGTATAAGACAACCCCTGACTTCAGAGCCAATTTGCATGCTTAGAAAGTCATCTTATATGCCGGAAACTACCGTAATTTCCGGCGTATAAGATGACTCGGCGTATAAGACGACCCCCGACTTCGGAGCCGATTTGCATGCTTTGGAAAGTCATCTTATACGCTGGAAAATACGGTATATTGTAAACATAACAAATACAATGTTCTAAAACAAAAGGAAAGCTCCTCCCAGCCAACCTTTGGATGCTTTTATTTATCTATATTATTATAAATTAGAATGCCCCTCCTCTTCACCTTCTATATATGAAAATACAATTTCAATAAAGTTGTATATAGAAAGTATTTACAAAACCTGGCTCAACAAGGGGAAGGATTGTCTCTAAGTTTAGAATTCTGGAACAATCCTGCCCATTGTCTCAGTTCACATACAGAGAATATTTTTGCCTCATTTTGTGTAGTCTTCAGTAATTCTTTCCACTGATAAGAATAGGTACATCAACTATGTGCCCTAAGCTTTCTTATTTTTTGATATTACACTCTTTTTACATTAATGAAGCCTGGCAAACAGAAGACATACCGGGAGTAGAATTAGGAAACAGAAAGCAGCTTTTGAAGCTTATTATTTTATTTTCTTCTAATTTAGGCCCAAAAAGTATCAACAAAAACTAGTATTTGAAGCTTTTTTAAAACTAAATTCAAAGACAGCATAAGCCTATCAAAGAAAGGTATAAGCATGAATAAAAAAACATCTCTTTGTATTCTGTACATGTCTGTATTGATTCACAAACAGATACTGAATAATACTCATCTAACTATGCTGCAAACCCTGTTTTTTAGGCACAGAGCATAGCAAATCAAAGACATCTAAATTTACTACTGTACTTTATCTTTAAATGCAAAAATTGTATTTCTTCTTTCTTAAAGAGACGGAAACATAAATGGCAAGTTCACCTCTCAACCTTTCGACTCTACCCCTCACTAGTATCATAGAGAAGTCCAACCCCTTTTTGCTAGGTGCCAACAGAAGTGAGAAGTAGTATTTCACTATGAGTGTGAAAGCCAACTGTTGCTGGACAAAGAAACAGAGGCAGGAATCCTGAAGCACAGCTCATGGTAAGAGTTTGAAGATTCAGTGAAACTCAACATACCTGATACTCAATAGGCTATCGAAGCAACAAAAAAACAACAATTCACTAAGTGGCCAAGTTGGAAAGTCTGGTATCAGCCAGCTACTGAACAGACAGCAGCGAGACATCATCTTCCAGCCATTTTTAGAAGACACAAAGACCCTATGTGTTAGCCCTCGCTAGAACAGGCAATCAATTATGAACAATGAGCAGAGAAATCACTCTAAAAGCTTTCAAGATCCCTCCCAAAACTTTTGACCAAAAAATCAGAATTGTCTATCATATAATTGCTATGTTCTTCCACCCACTGAAATCTAGTGTCCTTTTCATCTTGCAGAATTTGGTCTAAGAAATCTCCAGTATCAAGGAAAAAAAAATGCTTCAAACTTGTCTAAGTAGACCATTATTTAAGGCTTAACATAACACAGAAATAGAATATCCGCTTCAGTCCCCTTCTTTTCACTGCATTACACGTTCATGTAATTTTTTTTTCTTGAAGTTTTGTCTAATGAAATCAACTCCATAAAGTAAATGGGTATCTATAAGCACTCCAATATACTGAAATAACTGTCAGGAATATATAATAATAGATTTTTGTACTATTGTAGACAAATAATACTTATCCATCTGATCATTTCAAATATTCAGCTAAACTTGGGTGTTCTTTTCCAGATAATGGAGACATAGAAAAATGCCTGAACTACTCCTCCAAAACACTACTCCCCCAAAGTACAATTGTCTATGTACAATTATTCTAAGGCTTATTTACCCTTCCATATTAATTAGAAGAATATGGTGAGAAAGAGCAGGAGGGTATATGAGTATGTTATATTTTTTCACCCATTTCATGTTTTCTCTTATCTGGCCCTAATAACATTTACAATATGCAGAAAATAATACAACTACAATTACATATTTAAGTTGAAGAAGTACCAATTGAATTAAATAAAAAGTTTTGAAGAAGAATACTGGACTGACAAAAACAGGCAAAAAATAAAATCCCATAGGGACTAAACATTCAGGTTTAAATAGCTGGCAACTGGTGGTTAGTAGTCCATCATTTTCTTCCTTTCAGCCTTTTTTCGAACAATGTACAAGTTCTATTTTTCCAATGTTCCTTGATAAACTAAGGAACCAAATTAGTTTCATAATTAATCAAACCTGTTTAGATGTTCCAGCATCGTCTTTGTATCTATTCTTAGCAATGAAGTAAACAACTTGAAATGACATAAATATAATCAATTCACAGTACTTATCGTTTATACTTATGTTGACATGTACCACATATAGTGGCTATTTATTATATGTAAGCATTTATAATGGAATAACCATCATCTATACTAAACCATTAATGTAATAAACAAATGTTTTTGAAAAGTTTTCCATTTGATATAAGGTGGAAAGCTAACAAGTTTAGCTGACAAGCATTTCCTTTACCTTGAGTGCTAAAAGGCTCTTGTTAATTTCAGCACCTTCTAGTCGGGTTTGCCTATCTGCACTGGAAGTATCAGCTCCTCTTTCATTTCCAGCCAAGTCAATTAGGGAAAATTTACCATGTAGTTTCCCTTTCCTCCGGAGGATGATCTGAAACACTGCATGACTTCGAGATGAGTGTGCATTTGCTGATGTTTGGCCAGATGTTCTTTAACAAAGAGGTGGGAAAGACAGAGTGAAATGTCACTAATGTTATTAACAAGATTAGTGTATTCAACACAGTTATAATTACTGTTAAAAATAATCAAAATAAGAAACATTTGAAAGATATCTATTACAATTATGCTGTCCTCTTCAATTACAATTTTGGTTGAGACACATTATTAGCATGTTTTCCATTTATAGTACAAATTCTACAGTATCTATAAATTCTATAAATTTTTAAAAATATATTTATATGTGAACATAAAATGGGACAATGCTTAAAATAATTGTTAATACATTTGAAAACAGCAATTTGAATATATTAAAAATGCTTCCTATACAAAGAAGAAACATCTATGTTGATAAATTCTGTGGAACAAAAACTTTTTTCTAAAATACAGGCAATTCTGAAATTTCATTTAGGTTGTACTCCAAGAAAATACATATTTTTTTAAAAAAAATCAAACTATTTAAATTTTTTAAATCTTATCTACTGTAACTTCATAATGTGAAAGAGGGGAAAAAAGAATACCTGCAACTGTTGCCTATCTCAATAAGTTTTAGTACATCTTCAACACATTTAACCTCTCGCTCCTGTAATCCCACCACCTGGACTTGCTGTTTACCATCTTCTAAAACTCTTAATTTGGTCTTCCTGTTCAGTAAGTCGAAAACCTTATGGGGGAGTGGGAGGGAGGGAGAAGAGATATGTATGTTAGGGAGGGAATTTCTGGAGTATTAATTTAGTTCTGTCTGTTGAAACAGTTGTTTATATAAAACAGAGAAGAAGCATAAACACAGAAGATAAAGATTCAGAAGTTATATATGTTTGTATTTTAGAAATAAATCACGTACCTTTCCACTATAAATCTCAAAAAACGTTGCATATACTTGAAGTTCCAGTTTTTTATAGTTTGGCTTCTTCAACATTAAAAAGACATCTCTAGCTGCAAATAGATTAGAATTACAGGAAATGGGAAACGGGAAAACTTAGAAATGCACAACAGTTCACATGTGGATATATTTATTAACTGTACTGAATGATCAGCTAAAAATGCTGGAATTTATAAAACGCTTTCTGTGTTTGTTATGCTTTATCTACAAATAGAGAGTTCACGTGTAATATGGAACTGGATGCTAAAGGCACAAACAGAATGGAACATAAATAACAGGCTTGGGCTATTCCAACTCCCATCCCCCTTCCTTCAGAATTGCTTGAAGAAGGTCTGTAACATCAGTAACATCTGATCCAATTCCCAGCTTGCATTATATGTGCATCTGAAATTATAATTTAAACCAGGAATCATAACTTAGTTGTTTTTAAAAGTCCAAATACAAGTCCTGAATTGTTGAGCTATTAACCAGAGTTTAATTTTTTTGATTCACATATCATAAGCTAGGGAATCAGATGAACTAGATATTGGTTATTTCCCTTCCAGAAAAATAAAATAAATAGAATAACTTTTCACATAAATATGTAGCATAAACAAATGTGGGCTCTGTATATAGTTATATATCCCATTTGTCCCCCCCCCCATTTGTCTCTGCATGTATTCTAAAACCAAATTAAGGATGTTGCAATTAGCATTTATTTTGGAATAAAGTTTCAAATTACAATGTAAAACAACAACATGTTTTACCCTAAGGCAGGGGTGTCAAACTGTTGGCACGTGGGCCTGATGCGTCATGGCGAAACCATACTTACCCCATTGCCAGCAATGGAAAAAAAGTCACAATATGTCGTGACACGTCACGTGACGAGTTTGACAACCCTGCCCTAAGGATTATGAGCTAATAAAAATTCCCCCCAAAATATGTTCCCACCTCTTTAACTCATGACAGACCTTTAACTCTATCCAAAAGCAATTTTCAGAATTGGGGGAGGACAGAAAAACCTTTTCCCCCTCTCTTTCTGTCTACACAGATATACTGTAGCTGTAGTATATCCTGTATATAATGAATGTAAAATGTTACCTAAGATGTATGAATATTGCTTAGATTGATTCACCAAGAAAGATCCATTATTGTGTGAAATCTGCTACAGCTGATATCCAATGAATCAAAATCTATGCAACTGAGTATTTATTATTATTACTATAGTATTTAATTCATCTAGAAAACCAACATTTCTAGATGAATTAGCACCTTGCGACATTAAATGTTACTGAAACATTTTTAAAGCCCTAGTAAAACAATGAAAATACTAAAGTGTGACTGTAAATAAAGTGTGACTGTAAATATAGAGGTAACTGAAGCCTCTGTCTTACCCCACTTGAATGAACAAAACTCTTATTTTCCATTTTAAGTTAAAAGGCTCCTCTAAATGTAGTGCAGTTTAGGAGGTGTACAAACTTTATATATAGTTCATTCATACCTCATTTTTAGGGCATAATGTGATTTCCTGGCATTTGGTTTAGCAATGTTTTGTGAATCCAAATATTCGGAAACCACAGCTCTGACTTTACATATTGTGCAAAACCAGATAATTCTGGTTCTGCAAACCACGTCTTAGGATAGAACAGAGGTAGGCAACCTTGGCTCTTTTGTGACTCGTGGACTTCAACTCCCAGAATTCCTGAGCCAGCATTGCTATGCTGGCTCAGGAATTCTGGGAGTTGAAGTTCACGAGTCACAAAAGAGCCAAGGCTACCTACCCTTGTGTTAGAAGAAGCAATCTTGTTTTCTCAGAAGATCCGCTAAGCTCAACTGAAAGTATCTCTACTATTGCCTGTAATCACCTTTTTCCTCCCTGAAAATGTTATTGCCTTTTATTTGTTTAAAAATGTATTGGTACAGTAGTCCTCGTTGCCTTATTTAGTAACTGTTCAGTTATAATGGTGATGAAAAAGTAATTTTATGACCAGTCCCTGCATTTGTGGCTTTTGCAGATCTGTAAAGCAAAGCAAAGCTGAATTTAAACCATAAGCAAATTATGATTTCACTTAGTCACTGCTTCACTTAATGACCAAGTTGCAGGTCTCAGTTGTGGTCACTACAGGAGGACTACCTGTAATCTTTATTTTTTTTTACCAATAGTTAGGGAAATAGGAAAAATTGGGGGGGGGGAAATGTAATAAGGTAGTATAAAATAAAGCATTTTTAAAGGGCATGGACATGAGATAGAGAGATGGAGAAAGAGAAAGAAAAGGATGAACACTGCAGTCCATATAGCTTTCATGGCAAACCACAATGAAGTGATTTTGTTTTATCTGTATCTGATTTTTTTGAACTTTCTAGTCTAGTCTATGTAGCTCTGATAAAATATGGTGAGCATCCCTCTGATTATTAACCAGATCCACATATGCTTAGCTTTTCAGAATTAAAATTCAAGATCAGCGTGCAAACCCATATAACTAGTAATTCATTTAAATTGACAGGTATATCCATAAGCCACAAATGGTCACATTTTGAAAAACTTGTATACTAGAATCAAGTAATTATAAGAAAAAGAAATTCAGTAATGGGCAAAATGTTGAGGAAATACAGGCTTGTACTTACTCTGAAAGTTTACTGGGGGATTAATCCAGTGTCCTTGTGGCAAAAAATGGAGCAAGTCCTATGTAAGCTGCTTTGGGATATCAATCCCTCTCTCTCAATAAAAAGCCTCAGCAGCCTCTCAGACACCACCTTAGAGGATTGCTGTGGTTATGGAATGGCTGAGACATTTTACTGATGATTCAGTAACTTTCAAGGAAAAAGGAAAGTAGCAATGGGGAGAAATCACAAAAACTTCCTGCTACAAATATTCATTTGCTAAGATTTTTCCAAGGTCCACCCCAAAGTGATCCATAATACACAGCTAGTGTTTGTCTTCAACTTTGATGGCATGTTTTCAGCAATTTCAACTATAACCACAGATTTTCTTAGTAGTATTAACATTTCTTACCAGCAAGTGCATAAATTCCTTTTGAACAGTCTTGGTTCTTTCCTGAAAAGTCACCACCCATAGTCTAAGGCAAAAATAAAACGAGAAATATTAGAGGGACAATTATGTAAATTCACAGTCTTATTTATAAAGAAGCATGACTACTATACTATCATTTTCACTGAGCAGACTCATGTAAAATAATAGAATTTGTTCTCTAAAGATATAGTGCCAGTAAGTAAATATTCCCCCCAAATGAAATAAAATTTAAGGTAATTATGGATGTTTTTAATTTAATAGCAACCCATCTCTGAATGCTTTAGGGTCTAAGTAGACCTCTTTGTCTGCAAGGATCTCTACCACACTGGTGTGATCCTAGGACAAGACCTCCCTAACCTGAGGTTGCTCTTGAAGGCAATTCCTGCTCTTATCACTCAAACACAATCGTTGTGGGATCCCCAGAGAATTCCTGACTGAGGCCCCAAGGAAAATGAGGAAATCTAAAGCTCAAAGGCAGAAGAGGGGCTCTCCATATCAGAATTCAGATCAACAATCCTAGAGAGGAATTATAATATGAATGGGAACTCCCTGAAAATACAGGAGAGCTACAAGTATCTGATCACTCTCTACAGAAGATATATTCACAGCTGAGGAACCTACTGCCAGATGCTATAAAGATAATAACAATAATAATCAGGACTTTTTTTCTCATAGAACGCCCAGAACGGAGTTCTGGCACCTTTTTTGGATGGAATCTTGTAGGATAGGCAAGGCGGGTTGTATGATGTGTGTGAGTTCCGGCACCTTTTTTTTTTAAGAAAAAAAAGCACTAATAATAATAATAATAATAATAATAATAATAATAATAATAATAATAGTAATAATAATAGTAATAATAATAATAATAGTTGGAAGGGACCTTGGAGGTAATCTAGTCCAACCCCCTGCTCAGGCAGGAAACCCTATACCATTTCAGACAAATGACTGTCCAATCTCTTCTTAAAGACTTCCAGTGTTGGAACATTCACAGCTTCTGGAGGCAGGTTGTTCCACTGGTTAATTGTTCTAACTGTCAGGAAGTTTCTCCTTAGTTCTAGGTTGCATCTCTCTTTGGTTAGTTTCCATCCATTGCTTCTTGTCTTGCCTTCAGGTGCTTTGGAGAATTGCTCTACTCCCTCTTCTTTGTGGCAGCCCCTGAGATATTGGAACACTGCTATCATGTCCCCCCTCGTCCTTCTCTTCATTAAACTAGACATACCCAGTTTCAGCAACAGTTCCTTATATGTTTTAGCCTCTAGTCCCTAATCATCTTTGTTGCTCTTCTCTGTACTCTTTCTAGAGTCCCAACATCTTTTTTACATCATGGTGACCAAAATTGGATGCAGTATTCCAAGTGTGGCCCTACCAAGGCATTGTAAAGTGGTATTAACACTTCACCTGATCTTGATTCTATCCCTCTATTAATGCAGCCTAGCACTGTGTTGGCTTTTTTGGCAGCTGCAGCACACTGCTGGCTCATATTTAAGTGATTGTCCACTAGGACTCCGAGTCACTCAAAGAATGTTGAAATTAGCAGGAAAACTTACATGGGTTTTTCCACTGCCTGTTTGCCCATATGCAAAACATGTAGCCATTCCTCTTTCAAATATAGTTTCCACTAGTGGTCTTGCAGTAAACCTTCAGCAAAAAAGAAAATAACATTCAACTATATTTAGTATTTAATTCAAAGCTCGTGAAGTTCCATACAGTCCACACTTTGCTACAATTCTTCTTCCATTCTTACACAAGATTTCAACAGCTGAGTTTAAGAGAATCAGTTATGATCAGAAATTATTTTTGAAAAACCGAAGAACCACTGAATACAACAGGCTCTTATTCTACCATCTATACACATCTTTTAAATTAGCTTAAAATACAAAAAAATATCTAGCATTTGTTAAGGTATGTGTATATTAGAGAGTTTGATATTCAGGCCAAAAAAGTGACATAAATAAAGCTTCTGGCCACAAATTCTTCCATGCCAAATTCATTGTCCTATAAGAAACTTTGTTCCAGACCTTATCAATAAGATTAAGGCAATGCAGGATATTGAAATGCTCCTTCCAGAATTCTGTGAGGATCAACTGGATGTCAGAGATGATCTCAAAGCATTTCTGGAAAAGCACCTTAGTGTACAATTCGAAATGACCTGCTGATCCATGGGCAGGAATCTTACAATGATGAAGCTGAACTCTTCCAGTAAGTCATCCTCCAAACCTGGAAGGTGGCAGGCACATTATCCAAAAGTAGGAGAGCTGTCAGGCAAATCTTTCTCCAGCAAATATTTTTTCACTGAGTGACCAAACACTTTATTTATGCACTCACTGAAAATTTGCCTTGTGATCCAAGCTTTGCTGTTTGCCCTCCACATAACAAGGAGTTTGCTTTTTGTGACGTTATGCTTCTTGAAAAGTCATGATTTTTCATTATGATAGAATAGCAGAAGTTTGATTTTTAAGTCCCCACCTGCATTCCCACACAATAATAGAGTAAACCTGTCCTTCATTGGTTTTGAGCCTTCTCCTTCTAATGCCTTCTCCTCTTTTGTTATGTAAATTCTGCTCATTTTTTTCCCAAAAAGTCCAGTCTCATCACAGTGAAAAACTTGGTGGGGAATAAAATCCTCAGTTTCTGTGTAGTCATGAAATCCACAGACAAATTTCATCAGCAGACTTTTTATTAGCACTCGCTGCCTCGCCATGCCTTACGACACCTATGGATACCCGGTCCTCTTTTTAAAATTGTAGAATTATCTTAGCATGTTAACAGTTTCGCTTTTTGACATATCATGCCTTCTGACACACTGTCCCCCACTAACTGCTTCTTGTTTACCCAAATTAATAATAGCCTTTCAACTCCCTTGAATGTTTGGGAATGCTGCTTTAATGTTGTTTTAACTTCTTTGGCAACATCAGCCTTTTTTTATTGCTTCTTTATTCTTAATGACAGTGGAGACTCTTGCTATTCCCTAGCATTATCAGTAATGTGAATGCTGCTCTCACATTTGTCTATTCTTTTTTTTTTCTGCTCATCAATGTGCGATGTAATTTTTTCTGCTCAGCGCCATCACTGCTCATTTTCTAGGACCCATGATTAGAAGTGCAAAAATACACAAAATGATCAGAAAAGCTAAGATAAAACCACAAGGGGATATGCATTGGCAAGACGTATCACATGACTAATACATGACCCTTTGTTTCGGCTGGAAAGAGCAGTGAGTCACGAGGCAGTGGATAAAAAAAGTTCTAGCTTACGCTTCGAGTACCAAACAAACCATGAGGGCAAAATTTTCCTATCATCATGCATCGAGTACCAAATTCGATGACTTTCAAAGCAGTCGAGTACCGAGGTACCATTGAATGTCTGGTTAATACTTTCCTTGCTAGTTTGGAATCAATACCACTTTTATTTTTAGCTTTCTTTGTACTACCTGCAGAACCAGAACTCAAGGAAAGTTACATGAAATAAAACATCCATTGTGAAAATTAAAAAAAATTAATTGTGACATGCCTGGAGCTTCCAGGGCTTTTTGCCAGCTTGTCATATAGCAGACTTTCCTGCAGACTCTCAAACAACTGCTCTGTTAGTTTGTAATAGCTTAACAGATGATACTGAGAAGAGATATCAATATCAATGAGAATACATTGAGTCAGCTATCCAAATTGGAGAGTAACATGAACTTGCAGAAAATGAAAAGCATCAGGTTTTACAGTGCACACAAACAATACATACCTGTAGACCATTTCATTAGGGGCACTGTCATCAAAGGCATAATCAAATCGGAATGTTTGGTTTTCTAAGTACCTTGTTAAATCTACTTTTTGCTTAGGTTCATGTACCATCACAACATCTTTGCTTGGAATTGTTATAACATCAAGGTCTTTCATTACAGTTTCTAGAGAGGAAATGAAACACTGCATTAATCTTCAGAATACCTGAATTTAACAACTGAAACACTCATACGACAGAGAGTGAAATTAACTGAATTAATTTGTGATGAAATAATTTGACATGTAAAAAGGTACTGTAGCACATATGGAAATTGGCTACAGTATCTTTTTATATAAAGATCATTCTGTGAATTTTTGATAAAAATCATGTTTGCCAAGCCTCATTCCAAATAAGAATTACCTTAGAAATTAAACTATGCAGAAAATTTGCACAAATTATACAATGCTGCCATTTTGCCATTTGTTTCACTTTTATGCAAAGACATCTACAAATTATAATTTAATATATTATTTACTATACTTAATGGATACATTGTTTACAAATATAATTAAAAACCACAAGGTTTAAATGAAAACATGAATTGTAAGGAATTTACAAAATTGAACCTAAAATATGCCTGGCTTTTTTCCAAATAGTCACCTCCTAGGTATCAATTCTTTATTTTTTCTCAGTATTTCTACATTCTAATCTAGAGGTCAGCAAACTATGGCCCCAAGATCAAATCTGTAAATGTCCAGGCAGGCAGCAGATTGCCAGCCAGGGTTAAGCCTCAATCAACTTCCTGGGGCAAGATGCAGATTTCCTGGATAGTGGTGGCAGCCTTCATACTTGCAGGACAGCATCGTCCAATGGCTGTCACGCATATTGGTCTGCAGACTTGCCAGCTGCACCTGCAGAGGTGAAGTGGATCTGGTCCTTTAGAGAAACAGTTTGCCAACCTTGTTCTACTGGACTGTGATTGAAACAAAATCAAATCAGTGCCTTGCACTAAGTTTAGAAATGAACACACTGAGCACAAACCACGGAGAATGAGTTTCATACAGTAATCCTCAAGGTAGAACCATTTGTTCAGTGACCATTCAAAATTATGATGGCACTGAATAAGGGACTTACAATCAGTCCTCAAAGTTATGACCACTGCAGTACCTCCTCCATGGTCTTGTGAACAAAATTGAGGCATTTAGCAACCAGCTTATACTTATGACGCATTGCAGCATCTTGCATTATGTAGTCACCATTTGCAACTTTCCCTGCTGGTTTCCCACAAGTCAATGGGGAAGCTAGCAAGGAAGGTTTCAAGTCAGATGGGTAAGTTTCCCCAACTCATCCAGTCTTTCTTTACTTATACATACTGCACCTTCCTTTTCCCATTTGCTCACAAGCTGTCAGGCCTAGTCCAAGACTGATGCAATATGGTCCAGTTTTTTATCTGCTCGCACCATACAGACAGCATGTTGCCTGACTAAACCTATACTATTCTGGATATAATGGATATAGTCTGGGAGATTCAAGGGAGTAGCTATCCTAAATCTCTTCCCCTTTCCAGAATCCAGCTCTGGGCTCTGCTATTTAATGAAAAGAAGGATGATAACAGTGTTCCAATATCTAAGGGATTACCACAAAGAAGAGGGAGTCAAGCTATTCTCCCAAGCACCTGAAGGCAGGACAAGAAACAATGTATGGAAACTAATCAAGGAGAGAAGCAACCTAGAATTAAGGAGAAATTTCCTGACAGTTAGAACAATTAATCAGTGGAACAACCTGCCTCCAGAAGTTGTGAATGCTCCAACACTGGAAGTTTTTAAGAAGAGACTGGACAACCATTTGTCTGAAATGGTATAGGGTTTCCTGCCTGAGCAGGGGGTAGGACTAGATGACCTCCAAATTCCTTCCAATCCAACTCTGTTATTTTATTTTTGGGTTTGCCCCCTCCTTGGAATGGGCTCCTTCCTTCTTGGGACTCTATAATTGTGTTACTGTAGTTTATAACATATTTATGTACCCACCAATGTCCTTCCCAAACCTCCTTTGGGCCATGCACCCCAGGTCTTTTTTCCCCAGCCTTCCTGCACTCACACATTTATGGAGCCACCCCCTTTCCCTTGCCCCCCTGTGCTTGTACACACCCACCAGCACCGTCCTTCCCTGGCCTTCTTGCACTCATGCCACGCAACACATTTCTCCAGGGATCATTCCAAACTGCATAACTACTTCATCATGATGAATGTACCCCTGTTTAAAATAACCATCTTCTCTATTTTAAAACTGGACACCAATGGTAAGGTGGAATTCATTATCAATAGTTTGGTCCCTATTCTTATTGATTTGTAAACTTACATTCTGGTAAATTACATTTATTATTTTTCACTGATAAAATTCATGCATATTTTAATATGCCTGTATGTGTGTGTCTTCAAATCTTTGTTAATTCCAGGTGACTACGTGGACTACTCTGCAGTTTCCTTAGTAAAGTTTCAGAAGTGGCTTGCCACTGCTTTCTTCCTAGGACTTAGAGAGAATGACTGCCCAAGGTCACCCAGCTAGCTCTGTGTGCTAGAACTCAGCCTTCCCCCCACCCACCTTTGTAACTCAATTCCTTAACTACTACATCAAACTGGTCTTTATGCCTTTTGAGCAGTGTAATCTTTAAAATATTATCGGTCACACGTATGAAGGTGAATATATCCTACATTATCAGTCATAGCTCAATTTAATCCTGATCCATTTATAATGCAATATTCTAAAAAAGTGTGTTTAACAATGTATGAATCAGTAACATATTTCAGAAAATGAAAACTATCCCTCATGATTTTATCAAAATCTAGTTCTGTACGATTCTTAACACCAATTGTTAACTGTATGAAATGTCTGGCTCAGCAAAAACATGAAAAAAGCCCAGTGTACCAAAAGAAAAGCAAACAAAAAATGCTTTGTACCATCAAATACATTCATATATCCTTTTTCTGTGGGAAGATATTCCTCTAGGCATAAAACTAAACACACTGAATGTTCTTTCATACAAAATACATTGTTTTACAATAAATATTCCAACTATGCTCTTTTGACATTATATGAAATTAAAGCAACTGAAGTTTAGTTTCAAATGATGCATATGTGTTTAGTTTTTTTTTACAGTTACTAAACAATAAAACTAATTCTAGTGGTCAATATTTGCAAATTAAGTACACAGGAATATCACCAAAGGAAATAGCTAACGGTAAGGAAAACCTTGCTCTTTAAAATAAATTTAAAATAAAATTTAAAATAAAATCATTATAAAATCTACAGCTTTTGCTAATTGTTTTTAGCAAATTTATCTAGAGCAACGTTCTCTAGAATGTTTAGAATAATTTCATTAAATGTTGCATGCCAAACATTTAAAGCATATGTTAATACTTGCTAAAAAAAATCTATAATTTATATAGCCACTCAATTAACACTGTCATTTTATTTAACATTTTTAAACAGCCATTATCCACTCAAGAAAAATATGATGGAGACAAATTGTCTTGCAGATAACCTGGGCCTGTACAATGTAGATTTATAGGTAATAATAAATGCCTTGAATTGTATCCAGAACCCCACTAGGAACCAGTGCTGTCTTTCTATTCTGTTAAAGTTTTTATCTTTTCATTTTGTTTCTTCCTCACTGGACTTCTTAATTCTAAATTTCTTCCAAACATTTAGTCCATGGCTTGAACAATTTTTAGCTCATACCAGTTTTGAGTGACAAAAATAAACACCTCTCGGTCTCCAGTTTTTTCAGTTGCTGCTTTCACTGTTGTCTTTTCTTATCAGGAGAATCTATCTTTCAATTTGCTCTTTATTCATCTCCTGGGCTTTGGCTCAGTTTATTGAGCTTTTTCCTCACAGGCAGCCATTTTGTCTTCCCTTCTTCTCATCTCCTGCCCAGCATTGCAGTTTGATTGGCAACTGGGTCATCCTGATGATGGGGGAGTGCCAAGAAGGGAGGGAGAGGGAAGAAGAAGCATAGGTGCATATCACCTGCTCAGGCAGTCTGTCCCTCTACAGGGCCATATTCCAAAAATAGGTAATGGCACAAAAAAAAGTAAGATAAAATTAGTTGAACTAATGACTACTAATTAAAATCATAGTAAAAAAAGATATCCTGTTTGAAAAATTGGTCCATTTGCTGATACACACACTATTTTTTCAGAGACAAAATCACAATCCATCCCATATATCACATACAAATATAGAGAGAATGAATGAGTGAGAAACTGATGTAATCTCAAGTAAGCAGAAAACAGATATTCATATCCCACTGACTTCATGAGCATAAACATAAGAAAAATTGTGTCAAGTCAGTGTTGACTCTTAAAACCACATAGATATATCTTCTTCTGTATGATCTGTCCCCAAACACGCTCTTCCAGTTTTCCAACTGTGTAGCCATCATTGCTGTAATTATGCCCATCCACCTTGCTCCTGGCTGCCCTCCTCCTTTTTTCCTTCCACATTTTCCAAAATTATGGACTTCTCAGGAGAGCCAGGTCTATGCATAACATATCAAAATATGGTAATTGGATTCTAGTCATTTGTGCGAGTGTTAATTTGTTTTATGATCTATTTCTGTTTTCATGGCTATCCATAGTGTTCTTGAAGACTTCTCCAACATCAACATTCAAATGTATCGATACCTTTTCTATACTGTTCTTCAAAGTCTAACATTCACTTTCATAAAGTGCCAAAGGAAAAACATTGCTTGCACAATTCTGATATTGTTGGTACAGACAGGTTATTGCATACAAGTATCTTTTCCAAGAATTCAATGCTACATTGCCCTCCAAGTATACTTCTTGACTGCTAGTTCCTTTACTCTTTACTGTTGATAGTTTGAGGAAGTGAAACTGGGATTTTTGTCTGCTGTTGGGAAAAACCAGTTTCAGCCAAACAAAAACAGTTCTCACCCTACTTCTCCAAGAGTTAGTACAGCTCATGCTTTTGCCCAAAGAACTGTAAACGTTTACAGCTCCCAAAACCTGAGAGATGGGCTCAAACACTAATTCATTCATTCACTCATAAATTTACTTACAAGCATCTGCGCTGGTGTTCCAGCTGCCTGGCTAAATGAGCTACACCATGCCATTTTCAAGGATGTGCCAACTTCCAGAGGCAGCCTCACTCCACCCAGGCCCTTAAGCTTACAAAAGACAAAGTGTGTGTGGGCGTGTAGAACAAAAAGAGATTTAAAAAATAGCAAGCAGACAGGGAAGCAGAAGGCGACCTTTGGAGATTGACAATAATTAGCAGGCAGGCAAAAGAGCTATCAAGCATGCTACACGACTACAAGCTATGGTAAGTAGCATATCCTGGTAAGATTCCTGCCTGTAGCAGCTCAGCTGGAGTGCTTAAAAGCAACATATATTTTACTGGGTAAAATATAAGTGGTTTATCAATGCTTTCTCCCACAGTATGAAATGATGGCTCTTGCTATTGTCACTGTATTTATCATTTACCTCTAGCATCTTCCTATATTACATTGTGCGCACAATTATTAGGCAAATGAGTATTTTGACCATATCATTTTCATGCATATTTTCCACCTCCAAGCTGTATAAACCTGAATGCTTAGTGGATATAAACATATCAGATGGTGTGTATTTGTGTAATGAGGGAGGGTATGGCCCAAGGAGATCAACATCCTATATCAAGTTTGGTATAATTATTAGGCAGCTTCTTTTCCTCAGGCAAAGGGGGCTAAAAAAGAGATTTAACTGACTCTGAAAAGTCAAAAATTGTAAATTCTTTCAGAGAGATGCAGCACTTTTGAAATTGCTAAGCTATTGGGGTGTGATCATAGAACCATCAAATGTTTTGTTGCAAATAAGTCAGCAGGGTCCCAAGAAACATGTTGAGAAAAAAAAGACACAGATTAACTGCCAAAGATTTGAGAAGAATCAAAAGCGAAGCTACCAGGAATCCATTATCCTCCACTACAGTCATATTCCATAACTTCAACCTACCTGGAATGCCCAGAAGTACAAAGTGCTCAGAGACATGGCCAAGGTAAGGAAGGCTGAAACGCGACCACCACTGAACAAGATACATAAGTTGAAATGGCAAGACTGGGCCAAGAAATATCTGAAGACAGATTTTTCAAAGGTTTTATGGACTGATGAGATGAATGACTCGATGGACCAAATGGATGGGCCTGTGGATGGATTGGTAATGGGCAGAGAGATCCACTTCAACTTAAATGTCAGCAAGGTGGAGGTGGGGTATGGGCTGGTATTATTAAAAATGAACTAGTTGGACCTTTTGGGGTTGAAGATGGACTCAAAATCAACTCCAAACCTACTGCCAGTTTTTAGAAGACCCTTTTTTCAAGCAGTGGTACAGGAAAAACTCTGCATTTTTCAAGAAGACCATGATTTGTATGCAGGCCAATGCTCTATCGCATGCATCAAAGTACTCCATTGCGTGGCTAGCCAGTAAAGGCCTTAAAGATGAAAGAATAATGACATGGCCCTCTTCTTCACCTAACCAAAACCCTATTGAAAACTTGTGGGCCCTTCTTAAATGGGAGATTTATGATGAAGGAAAACAGTACATCTCTCTGAACAGTGTCTGGGAGGTTGTGGTTGCTACTGTACTTGATCAACAGATCAAGAAACTGACACAACTCCATGAATGGAAGGCTTATGACTATTATTGAAAAGAAAGGTGGCAATATCAATCATTGATTTTTTTGTGATATGTCAGAAATATTTATTTGTACATTTTGAGTTGTTTGTTTATTATTCTCACTTTAACAGATGCAAATAAATGAGATGGCAAATTTTTGTTTTTCATTTAATTGCAGGATAATTTTACAGACTAATAATTGCCCAATAATTGTGCACACATAGCTATTCAACTAAGAAAGCTTTTACTTTCTTAAATATTCAGATTTGAGGTTTATTAACATTTTGTATTGACCGAGAGCACTGTAGTTGTTCAATAAGAAAATTAATCCTCCAAAATACAACTTGCCTAATAATTGTGTACACAGTATACTGCTGTTCAATGGACAGACCAAGTTCTAAGTATATTTTTCTGGCAAAATAGCCATTGAACTCTATACAACTTGTTACAAAATAAGCATTTCTATATTTAACCAATAAAAGTTTCCTAAACCCAGTCCAAAATCCTTCAAAAGCACAGCCCGTTAACTTGTTCATACATACACATTCCAGAACTGATAAACCAGCAAAATGTATTCTCTGTTATTAGTAGCTTAGATTCAAAAGTTTCAGGTACAGTAAATACAATTTTAGTTTGTCATCTATTTTGATTACAATTTTAAAAGAGTTAATAAAAACTTGTTTTCTTATAAGGCTATTAACAAAAAATTTTCCCTCCCACCTTCAAATTTCTCCTTTCTTAAAAAATCATTTTTTTCATTTCACAATATAAACAATTCCAAAATAATTTCCATTTTCTAATACCATAATTCAGCTTTTCTACAGATTACAGTTTGAGCTATCCCATCACTTATCTGAGATCTAAGATATGTCCTTTCTCGTTCTAGTATGGTGAGCAAATAAAAAAGTCCAGTTACTAATTTCAGATTTCAAATGTATATTTTCATTAACTTTAAAAAATTGAGCAAATGCATTTCTATGTTTACAATTATTACATTCTAATTCTATAAAATTTTGATTACCTCATCTCTAAACTAATTTTTAACTATTTACACTTCAAAAAGGCTGGGTTGAAAGAAGGAACTTAAAATGTAACAACTTAAAACTTATTTACACATTCTAAAATCAAGTTCAGCTGTGTATATAGATTCAAAATTATACACATTTGAAAACTATCTTATGATCCCACTTAAAATCTGTATGTTAAAATGAGGCATACCTTTTTTATTGAGTGGTCGTTTTCGAACACATACACATATTCTGTGCTCATCAATCTTTTTGTTTTCCAAAAAAAGAAACAAAATGGAAATGAAATGAGTTAAGTCAAAATTGTACCTGAAATTAAAACTCAAAGAGAAAGATATTCAAGCAATCGTATATAAGGTTATATAATTGTCTACTTTTTAAAATACCAATGATCTAAAAGTCATTGTTATGTATACATAACATTCCACAGTGAAATATGTTTAAATTAGTTACAGGTTCCTATAGGTTTTCAAGGTAAAACACTCCATGTGGTTTAGGCTAATTCTTTTGGACAATTTGAATACCTCATCCAACAATAGTGAATGAATGACATATTTTATTATTCATATTGCTGTAAAAACTACAGCTCCAAAACAAAGATGTGATAAGTTAGTTTTATCTGTAATACAAAAATATTTCTTAAGAGAGACATGATTTTATATTCTCTATTTAATTTTCCTAATCTCAAATGTACAGTTAAGCTCTTCTGTAAGCATAGGTTCCCATGGCTGAGATTTGCCAGTTCCCCCCTCATAGCAGGTAAACACCAACAAGACACAAAAACATCTTAAAGTAATAACTGAACTGGTTCCTAAACCTAGATGTGAATTGAAGAAAGGTGAAACTTTCTAATAACTTAAGCGTAAAGTTAATTTCAGAGTTAAGGGCAAAACATTACTGCAAATTTTCTTAAAGAAGTCAATTGAAGAAAACTCTCAAACAGTAAAAAATAATAATAACATGAATTATCTCTTTGAAATGAAATGTTAAAGTTTATTATTTAAGATTCAGTTCTCAGATTTGTTAGGAAAGAAATCACTAAAAGTGAACATTTATTTAAATACTATTCCAATTTCACAACTTATTCCCTGTTGACCATATTATTATTATTCAACATGTATGTAAAACTTCTTTTAATGTTTACATATTAACAAAACTTACAGGATCTGCAGTTGTTAGTGGTCTATAATCCAAACTTCCTCTGAAATCTTTGATCATACACATGATTTCATAATTTGGATTTGTGGCATCTACATCCTAAGAGAAAAAAATTATTATTAAAAGCATATTACAAATAATTATGATAAATATTACAAGAGAATCCTGGAGATAATAGGCTTGTAAATATCAATTTTTCTTCTCAAATTTTTGTATGAGAAATTAGACCCAATTCTCAATTCAAATATATGTTTAATAATGTGTAATGTAAAATGAACAAACTTTTGGTGCCTGTTGCAATCAACATTTTTGGCAGTAGATGGGGTAATGATGCAAGTGGATAGCTCCATGTTGTGCATATGGTTACCTATTATTACTCTGGAAAGAGTGTATAGTAGTGGCCAAAATTGTGGAAACCTTTTCGGAAAAGTGTACAATAGAAATGCCACCTTTGGTTAAGTTTCCACCAATTTTTCTTCTAATTTCTTTATAACTATAGCCTTCTTCACTTAATAATACTATTTTACATCACTTTCTGGGCAACCAGTCAACTCTTTGCACTATTACTTTAATTTTATTATGTTTTACAAGCTCACTAAATGAAAGAACACAAAAAAACCCAACCAACTTGATAACGACCACATAACACACTGACAAATGTCCTCCTCTCAGCTTCAGTACATGACATCAATAACTGAATCCTACCGTGATCTGATTGGCTCATTGCCAAAACAATGATTGGCTCTCTAAACACTCATGCTCATTGGCTACAATCAGATGAAGGAAAGCTACCTGATATCATCCTAAGCAAATTGTGCTTCCTTTTTCTGGTTATTTGACTATAACTTTTCATAGAATACAGTACAGATAATTGAACAATCTTTGTTGCATTACATTCTTGATTAAATTATCTTTCCATTAATATATAATTTTATAGTACTACTCCAAAAAAAGGTGGTGTTATTAGCCATCAAATCTCAAAAATACACTTTTCCCAAAAGGTTTCCACAATTTTGGCCACTACTGTAGGAGTAATAAAATTTACTGGTCAGGCTTTATTTATATATTCATTCAGTCACCACATTTTTACAACATCTATCCCACTTCATGTGTGCTACCTGCTCTAACACATGCCAGCAAAACATGAGCACTAACCTCACAATCAATACGAAAGCTACGAGTGGCACAAAGAGCCATGGAAAAATACATGCTCGGCATCACAAGACAAGATAGAAAAACCTGCACGTAGATTAGAGAACAAACGAAAATATACAATGCCATCAAAAGAGTAAAAGAATTAAAATGGAAATGGGCTGGTCACATAGCAAGAAGAACTGATGGCAGGTGGACTAAGGCAGTCATAGAATGGATTCCACTTGATAAAAAGTGTCCACAAAAGAGACAACATCAGCAAGTATTGCAGGCCCAACTGGCAAAGGAAAGCTCAAGACCGTATTGGTTGGAATAGACAATGGCTAGAATGATGATGATCCCACCTCAGTGATTCTGGCAAAACCTACCCTAAGCAGCATACATTCCAATGTAGTAAAATGTTAGAATGTAGTACCATAAGCATAACATAACAATATACATTTCATATCATGTATCTCACACTGAGGAACAATCATATCCCAAAAAATTGATTATTCTTTGTGGGAGTGAGGAAACCCCTATTGTCAACTCAGATCCCCAAAGTTTCTTGGAAAAAGGCAAATTACAACTGCTTTATTAAATGGCAACTATGCCAGATTAGGTATTGACAATACTGGGGAATGAGAAATGCTGTTTTTCATAAAAAAGTGCCAGTGACCAAAAAGCTTTTTGACTTCATGGATCTGGTGGTTATGTAGCATTTCACCACCCACATTCAATCATTTGGTTGCACATTTTGAAAGTAGTGAAATGAAGGAATGATTATGGATCTTCAGATCAAACAAGTATCTGAAATATTGCTATTTATTTTATTATCAAATTTATTACACTGTAAACTTTTAAAGCCTCTAAATTAGTGCTTCCTAAACCTAAGTTATCTAAAATTGGGTATAAGTGGCCCTTTTTTGGGATAATAACACATAAACATATTACCCAAACACACCAGGGATATTTAAATTGCCTTAAAGTTTTTTACCTACATTGGGTAAAAAGGAATTTCTCATAAGTGGTTTGGGTAATGAAGCAAAATGTTTGGGAAGCATTGCTCTAAATCAGCAGCCCCCAACCTTTTGGGCACCAAGGACCAGTTCCCTGGACCAGAGGGGGCTGCCTGCATCTGGCAAATAGGATTTCACTTGTTTGTGCTGCCCGCTTTCTGGCATGCCGCGATCCAGTGTCGGTCCACGGACCGAGGGTTAGGGACCCCTGCTCTAAATAGTTAATAAAACTATACAGCAATAATTAAAATTTAAAGTACAAAAGTCATCAACATTAAAACCCTGAATTTATATCATAAAGACTTTCCAAAAACCATCCAAGGAAGTTTTGAATTCAACTCCTAAAGAATCAATCACTTCACTGCATTATGGGATATTGGAAATAATAAAAATATTTGATCTTCAAATAACCCTCTTTATCTTGAAATCCTGGCTTGCATCGAACGACAGGAGCATGCTAAAGCTCATCTTGGCTACAACTGCAAGATTATTAGCATTTATTTTTTATTAGACTGATCAACGGTGTCATCATTATTGTCAGGGAAAATAGTGCTTGGATTGGACTAACCCTGATTATCTTTCCTATTCCTTCTTTATTTTAATAAAAAATGAACTTATTGTTCACGATGAACAATAAGTCATTATCTTCACTATCTATCAACCCATACAATGATGACCACAGTAAATGGAAAAAATAAAATGGTTAAAACCATGATTTAACAGTGAAATGACAGCAAGAAAACAACTATGTTGAATTTCTGTACAACTAACAGAAAGGGGAAGGCTATGATAGATCTGAACAAAGATAGCCTGATTTTGATGAGTATATGCTGGGAAGATTTAATTATCGGGATGGAACCTCCAGCTAGACTGGAGGGAGGTGTTAAAAGATGGCCTGGCTTAGAGTCCTTGCACTGCAGGAAGTTGCAAGTCTGACCTCCCCCACAATCCGTAAAGCCTTATCTGACCAATCCCAAAGGAATGTGATCAGTCTGGTGAGATTTTTATATCATGGCTGACTAATAATGAAACTTCTGCTTGAGATTGTTCATGAATGGTTCTGGATGCTTGTGTCTGACAATTATGAATAGGTGTAATCTAGAATGATATAGATCAGGGGTCTTCAAACTTGGCCCTTTCATGACTTGTGGACTTCAACTCCCAGAATTCCTCAGCCAGGCACGCTGGCTGAGGAATTCTGGGAGTTAAGTCCACAAGTCACCAAAGGACCAAGTTTGAAGACTCCTGATATAAATGCATAATGACTAGGAATTCATAGGTGGTTGATAGTTGCATATTATTCTCTAATTAATGATCATTACAGAAATTTATAATCAATGGGAAAATTTTAGGAAAAAATGTCTAATATTCTGAATGAATAAGATCCATATTATTCTGCTAAGGGAGATGAGGGATGGGTGGGAATAACATGAAGAGGACCATTAAGTAATTTAAGAATGGTATGACTACTATCATAATTACTGATAAAGATTGAGAAATTAATGAAGCTTATAAGAGTGAATGCGGGACAGATTGTTTTATGGTAGTCAAAACTGATCTAATAAATATAGCCATAGAAAGACAAAAGTTAAAAATTACTACGGCAAGAAGTACAACTCTTGCATTAAGATGCATTGTAAAATAGATTAACCTCCCAATAAGGGGAATGGAAAATGATGTGAAAAAGAGAATACGGAAGCTGCTTGGAACAGAATAAAAAGATTCTGGAGAGGATTTAATTCAAAGCATTTTTTTAAAATGTTTAGAAAAATATGAACTGTACCAGAAGTACTATTAATGAAAAAATTAAAACCTGTGCTCGTTTCTCTCTAATTTCCTGTTGCTGTAATCTTCGTCTTTCACGCTTTTCTTGCAATTTTTCAACTTCTTTCACACAATTTGATTTTCTACGTGCTTAAAAAAGAAAGACAACTTTTGTCATACAATGTATTTCAAGTGTTCAGTTTTTTAGTTAGTAAGACTGAGAACTGTCCATGTTAATTTAATTCAATATAAATGGGTTTAAAAATTCCTAATATATAAGCATCTTCTAAATAACCATTTTGAGTTGTGGGAGATGGTATGAAGAAATTGCTATGTTCACATAGCCGGCCAGTAATATATTCTGGTTGCTATTCTGCTGCACCACAGTTTGTACACCACCTGCAAACTAGCAAATTCTGCTGGCTGCTCTCCCAACGACAGAACTTTAACATAGGCCAGAGAGATATTTTTTTTTTCTTAACCAATCCTGGCTGAAAATAATCCTTCAACCAGTGCTTTTTTCACAGTCCCATCCTCTTCCCTTATTTTGTAATGTTAAGCAGTTATCTTATCATGGGCATGTTACATAATAGTTAACAAATACAGCATAAATTTTTATTTGCAAATCTGTTGGCCTAGCTAAGGAACAGGGGACTCTCCAGTGAAATGTTTTCAATACTTATTTTATACTGTTTTTGTCATAATCATTCTTGCTGGTCCTGGAGGAACAAGAGAGGATAGCATGACTGCTTAACAAGGAGAGCAGAGCCCCCCACTTCCCACAAGGAAGACTACTTTAATTCTCTTCTATTAAGACTACTTGACTTAGAGGTCTCACCTAAACGGCTAGTTCAGCTTGAAGGTAGCGTGTCTACCTGTTTTACCTAGGCCAGCAGGAAACGGAAAATGAAAAGTGACAACACAGAAACAGTCACTGACTAATACATGTTACTCTCTTGGTTTGTCCTAATATAAGATCTGGCTGATTTTAAAATCAGCTTGTTAGTTAGAACAGAATTTTTAGTCTATTCTTACAGGACTATTGAAAAATAATCACAATGACGTATTACAAGATATAATAATGGTATAGTTAAATCTCTATTTAAGCATTATATAATCATCCAAGAGAGTCTACATGTAATGCCTAAAATAAATGAGTCCTTGATACATAGTTTACATACAAGGGGGTCCAAATTCCTTTTTTGCAGCTTGAACTGGAGATATATCTGAAACACTACCATTCTGTTGTGTAGATGACTGTTCAGGAAGCTGAGTAGGTCGTGCACGTGCAGAACCAATCACTGAAAAGATCAAAATAAAGTGTTTATAAAAAAGATTTACTAAGAAAATGACGCAAATGGAAAAGAAATAAGTGTAATTGTTTCATAATTCAATGACTTGTTAATGATAATTATACTGCTTTATTAAATCTGATACTGTTTAAACATGAAGCAAATTATAGTTGGGAAAAATCAGCATACTTCTTGGTGACAAATTAAAACATAAGAATAGGTTTACATAACAAATCAGTAGTTGAATTAATCTTTCACAAATGATTATCAATATTTACGTAAGAAGTAAAATTCCTGTGTCACTCTGGCAGAACTGCATAAGAACTCTTAAGTTTCAGGGCCAGTAGACTTATTCTGGTGGATCTTCTCTTGTGATAATACGATCAACAAAAACAAATTACACCATTATAACTTTAAAAAGTTATAGAGAAGATGTAATGGTAGATTACTCATATGTTCCATCAGAACCAGTTAGGCCCCATTGTTTACATATTAGCTCATGCATTACAGATTACGGAAGTCCCACACCTTATTCCAATAAAAATATTCATACCAGTAATGGGAGGTGATCAGCCAAACAATGAAGCAGAGGAGTATTAATCCTCTGATAGAGATGGGTAAAAATGCAAGAATCATAAGCAGAAATGTACTACATAAAATTTTTCATTCCAGATCTTCAGATCATCCCTCACTCAAACCACTTGTGCTCCTGAAACTGTTCAAGAGACTTCTAAAAATAAATAAGTATTCATTGCTCGACTTATAGTCTACTCCAATTATAACTGTTTCTGTGCAGCTTACTTATCCTATTATAAAAAAGATTTTTTTTTTAAAAAAAGCATAAAAACCAGCAAGTAACAAACAACTCACGACTGTATGCCAGGGAAATGAACACATTCAAAGAGAATATCCTAAGAGGGACCAGCTGTTCCTAACGCTTGCTAGAAAAGCCAGGTTTTAATGTTTTGCAGCCCAGTAAGCCTAGAGAGGCTGAAGGATGTGTGTGTTTGTGTGTGTGAGAGAGAGAGAGAGAGAGAGAGAATGAATATCAATTGAAGGCCCTGAAATGAAGAGTGAGCCTTATCTTATCTGACAGCAGATATAACCAAATGGCAGCAGTCCCCAAGCGACACAGATTTTAAAGATGATATCTAGCACCTTGAATTACATCTAGAAGCAAACTAGGGCTGTTGAAGTAATGTTATGTGGAGAAATTATGACAAACACACAGCTACTCAAACTACTGCATTCTAAATTAACTCTACAAGTATCTATAGAGATTCTCAGTCATCCAGGTCATAGTTATCACGAAGATGCTTTTTCACGAGGCATCTGGACTTTCTTGTTTTTCTTTGAAGATGTTTCGCTTCTCATCCAAGAAGCTTCTTAATGAGAAGCGAAATGTCTTCAAAGAAAAACAAGAAAGTCTAGTTGCCTCATGGAAAAGCATCTTTGGGAGCTGTATAGGTAGTGCTCAACTTAGACCCACAATTGAGTCAGGAATTTCAATAGTTGGGCAAAGTGATGTTAAGCAAGACATCATGTGGCTACAGGATCAGGCCCAGATTTTCAGGATCTGAGCTATGTTTCTGCACCATGCCAGAGGAGTTCAGTTCCCCTTAGCCAGCAGTTCTTTCTCCCACAAAATGAGAGGGAGTCTCTCAGCAGGTGGCAGTAGCCTGCAATCTTCCCTGTTGTCTTCTCCGCTGATTTTCTGGGGAAACCTGCAGAGAAAATTACAATTGGCAATCATGATTGCAGAGGGCTTGGCAACCAGCTGTAAGTGTGAACAGGTTGCCAAGCTCCCAAATCCCATTCACATGATTGCAGGGAAGGCCATGATGTTTTGTGGCAGCTAAAAGGGCTTTACGAGCCATAAAGCACCTTTTTCAAGGCTATTGTAACTTTGCATAGTTTTTAAATAAATAGTCATAAGTTGAGGACTACCTGTGTTTCCAAGTGGTCTTCGAATGCAGGTAGTATAGACTGCAACAGTCCAAACAAGAGGTGACCAATGCATGAGTGACTACTCAGAAAATGTCCAGAACTTAGAGGAAATCCCTCTGGAGTCAGATGGTTTCCTAAAAACCAAAATCACTCAATTTGGGATCTTGTCTAGCTTTATTCTGTGCATCCAGATCCTATAAACTTTTGACAATCAGGACAAGTCTGCCTCATCTGTTTGACTGGGGGTGGAAATATAAAATTGGGTTACATCAGCATATTGATAACTGATCTCATATCAATAAATCAATCTCCAACATCCTTGTGTGCATGTTAAGTAGAAGTTGGGAACACATCACGTGAAATACCATAAGCCAGAGGTCTCAACTCAACTTCTCCCCTTTACACCAACCGGAACCAGACCATCACTGCAATACAGTGCCTACCACTCCATAACCTCAGAAACTGTCCAGGAAGGTACCAAACACCAGCTAAGTAACTATAATTATATTAGGATCTGTATTATTCGGAATGTATTATATTGAATTACTTGGAACAGAAAATAAAATTCATGTGTAAAGTTTTACAGAAGAGTAAGGCAGACAGATTTTTTTTTTTTTAGAGCTGGACAATTAACCTGGAATTAAATAAAAAAAATATGCAAACTAACTTACCTCTGTTGTCTCTAGCAGGAGCTTCAATTTTAGAAGGAGCCACAGTCCTTCGATTCTAGAGAAAGGACAGACATTCTGTAATTTGTTATCCATATCCAAACAAACTTGTTGGGAGATTTACAGCCTTTCAGCAGGTAAAAGGAATAGCAAGTCAGCAAAACTTATAAATTTTGGGAAGTCCCTAAACTATTCTCATAACCATCTACAAAAGGAGCTCTACGCTTCAGACAAATGTGCAGCAGAATTGCAGAGATTGAATGTCAGTACAGTAAACATAAAAATAAAGTATTTTCTAACTATAATCTCTTTGAGAGAGATGGGCAGTTCAGAAAAGTGAAAACTAAATAAACTATCCCACCCCAAATATATGTATCATATAATTAAATGGGGATGACAACCAAATTATCAACACAATAATGAAAACTGTAGAAATGAAATTCCATGTAAAAGTTATTAAAAATTAAAGACAAAATATATAACTTGCAAATTATTTTGGGCTCATGTATGTATGATGCAGCTGTATTTGGAATACCGGCACAATACAAGAGGTCAATACGGATTTAATATGAAACTCAATTAATTTTATATTAAATGAAAATAGGACAAGATATTAATGAGTATCAATCATTTTATAACTGTAAATAGCAATCACAAAGGAGTTCAATATTTTAGGATTATTATTTTAGAGATATTTATTTGTTAGGCTTTTAATGTTTTAATGTTATAGAAACTGCCCAGAGTTGTTTTGTTACAAATGGGTAGCAAATAAAATTCAATCAATAATAGGAGAGTTTAATCCTTGTCCTGCACTTGACCAGGGAAGTATCTCTCTCTTCCTTACCAAAGAGAAGATGAAAAATCTACTCTCCATATCAATGAATTCATTAGCTGATAAGGTTATTTTTATTTAGTAATAGAATATTTAGTTTAGCCTTACAATTTGCTATGAACACATTGACACTATAATCCATATCAAAGTTACTTCCTGTTGTTTAACTTTTTACATAAAGAGTATTGCTACTATCTTCTGTAAGACTGGAATGGTTTCAATATAGATGAACTTTTGCGTAAAATATCCTGGACAGCTTGATCATATTTTTCATTTAGTAATTTGTTATAAAGCATAGCTGGCGAGCTTCCAGATGAGGTTCTATGGTGAACTAGATGTGTCTGAAGTAGCAACGACAGCACTGCAAAGTGAACAGCAGCCATAGCTAACAAAGGTGTTTTCTGACTAGGAGATCATCCACCTGCATCCCGAATTGCAGTTTCTTGTGAGATTTGCAGGATGGAAGTCTTATGGTCGTCTCATGAGTAGAGTGTTGGGGGACGAGGGAGAAATGGCACATTTACACACACATTGCGCTTGCACATACAATGCTAAAGGACATTAAGTTTGACCAAAGCCTCACTTTCTTAATCACTTTTGGATACGATCAATTTACAATTGAAAAGAGGTCTTTGAAAACAGCCAGACAAAGAAAATAGTCTCTCAGAGAGCCAGCCTTTCTTCCGAATTACAGAAAGTAAAACAAAGAGGAAATACTTTTAGAAGACATTAAACCAGAACAACTAGGTAGAAAAGAAATATTATATTGATGTGATTATTTGCAGAAATATTAGAAAAAATATTATCTATCAAAACAATAAGAATTGTATTAACTTAAGATTGGTAAAAGAGAACATTATGGGAAGAAGAGGAAATCAAGTAAAGTTATTATGTGGATTATAGATCATACAAACCAATTGTTAGGAATGTTTTTTAAATGTAAACCCAGACAAAACATTGTTTACCGAATATTAAGGTGATCACAGGCTTAAGATACAGAAGGATCTGGACAGACTTGAACACTGGGCACTAACTAACAAAATGAAATTCAATGGTGAAAAAAGCAAGGTTCTACATTTAGGCAAGAAAAACCAAATGCACAAGTACAGCATAGGTGGCACCATGCTCAATAGTAGTAACTGTGAGAGGGACCTCGGAGTCCTAGTAGACAATCACCTAAATATGAGCCAGCAGTGTGCTGCAGCTGCCAAAAAGGCCAACACAGTGCTAGGCTGCATTAACAGAGGGATAGAATCAAGATCACGTGAAGTATTAATACCACTCTTCAATGCCTTGGTAAGGCCACACTTGGAATACTGCATCCAGTTTTGGTCACCACGATGTAAAAAAGATGTTGAGACTCTAGAAAGAGTACAGAGAAGAGCAACAAAGATGATTAGGGGACTGGAGGCTAAAACATATAAGGAACGGTTGCTAGAATTGGGTATGTCTAGTTTAACGAAGAGAAGGACAAGGGGGGACATGATAGCAGTATTCCAATACCTCAGGGGCTGCCATAAAGAAGAGGGAATTAAGCTATTTTCCAAAGCACCTGAAGGCAGGACAAGAAGCAACGGGTGGAAGCTAATCAAGGAGAGAGGCAACCTAGAACTGGGGAGAAACTTCCTGACAGCGAGAACAATTAATCAGTGGAACAGCCTGCCTCCAGAAGCAGTAAATGCTCCAACACTGGAAGTTTTTAAGAAGAGACTGGACAGCCATTTGTCCGAAATGGTGTAGGGTTTCCTGCCTGAGCAGAGGGTTGGACTAGATGACCTCCAAGGTCCCTTCCAACTTTACTACTATTACTATTACTAAAAAGGTACTTCAAATTTATGTTGGTAATGTGAATAACATGAAGGGTCATTTTATCATGCATGGTGGATTAAAAAAATTGGATTCAAATACATATACTAATACAAACATTTTCAAAGTTTAAACTGAAACTACAACTTTTTATTTGGATTCACAGGCATACAACTAGAAAAAAGTCATGTAAGATTATTTTTATATATAATCACTATTGTAAGAGAAATAGATGCACAAAAATGGAAAAATTCTGAAAAACCTATAACAGAGATAATTAGTGAAGATGATGGAACAAGCAGTGGTGGTAAAAGTAGCTTGTTTGTTTAGAAAAAGATCAACTACATTTAATTATTGAAATAAAGGAAAGAAAAGAAAATTAAACAAAAAGATGATTTATGGATTTGATTACCGTATATGCCGGCGTATTAGGCGACCCGGCGTATAAGATGACCCCCGTCTTTGTCGCCGAGCCACATTCCTAGAACGTCGTCTTATACGCCGGAAACTACCAGTATTTCCAGCATATAAGACGACTCGGCGTATAAGACAACCCCCGTCTTTGGCGCCGAGTTTAGTGCTTCCGGAAGTCGTCTTATCGCCGGCATATACGGTAGAAAGGGTAAATATATAAAAATTTTGATGTAACCTTAGAGAAAATAAAGTGTAAAATATTTATAACTGCTGTTAGAAGATTGGAAGCCACTCCTTTATTATTTTGTTTTCTATTTGCTTTTTATTTTTTCCTTATTACTTTTTCACATTGCTATTAACTTTTCTCTATTTTTATGTTTAATTTAAAATTTGTATAATTTTTCTCTGCAGAAAATTTCTTGCACACATACACACACAGCCACACACAAGCTGTCTTTAATGAATGCATCTAGGTAAAGAGAACATTGGCTGAACAAAGAAAAAATAACAAGTCCAGTTAAAGAAATCTTATTTCATTGTCTTTAACATTTATTTTTAAAAAATCAGAAGATTGTTAAATTTTCAATTCTAAACATCATAAACCAATAGGCACAATGAAGAACAGTGACTTCGACTAAATAAATATTATATACATTACCAACCTTCACAATTTTATTTACTTTTGCTGAAGGTGTGGGAGGGGGAGGAGTCTCTGGGCTAGGATCATCTTCTTCAGGAGCTAGGTCTGGGTTAAGTGAAAATATACTCTCCAAGTCAATCTTTTAAAAGAAAAAATAGTTTAAAATAAATATATTGAAATATTTACTTGCCTTTTCTCAACAAACAAATCTCATATAATATTGCCACCAAACTTAAAGTTTGTTTTATTTTGGTTCAATCATGAGGCATAAAGGTCTTCATTTTTTCTAAAAACAGCAGAATCTAACAAATTAGGGCAAATGCATTGCTGACATTCTTTACTGACAGAAAAGAAAAAAAGAGCACAAATTCAATTCTGAATTTTTAGGGAATATTGCTGTCTTTTGCCACATTCTTGATCATCATAGTCTCATCAGAGATGTAACACTGCCTGATATAACTCTAATTGCTCTATTTCTTTTTTATTTAGTTGATATAGTGCCTTTCTACTCAAACAAATGACTATTTATCTAGATAATATAGGGAACTATATTTCTTCCCAATAGGTTCCAGATCTTTTTCCTTGAATAAAAGTAAAGGACATTTCAGATAATCAAAAAAGAACCATACTAATAAGTGGTAAGTGGTCCTCAATTTACAGCAGTTCATTTAGTGACTGTTCAAAGTTACAATGGCACTGAAAAGTGTGTCTTATGACTATTTTCAAAACTTATGACCGATGCAGCATCTCCATGGACAGGTGATCAAAATTCAGGCACTTGGCAACTGACTCTTGTTTATGATTGTTGCAATGTCCTATCCTTTGCAACTTTCTGGAAAGTAAAGGCAAAATTGCTTAGCAACAGAAATAAAGGACTACCTCTATTGGGTCAAGCTATTTCCTGCAAATTCAATTGGTGATGAAATTTTAATTATTTCTTCCATCAGTCTGATTTTTAAAAAGGATACATAATATCACTGAACCATACTGTTACAGTTTTCATGGAACACAATTCATATTACACAACTTTAATATATCTACAAAATGATACTGTATTTGTGTTTGAAAAATTTCATGTTTCATAACATTTAGATGGTTAAAAAGACATACCTCTTTTCCTTTAGTATCACCATTTTCAATCCATTCTACAGTAACACTTTCATTATCCTCATTTAGAGATGTTACCATAGCTTCATGTATTCGACCTGGAAGGAAAGTATATTAAGTTTTAAAATATGATCAAAAGATCCTTAAAAAGAGTCACAACATATTGCAATACAATGGTTCTTAATACCCAGGCTATTTTCTCTGACAACGATAGAAGGTTGGGAAAGATTCATGTATCTATTCCTTCTTCAGCCAACTGAAGAAACCAAGCTGACATTTATTTGCCATTATGCTCTATCTGGGAGACTTTTTCTCCCTAAACAGATAGTAGAAACTAAAGTATCATTATGTAGCATAACAACCACTCTCATAATTAATCCTCCTTTCATATATTTTCCCTGAAAATATTTTCTCTTTTGAATCCTTGGTGTTTTCTGAACTTGCACACAGATATTTCATTACCTGACTAGGTAACATCTTCAGTTTTAGTAACTGTGAGGTTTGCACCTTGTTTATTTACAATAGCTTGTCCCGCCAATGTTGGTGGGTATGGTTTTCTCCTTGGTAGTTCCTTGACTAGGGTAGTTTTCTGTTTGAATAGTTTGTGTGCTTTTCTGGCTGTAGGCTGCTAGAGAGCATGTGTTCTGGACTTCTTGTTTCCTTCTTAGCTTTTTATGGTCCTCTTTGAATAATGTATAAATGTATTTATCTCTACGTGTCTATGATTAGCTGATCTGTCTGAATGCCAAGCTTCTAGGAATTCCATAGCATTCTTGGATTTAGCTTAGTCTAGGATGCTCACCTTTTCCCAGTTGAAATAATGGTTAAGTCTATCCATGGGGTATGAGATTAAAGAGTTTTCATCAAGTCTTCTGACTGCTAGTTGATATTCATCAACGAGCTCTGCTAGGGAGAATGCTTCCAATGAGCTGATAAACTGACACCCATTATTTGTGGGAGACATTGCAATCAAAAGGTAGCTGGATGTGGAATCTTGACTATCAATAATTCTCTCTGAATTAAACAGCTCTTGAGATCACCTTTCTGTATTCCAGTCAATTGGGAGTGTTTTTGTGACTCAACAGCAGAACTTGATATTTTTGCAGTCGCTTGTGATCACTTGGGATATTTGTAGCCATTTGTGATCACTTGGGAATTGTGGGGTTTTATCATATTGAGCCATTAATGTAGCCATTTTAAAATTCAACAAAAGTCCCATCTTTTTAATCACCTTGAGTATTAATTTTCTTATGACTTCTTCAAGATTTAAAAGCCTTCAAAATTGCAAGTTATACATTCTCCGAATGAGTCCCTCTTTAATCCGCTTAAAAAGAAAGAAAAATATGTGTTTCCAGGTTGGTAAGCTTTTATTTCTTGTATTATACAGCAAAACGATTATAGTGTTGTTTCTTGAAAGTTTTTTAAAAACTAAGAATTTGGATGAAATTTATTTCAAGATATGGAAATTAACAAAACTATGCTCTCCTACAGGAAAGAATTGATGTTTATAAGCTACTGATAAGAAGGCCTTGAAGTATATTAAGTTTTAATGTATGGAGCTGGAATACTATTTAAAAATCAACAGAGATACACAAATAAGATAATAAAAGAGCAATATGGATTACTTATTTAAATTAAAATATGAGATTCAATATGTACTTTATGTACAGGATTTAAAGACTTCTGAGAAGAAAAAAAGCAACATTGATTTGTTTGATTATTGGTAAATAATAGATTGCAAACTCTTTTGATTGGATAGTTTTGTTTTTGGATGCAATGGTTGGTTTGCAATATATATGTCGCTCCTTCTCCATCATGATGACTGAAGAATCTACCAACGGGACGTACCAAAGCTCTTGTAGTCCCTATAGGTGGGGGTCAGTTGGGGCCTATGTTCCTGATGGTGTCACTACTTGTTGTAAGATATGTCTGCCTGATATGTCTCTCTCTGATGGAGAGCAGGCTGCTCTCTGCCCAAGAGCCCAATGCTCGAGCCTCCGCCATAAGGGACTTGGACCGGGTGCCCCCTTGTCGATTCATGTGAGCTTTTGCAGCCACGTTGTCCGTTAGGACCAGCACATGTTGCCCTTTGACTATGGCCTGGAAATGTTTGAGAGCTAGGTGGATCGCTCTGAGCTCCAACCAATTTATGCCGTGCCTCAGGTCTGTCCGTGACCACTGACCCTGAGCCATCTGGGTTTGAAGGTGTGCTCCCCAGCCGAATAGACTCGCATCTGTGGTCACGCTGATGCGATGGGGCTCTTTGAAAAGAGTCCCCTTGAGAATGGCCGAGGTTGCCCACCAGCCGAGAGAGACCCACCTGATGAGGAACGCGCACCAACTGGATGGAGGTACTGGTGTGTTGCCTCTGGTACGGGAGCAGAAACCACTGGAGGGTTCGAGCATGTAGATGTGCCCATGGCACTATCGCTATGCACGATATAAACTTCCCCAGGAGCTGGGAAAGAAGAGCCAATGGTACAGCCCTGCTCCTGTGCACCCTGAGTACCAGGTCTCTTATACTCTTGCGCCTCTCATCCGAAAGGTACATGTGACAGGTGTCCGTGTCTATAACCATGCCTAAGTGTAGCAGACGGGTCGAGGGAGTTGTCTGGCTCTTTTTGAAATTTATCAAGAACCCGTGGTTCTGTAGAGTCCTGATCGTGAGGGCCAAATCCAACTGAGTAGTGGAGGCTGATTGTGATTGAATCAGTATGTTGTCCAGGTAACACTGGACACGCACAGGGACCAGTCTTAAATGGGCTGCCAGTACCGCCAGGATCTTGGTGAAGACCCTGGGAGCGGAGGAGAGGCCGAAAGGGAGAGCCCTGTACTGGTAATGGCGGTTGAGATAACAAAACCTCAGATACCTGTCATGTGCCGGGAGGATGGGAATGTGTAGGTATGCCTCCTTTAGATCTATTGATGTCAATAGATCCCCTCGCCTGATACTGCTCAAAATGGAATGTAACGTTTGCATTTTGAACCTCCGGTATTGTAGGTGGAGGTTCAGATCCTTGAGGTCGAGGATTGCCCTCCATCCCCCTGAGTATTTGGGGACTATGAATAGAATGGAGTAATATCCCAGTCCTGCCTGATTCAGGGGGACCTCCTCTATGGCTTCGATGGTGAGTAAGTGTTGAATGGCATCTTCCATGAGGCCTCGTTTTATTGAGTTTCTCATGGCTGGGCAAGACACAAAATGGTGTAGTGGCATGGATTTGAACTCCAGGGACAGGCCTTCTCTTATGGTACGCAGAATCCAAGAGTCAATGGTAGTGCTTTCCCATTGGCAGATGAAGAGGCTGATTCTGCCAATGGGGGGAGCCCCTTCCGAGTCACTTGGTACGGCGGAAGGAACGACTGCCCCTGCCACAAAAGGAAGACTTGTTCTGGGTCTGAAACCGGGACCGGTCCTTGTAGTTTGGTCTATCAAAGGAACGTTCTGGTTTAGGCGCTGCGGGCCTGTAGGATTGACCGTCTCTGCCGCCGCTCCAGACTGAAAGGGCTGACGCCGTCCATAAGGGAGAAAACGCCTGCTGGCCCTCCTTGTCAAATGGGAAATGACCTTTTGCTTTTGTTTGTTCTCAATGAGGAACGGAGTCAATGTGCTTTTTGCGTGGATGTGTTGTGGTGACATCATGTGTGGTTTTTGTGAGTGTGGGTCTGGTGTCATTCTTTGTGTTAGGGAGTCGTTTGTCAATAAGGGCGGGTTTCCAAATGGCTGGTAGGCGGGAGGTATCATCTCATTTGTTCATGCTGTGTGGGTGTTTTTCTATCTCGATGGCTTCTCTGATTATTCTGTTATTAAAATATTCAGTTTTGGAGATAGTTCTGGTATTTTAAAAGTCAATTTCATGTCCTGTGGCTTTAAGGTGTTGGACCAGGGAAGATGTTGATTCCTCTTTTTTGACTGAGTTCTTATGTTCTTCAATGCGTGCATTTATTCTTCTGTTCTACCAACAGAAGAATAAGTGCACGCATTGAAGAACATAAGAACTCAGTCAAAAAAGAGGAACCATCCAGGATGTCACCACCACACATCCACGCAAAAAGCAAACCCAAAGCCATACTGATGAGGCACAACCACAAACCAGAAGCCAGACCACAGCTGCATCATTAGCCACTTTAAACCCCTCCAATCCATACATGAAGCAAACTGACACCCACCATGAAGATGAAGCACGAACACGAAGCCAAAAAATAGCAAGGCAGCCCACCATCTTAAACCCCCCTGCAACTCAGACTAACCTGAGCACAACAAAGCCCCCACCCAAACAGAACACTCCTCCAGCCAATCAGAGCACAGCCACCCCCCCAATCAGAGCACAGCCAAGCCCCTAACCAATCAGAACACACCTCCAACCAATCAGAACACAGCTAAGCTCCCACCCAATCAGTTCATACCCCCACTGGCAGTTAAAAGGAAGAAACAGCTAAGACCACACATTGCTCCTCGAAGCACGAAGCTGAAAACACCAGCCTGAAGATGACGAATGGGACTTCGTCGAAATGTCGCCAAGACACTTCCAATTTTATGCGGGAGAGAAAACCCGAATAATCAAAGACAGACAGACAGACAGACAGACATATATATATATATGATTTTCATTATTAAAGAGAGGTATTTGGATTTGATTTTAAATAGAAAATGGGGCTATATATTTATGTTAGGTATTTTTGATAACTTTTATTGGATTTTTGTTGATTAGTTAGGCAAGTTAAAGATTAGGCATAAGTTTATAAAAAATAAAAGCAGAAGCGCCAGGATCAGCGCTGAGCTCCAGCTGGAGCCTGGCACTGATCCTGGCGCTTCCACTGAGCCCTGACAGCCCTGAAAAAGTGCCGATCAGCTGGAAAGCGGCACTGATCCTGGCACTTCCGCTGAGCCCTGAGTGTCCTACAGCTCCAGCTCCAGCTCCAGCAGTCTCTCGCTCAGGCTTGTGCGGTGCTGCCATTGGTTTAGCTCATTCCCCTCCCCCACTACCACTTTTCTAGGATGATCGCATACCACCTGCCAGGTGCCAATGTACCACAGGTGGTACCCGTACCACTGGTTGAAAAGCCCTGTATTATTTCATAGGCTCTGTTATTTTAGCAATTATTCAGCAGAGGTACCTAGACAGGAAAATCAGGTTTTATTATTTTTATTTTCCTATAACTGTAACTGAACAATCCAGCAAATTGAAGTAACTCTTAAAAGGCAGCATTTTTTCCTAGGGCCAATGATGCATCCAAGGGAGCTGGAAAAGCTGAGAACCATCATACTAATACCGGTAAGAGAACTAGAAACACTCGTGAATTCTGGATATTAAGATTCTAGGATGATCTATCCAATTATGGACACTATGTTTTAAGGATTCAGAACACTATTAGAGAAAGAGCAAGGATGACGTTGAATAAGGAAGCTGGAAATAAGTCTTATAATATATATAGAAAGATCTTGGTATGGTTAGCCACCAAAAAAAAAGCAGTTTTCAAATAGGCAAAATCATGCCACAAAGAAAGTGAAGACCTATTTTCTCTCATTCCAGAAGCAGGACAATCAATTGATATTACAGGATGATAGATTCTGACAGTAAGTTAAAAAATATATATTTCTAGCAATCAGATGATCAACAGCTGACTGGCCTACATCAGAGGTCCCCAACCGTTTGGGCACCAGGGACCAGTTACGTGGAAAGGTTTTTCCGTTGACTGGAGAGTGTGTGGTTGTGTGTGCTGCCTGCATCCCTGAATAGGGCTTTGTTTGTGCGGACCAATTGGTGGCATGCTGTTGCCCGGTAGCGGTCCACAGACCAGAGGTTGGGGATCCCTAGCCTACACTACCTTGATGGCTTAAATGGTTCCTTCCAATTCTATTATTCTAAGAGAGCTTAATAAACTTTTCTGCCATTTTGTATTGACAGATAGATTACATTTCACCTCAGAGATACAAATCATGGACTAAAGAATTTACTAAATATCAAAAGATTAATCTTTCAAATGAAAGGAACTGGACGAAGAAATGGGAAACATGCACTCAGGAAAGAAAAACCACGCAAAGAAGGTAGTTTTTATTTATCAGTAGAAATACAATGCTTAAAGAGGTTTCTATCCATTAAAGACAGCTGGGAATTCTTATTTGGTTCACATCTTAGTTAATCTAACTTTCACTTCTCTGACTAAAATGTGTAATAAAATACAATTATTCTTTAGAATGCACATTTCTTCCATTTTTGCAATACAGCTTACATTCAAAATTTGGGTGAAAAATATATGAATATATTTGAAACTAACATTTTGAGAGTATAAATATGTTTCTCCAGCTAAGTGCAAATGAAGTATAACTGAGTCATAATCGCTGACTGCTTTGAGAGCCTTCCTAGTTCATATGCACATCCACAGAAAGCAATTCAATTGGGTTTGGTACTGCAATAAATCAGCAAATACATGGCTTTGCTAAAATTTAGTAAAATTGTTGCTACAAAGCATTCCTCAATGATCTTCACAGCCCTAATACTTAAAATGTTATAAAGAAATGCATACAATTTTGATAGTTTTAATAGGATTCATTTCAACATAATTTTTAATCTATGTACATCTACAACTTCTACTGAAATTAACACAGCTTAAACCCAAATGTAAGTAGAGAAGCAAAGCCATAATTCTGGTCCCGAACTCATGTATTTGCATTGACTCTTCACTAGAGGAGCAATGATACAGTATTCAGTAGAATAACAGCAGCACTGTACAGTATATAGACCTACTAGAATATAAAAAAAAATGGGAAAAGATTAGGCCAAAAGACTATCCAGTCAGATATTTTATGCAAAAAGCTATATTTTACATAGCATTCTCCCCTATCCTCCTATTGTAGATGAGAGCTGTTTCCATAATTCCTTTTTAAATAGCAAAAACTACCTCAGGAAAAGGATCAAAGTCAGAGAATAAGGAGTGGAAATGAGTATTTAATCTTTTCTCTGCCTGTCATTTCTTTGCTATAAATAACCTTAAATTACCTCAATTCTAAATGTAAGCAATTATGCACATGGAATACTTGAACAGACAGGGAAGTTGATTACACTTCAGGAGAAAGACAAATAACATTCTTGTACTATATTAGATGGTTATGGAAATGCAAACCATTGATAAACTGGTTAGGTCCATGAATACATACAGATAAGTTACATTTCATCAAGTATTATATTTAGATGCTTTCTCAGCATCTCATCCTCCTTTTGTATTTGAGGCACTGACCTATCAAATGTGTGGTACAAAACTTAAGATCTTATTGGCAAGCACCTTCAAGCATTTTCCTTGGTTTAAACATCAATTTCTTATATAAATGGTAACTTTGCTGCAGTACAAACTTTAGTCAATTTACATCTGGAAACATCTAAACACAATGCAATAAGTTAAACAGGCTTAAACAATAAAAACTATTATTCAATTCTTTACCAATATTTAATCAACATTTATACAGGTAGTCTTCACCAAGCACAATACAAATTTCCAGGTGCTAAATGGCATGGTAGTTAAGAGTGATAGCATGTGATATCAACTTAAGGGGTTAGTTCCAGGTATGGTCTTTAAGCAAATCATCGCAGGTTACTAAGAGTGACATCACATGACTGCATCCTTTAAGCTTCCCTGTTTATTTTGCCTGCCAAAAGTCAGCTGTGAATGTCACAATGGAAATCATGTAGCCATGGGATACTGTGACCGTCATAAATGTGAACTGGTTGCCAAGGGCCCAGATCACAATCACATGACCATGGGGATATGACAGCCACAACTTCAAACACCAATCATAAGATTTATTTTTCAACGCCATTGTACATTATCTTCAAATAATCACTGAACAAGTGGTCAGCAAGTGGGGACTACCTGTAAACTATCATTGTTAGTGAAAAAAATCTTTTAAAATAAGTATGTGCTGTCTCTTATTACAAAGGGATATCAAAGGTCTGAATCTCACCAGCATATATATTCTACTATTTCTTAATTCCATAAATGACTTAAAGCTGCAAGTCATGGTTATATTAGCAATGCATCCACGCTGAGCTTGGCTGATGATGGATTCATCTATGTTAGGGATGTCAAACTGCCTTCATTCTGAAACCACACCTACCCCATTGCCGGCTATGGAAAAAAAAGTCACAATATGTCACAACACGTCACGTGACTGTGCAAGTTTGACACCCCTGATCTATGTTTTCTTTGCAACAGAAAGGAAGTTGTTTGCTTCTAAATTCTTTCAGAATGCTTTTTCAACTTCCCTGCTTAAAGTTAAAAATTGTTGTTCCAATTCCTGCTTCATTATAGAATTAGAAGGAATGAAACCAACCAAAAGTTATATTTGTGAGCTAGCATTTACACTTTTTTCCAAACAGCAGGCAACAAGTCAACTAATTTTAAAAACAAATTCAAAAGATAGGCAGCAGATGGCTGACAATGACCCTCCACAAAACAGAAATATCTAAACCTAGGATTCCTTACAAAAATAAAAAAAATATTTAAAAGTATTTGATAGTATAAATATTAAGCTATTTAAAGCCAGTCAAGGAACTATCCAACCAAACATCACGGATTTCCATTCATCCCACTTTCCACTGGTGGTAGTAAGCAACTCTATAATTTTATTTCTTATAATTGGTAGAATACAAGATTTTTTTAAAAAATTACTATGATCCCCAGACAGAAACATTTATTAAGACATATACTCATTTTTATCACCTGTGATAAAGAACAAATTCCTTTGAAAATATAACAAAACCAAGAATTTTAACCCAATTCATTTGTTTAAGTCTGGTTAACTGTATAGGTTCCTCTGACAAACTCTAACAATGAGTATCTGCAGTAAAAACTGCAGAGTAAAAAGTGTATTAAGTGCAAACAGAAATGCTGAAAGAGAAAGCATAATTAACAATAGTATTTATTTCTTAGTCCTTTTAGACCAATCATGAAAACCTAATTTCTAGACATGTGATGAGCTCCTGAATTTCGCAAATATTAAGCAGTATCCGATAGGTACCCTTCTAGAACGAATTTAAAACTGACTCATCCCAGCGTCATCAAAAATAACTAGGAACATCCAATGGCATTTCACACATCATGGCTGAGCAAGAGATTCATTTTGCACGCAACCCTCCACAGCTGTATCCACACTAGGCAAGTGTAATCTCACCAAAGCTTCCCACGCCTACAAACTTCACCCGCATCTAGAAAGCTTTTCACACACTGTTGCCACGAGACACAGGGCAGAAATGGAAAATGCGGGATCGACCCAGGACCTTCATCCTCCCCGGGGGAGTAGTATGCAAATATGCGGGTATCACAACGAGAGGGTAGGAATTCCATTTATTTAGTGAAATACTGCACTATAAGGCATTGTTCTCAATAGTGGGATGTCACTCCATTTGCTTTTTTTAATAGAAGGAAAACTACACGTATTCGGGCTTCAGAATACAGGTTTACACCTTGGAGAAGACTTGCCTGCATTCTCCGCACATGCTTCCCCATCGCCCGCCGAAAATACTCCTGTTGCTACCCCAAGTTTCGCGTGCAGCCCTTCCAACTGGCCGGCCGCGGCCTCCCTGGCCCCCGGCCACACCCTTCCTGTGCTTCCCCAGCCCTGAGGCAGCTTCCCCTACAACTCTGCACCCCGAATCCTCCCCGCGGCTCCGCGCCCTCCCTTCCCCACGGCACTGCAGCAACCTCCCTCTTTCTCTGCCGTCTCCAGCGGCGACAGCGCACGTCTGCCACCCCGGGTGCCTCACCGCCCCATCTGCGCCGCAAGAGGCGACATAAAAATCTCCTTAACGACCGCGGCCGACGCCACAGGCCCCCACGCCGACACCGGTCCTTCTCGGGGCCCGCGCCCACCTTCGGCCCCGGCCGTGCCTACTGCGGAGGACGGCCCTTCCACTCAGCTTCCCCGGCATAGCTTCCACCCATTCATCGGTTTGCTATCCTCTACCTCCTCCCCTCCCCCTTCCCCGGCTCACCATCGCTGCGCTTGATCTCCACGTAGATCCCTATCTGGATCTTGCCGAAGTTGGCCGTTGCCATCGCGTCATCGAGTGAAAGGGAGGGGGAGACACCGAAGATGAGGCGGCGAGGCGGGGGGCGCCCGGCTGAAGGAAAAGGAGAAGCGGGAGGGGCGGCGGCGGCCACGGCAGTTTCTACGGGAAAGGGGGAGGGGGGAAAGGAAGGAGGAGTTGGAGAAAAAGGCGCCGGCCGGATACAACAGTCGCCGGGAGCCGGTGCCGCTGCGCACACAATGGAGGCGTCACGGCAGGATCGGTTGAGAGAGTGGGAGGAGCAGAGGCGGGCGGCGGGCTTTCAGAGTTTGGCGTGGGGCGCCGCTGAGGCCGCCGCCGTCGCCGCCCGCCAGCTTCCAGGCGCTTCCTCGTTGGTGCTTTCTGTGCAGACTACGGCGCCGCCGCGCTGAGCGGGAGGGGGACTCTGCTCTCCGCCTCCTGAACTCCAGCCCCTGCTTCGCTTCCTCGTCGGTAGCGTGTTATGGTTTACGAGGAAGTCTATCCGACCAAGTGTATTTGGGGCCTTGGTCCTTCGAACCGACTTCTGGGTTGCGGAGTTGAGGTTACTGCACTCCCTGTTTTACAGAGGAGGCCGCGAGAGTGCGGGGAGCCGGGCAGCAGCCTGATAGGAAGGCGGGTTCAGTTCTCGTTCTGTCCGCGGTTACCTCATGTGGGATTTGATGCCCTGAATGAAAAAGAAGCCCTTCATTAAGGCATTGTCATCCCAACTCTTACTTGTCATTCGTCCAAAGGGTCGTATCCAGTTGAGCCTATTTACTATATTTAAAATGCTGAAACCTCACCCCACTTGCCGTCTTAATAGCATAAGCCTATTACCTTCCCAGAAATTATATGAGATATTATTTTGAGACTAATTCTGGGCTAAACCCCGTCTAGACTAGAGCCCCTCTATAACCGCTGTTACAACTTTTAAATTGTGCTTGCCTGAGATGTCTGATCCCTCACATTTTCTCCAGTCATTTTATCACCTCTAGACATCAATAGAATACAATTTGTGTATTGAGTTAGTCCTAGGTTTTATATGGAAAGCTGAAATTCTTGAAGGTTTTTTTTTTCCTTTTGGTTAAAATTGATTTTTTAAAAAAAAAAAATAAAATCCATGGGGGAATTGTCAGGATGTGCACCACAACATCCAGGAATGTGTATTCACCCTAACACTTTGGCTTCCCATAAGACTGCCACAAATGAAAACGGCAACATTAGGACAAATTCCTGATGGAATTTGATCTTTCTCAGAAAGAAAATGGGTAGATTGATTAAACCTCCCTCTCCCCTAATATGCTATTTAGGTTATGCAAAAGCCTGGAAGAATTATTTTAATCTGGGGTGTTGTGGAACCTTAATTTTGGAATTTAGGCACAGTACTGTATACACTGAAGTACTGTCATTAAAAAAATGATTATATTAAATTCACAGTCTAACTATCCTTGTATTTTACAGCACACAAACTAAACTGAGTTAGCATTCTTCCTGAGTCCATACTCTAAAATATAGCAAAAGTATAACATAGCAAGCTGGACTGTATACTCATTTCTTCAGTGGATTATTTATTTTATTCTATTTATATGGCTTCTCTTATCTCATAGCAACTCTGGCCAGCAAGAACAATAAAAACATCAATATAACTACAAACAATTTAAAAAAACAAGCAAACAACAGCAACTGATGAGAAACTATCAGCAGTAAGCTAATAGCGCCTCACAGGCTCAATGACCTCCTGACCCTCATGCTTGAGGACAGCCAAATCTTAAGAGCTTACTGAAAGGCCAGCAAGATTGTGGTGGAATAGTGCTAAGGCACTACAGCAGAGAAGGCATACTTACTGGTTCACATTGGATGACACTCTTTAATCAATGGACAATGGGATCTATAGCAATTTTACTGCACCATCCAATCACTGTACTGATATAATTAGGGAGTCAGACTTTGTATTGTCTCAGCAATGTTGATTTGTAATGTCACCTCTTATTTAAGGATGTTTCAAACCACTCTGAAAAGACTGTCAGCACTTGGGCTGTTTCTTTTTATGACCAACTTAAATAGAAATAATGAAACATTACAGTCTATATATCAAGAAGACTGGACAGTAATTTTGGTTGGCACACTAAATATAAATTAAAAATAATTGGGTAATGTTACAAAATGGTTAAAGGAAATGGACTTAACATAAGGTTTAGTCAGATACTATAAAGTATAATGTAATATAAAATAAAAAATATATAAAACTATATAAACATAATTTATTCCCAATCTTCCTATGGGAAAAAACTCTTGATTTCATAATCATGTCCTCATCTTTTTTTAGTAATAATATCGAAATGGCTTACCATTGCCATAAACATACTAGCTATGGTATTTCTTAGTAGTCTTCTGTCCAAATACTAACCAGATCCAACCATGTTTAACTTTCCAAGTTTAATCAAGGTTACTTAGGTACTGCCACCTACATGGGTTTCCTTTAGAACAAGGGTGTTAAACTGCCGGCCTGCGGGCCAGATGCGTCAGGCCAAAACCGTGCATATCCCATTGGCGGCAATAGGGAAAAAAATCACGATATGTCACGACGTCATGTGACGTGAATTTGCCACTCGTGCTTTAGAAGCACACTTCAAATGAGCATTTTCCAAGAAATGTTGATTTATAGGGGGGGGGAAATCCAGTTAATAACCTGCAACAATTTTGTTTAATAAATGTAGTGGTAGTGGGGGAAAAAATACATTCAAAAGCTTCTTTTTAGAGGTCACCACCCCACTTTGTTTTAAGATTTATTCTGGCCATGAGAGTAATATTTCAATGCTTCTTAACAAATTCTTGAAAAGAATGGATCAGGGAAGTTCTTATTGCGCTTGTATATCTTATTTAAAGGGGAAATGGATTTAGACCCATGAACTTGTTCCAAAAATCTTAAAAGAAGATAAACAATTTAAAGTTACTTTTGAAGTTTTTAAAAAGAGCATCTATTATCTAAATGCATTAAATGCATACTAGGCACATTTATGAAATAGTGATTATTTGTGGAAATGTTTGGCTTATCCATCCTTTTAATGTATCTTCCAATTTGGCTCAGTGTTTGTCTCTGAGCAAGCCATTAATAAAATATTAAATAGGACTGGTGAAGATCTTTCCAAAGAGGACAAGACCTAAATTGTTTAAACCTCTCAGCCTCCCAATTTGGGAGAATGATTGTTGAATTTTAGCAAGATAATGGCAGCCTTTGCTGAAGAAAAATTACATTCAGTATGTCTAGAAAGTCCTTTTGACAATTTGATGATTTTAGTAAGTAAGCAAATATCTACATTCTCTAGCACATCCACATTCCTTTGTTCCTATTTGGAAGAAAGACAGGATATAAATCTAACAAAAAGTCCAAACTTGACACTGAACTGAAATCTTGCATTTTCCATAATTCTTAACAATTTTTTTCATGTACTAGGATATAATTTTATTTCCCTTCTTTCAAATCTTGATGTCTTAAAGAATTAGAAATTAAAGTACTATTAGAAGTTGATCTTGTTGTTCAAGTATTAATCATATTTTACCCAAGGCAGAAACACTTTCTTATCTTTTGGTGGAGAAAAGCATCCTGTTGCATTTCATCCATTATGATAATCTTTGACCATTTATTGAGCCAGTCACTCTTTCTCAGCCCAATTCACAGGGTAGCTGTTGTGGGAGAAATAGGAAGAAGGTTGCTGCCTTGAGTTATTTCTAAAAATAATAAAGGTGGGATATAAATAAAGTAAAATTAAATGTAATAGGTAGGAGAGTATTGGCCCACTGGATATTACCACAGGGTACTTCAGCAGGAAAGGGAATTCTCAGGTAATTTTTGCCCAGGTAGGGTAAAGATAGCCTCCAATTGAAAAGAGAGTTTCTATTTCATTTTGTTAAAACCACAAGAAGAAACTTTTAACATTTAGGCAAGATATCTCCAAGACCTGAATGTCAGCTTATGCAAACATTTTCAATATGTTTTCCATCCTGTGATTAAGGCTTATAAAATTGCATATCTTGTCTGAAGGTAAGAAAAGAAGTACTTAACCAAGTAAGAGTTATGCTAATTTTAACTTCCTGTTCAAACCAAAAGAGAAGGGTTGTTTTATTCACATATGTACATGCATTTTATTGAGACACTTGATTAAGTGTTAATTCCAGTTTTTCTTATGCTGATGTTGCTAAATCAGTACTGTAACACTTTTTATTAGAATAATTATTGACAATATCCTATCGCTAATCTTTTATGTTTAAAAAATCTCTTTTCTATTTTCCCTCAGACTAAGAAGAAAAAGTAGGGAAATCTTTCTTCTGTCTGATCCTTTACTGTTAGTTGCCCAAATCCTGTAGTGAATATTTGTTTTTTTAATTTGCAAATTCCCTAGGGCCTAGGGAATGTGTAAAAATGGCCTTCAATTATCCAGCAGGTCAGAAGAGAAAAATTAGAATTCCTGCTCAGTTGAGCAATGTTTTTCTCTCATTCTATCCTGTTTTCTTTAATGAAAAGAAGCTAAGCCAGAAGCTATATTAGCCAGCAAAAAAGATCCAACACTGTATTCGCCTTTCTCATATAGAAAGCATCCTTTATTCTCCACCTAAGCTACATCCAGTGCCTCCATTTTAGCATTGATATGTGTGAATGCTACATTTTAAAGCTGTGGCAAGCAGCTTTAAAACTACATTTTTATTTTTCTGCTTTTCCTGTCAGTGGCTGAATTCATATATTTCCATTAAAGTAAATTGTGTCTTAAAATCTCTGCTTCCCATCTTTATTTAAACTCACTCTTTCCCTCAATAAATGCAAAGTATTGAATTTCTCTTAAACTCTTAACTCAGTATGATATACTACTAGTCTCAGGTATTGTTTAATATATCTTATTATTTATTATATTTCCAATTTGTGGTTTTAGTGCTGCCATGCTGCCCAGCCACCGCCCAGAGTATCAGTAGACCAATCCTTTCCTGAGGCCAGGTAAACTGACAGCCGGAGTCAAGCCAGCAAGAAATCAGAAGTCATTTCCATTGCTGCTGGGTTTTTTGCTCTTAGTCATTCTGTTTCTGTTTAAAAAAGGAAATATTTCTGAAACAGTGATCCAACAGGTCAAAGATTGTTAAGTACAGTAGAGCAGCTGTACGCAAGATAGTATGTATAGCTTAATTCTATAGGGATGGCATAAACTCTTGCTTTTTTCTTTCAATGAGATGAAAGTTGTAAACATAAATTGAAAAGAACCTAATGCTTTCATCTTACTTTGGAAACTGACAGTAGAGCTTTGGGCTTTTAAAGATGATATACTTTTATTTGTTGTTTGTTTTTATTGCCCTTTATTGTTTTTACAACTCAAGGAAATGAACACATACAACACATCTTCCTCCTCCTATGTCAAGGTTCTACATTTAGGCAAGAAAAACCAAATGCACAAGTACAGCATAGGTGGCACCATGCTCAATAGTAGTAACTGTGAGAGGGACCTCGGAGTCCTAGTAGACAATCACTTAAATATGAGCCAGCAGTGTGCGGCAGCTGCCAAAAAGGCCAACACAGTGCTAGGCTGCATTAACAAAGGGATAGAATCAAGATCACGCGAAGTATTAATACCACTCTTCAATGCCTTGGTAAGACCACACTTGGAATACTGCATCCAGTTTTGGTCACCACGATGTAAAAAAGATGTTGAGACTCTAGAAAGAGTACAGAGAAGAGTAACAAAGATGATCAGGGGACTGGAGGCTAAAACATATAAGGAACGGTTGCGAGAATTGGGTATGTCTAGTTTAACGAAGAGAAGAACAAGGGGGGACATGATAGCAGTATTCCAATATCTCAGGGGCTGCCATAAAGAAGAGGGAATTAAGCTATTTTCCAAAGCACCTGAAGGCAGGACAAGAAGCAACGGGTGGAAACTAATCAAGGAGAGAAGCAACCTAGAACTAAGGAGAAACTTCCTGACAGTGAGAACAATTAATCAGTGGAACAGCTGCCTCCAGAAGCAGTAAATGCTCCAACACTGGAAGTTTTTAAGAAGAGACTGGACAGCCATTTGTCCGAAATGGTGTAGGGTTTCCTGCCCGAGCAGGGGGTTGGACTAGATGACCTCCAAGGTCCCTTCCAACTTTACTACTATTATTATATAACCCTGTGAGGTGATTTGGGCTGAGAGTGACTGGCCCAAGGACACCCAGCTGGCTTTCATGGTAAAGACAGGAATAGCAAATTTATCCATAGATCAGAAACTATGTGCGCTTAAACCTCTAATGCCAAAGAGATAAAATTCTGTGCCTGGCCCGGGTTCTCTGTGCATGTTTGTATCTTCAAGTCAGGTTTTTTATTCCAGGCAGCTACCTGGATGTCCCTGCAGTTTTCTTGGAAAGATTTCACACTAAAGATTGGGTTGGATTGGCTCTTTCCAAGTCCAGGAGGTTAGACAAACTCTATTGTTGATGAGATTTTATTATTGTTATGTATCATTTACTTTGGCATCATGGGCTAGTGTTTTTGTATTTGTATTGGATTTTCAATTTTCAATTCTGCCCAGTGTGTCATTTATTATTTGAATTGATTGAATGAATGAATGAATGAATGAATGTCACAGAATAGCTAGCTAGGGCACCCTTTAAGGTGGCATGCTATGCTTTGCAACAGTCATAGCATAATCTCTCTCTGATTACTGATATTTGAACATGTTGAATCTAATACCATCATACATACACATTTTTAGTAGAAAGACTATGAGTTACAGTCACTTTAACATAACCACCATTTTTAATGTGTTTCCTCAGTTCTTTGTGACTTTAACATAATCAAACTTTCCGAGGCAACACACACAGACTATTATCATATCCAGGAAACATCTCCAAAATTGGTCTATGGCAGTAGACTTAGGTATGATTGTGACTACAATTATTTCTTATGGCAACTGACAAGCCCTTGGAAAGGTTCATTTTTGGCAAACATGAATATGTTGCATTAAGATACTATAAACAATTCCATGTGTCAGTTACAATGGCATTGGAGGCTATAGAGAAATGTCAAACTACAAGTTGGCAGCTATGCAATAGAAATTTCTGTTCAAACTAGCTTGGCACAAGGAATATTGTGACTGCTTTGAAATTTTGTAGATTCTTTTCTGCATCCAAATAATAATACAGAGGTATAATACAGTCAAAAGTAATGTCCTCCTTATTTATTAATAGTGGCAGTAAGTGATTACCATAATTCCATTATCACTGACTTGGGCAATTTGAAAAGCTCTTTGGAGCATAATGAGGAAGTTTATAATTCAGCTCCAATATATTTCACTGTTGCCCTTTCTGGAATTTCGAAATACATTGGTGATTCGTGTAAATTAAGAGCATTAAAATGCAAAAGCTTATATGTCAGCAGTCTACCCAAAGTGTGTGAGTAGCATCATAGGACCTGATTCATGCTTGGACAAGGACAGTTTATTTGGGAGTAAGTATAGTATGCAGTAGCTTTCTTTTGTAGAAAGTTTGCTTTACATCTCTCATCTAGACAACTTCAGGAGAGTTGTCGTCCTCTAGCTATACTCTGAGACATCTAATTCTTGTGTAACTTCATCTCTCAGTTCAAGCCATAGCCAGTAATGTGCCATCTAGTGATACTAGGAGGACCGCTGTGCCAATATACATGAATATGCATTTGAGTATGTCATGCAACTTTCTCCAGTACTCCATATGCAGTAAAATATATTTACTCCATATGCAGTAAAGTAACCATCAATATGTAAAAATAAAAAATAATGTAAAACAATAATATTTTGTGGAAGTTTGTTCGGAACGCAGAAAATTCTACGTTTAATCTGTGCCATCTCAAAAGTTTCAATACTGGAACCCAGTTCACTGTTGTCAGAATAGGTAATACTGGGCTGGATAAATAATCTGCCCTTTTTGATTTCCTCATAAAAAAAGCACACCTAATTGCAGCTTCATCCTTGGCCTCTTTATTTGGAAATAAATCTCATTTTGTTTGTACTAGGGGAGTTATTCCTAGTGTGTGTGGACAGAATTCCAGATTTAAGATAGCAGATTTCTTGAAGCAATTTTAGTGTATCTTTATAAATTATTTTATAAATAAGTCATTGTGTTATAGTTACAATAAAAGAGAAATCTACTCCCGAAAGTATTGTATTTATATTTTAGCCAATATAGCTATAATATTGCAAACATCAGAAGGAATGAAGAATGAAAATTAGAAGCTGTGAATGGGATTGTGGAATAAATAATATTAAAACATTTCCAAGAGGGAAAAAATTTGGCTATGAAAGTTCTGTAGTAAAATTGAAATACTTTCAAATATTTATAATAAGGTCCTTAAGCCTTTGCCATGCAGATATGATGATGTATAAACCCCCAGTGATTTGCAGCAGCATGGATATCTGGAGAGCATTAGTTTGTGCAAGATTGATCTAAGACATCAACCCAGCAGTTGTTAAATAAATGCTTTGGGCTGTGACTGCCCAGCTTCTAAGAGCTACATTGTAGGTTTTTTTTTATTAAAAAGATTGAACAGTATTTTCCTGTGGACAGTGTTGTACACTATTGAGAGATCACCATTAGTAAGTTTGTGGAAATTTTATAAATAACTATCATTTGCTGATAGCAATTTATATAATCCTATTATAAATAGTGGCTTTTTCCCCTTTCGTGTTGGAAATACAACGCTGTTTGATTTATTGCTTTTTATTCTTTTATTCTTAATTTCAAGTTATACTTTTAACTGCTTTACTACTTGAATATTTAGATATCTTTGAAACTGTCTATTCCATGAAGATGCTACTTGCCCGGTCTGAGGGGACAATAGAGTGCCATTAAAGGTCCTCAACTATCAAAAGGTGTGACAAGAGGGGACCCAAAACAGGTATTTTCTAATAGTTTTCTAATAGTTTTCTGGAAAGCCTTTTCCCTGAGATGAGGTTATCTCCTCCTTCTGTGGCCTTTCAGAAGCTTGAAAAGACTTAAATGTCTGGAAGTGTTTGGAAACTTCAGTGTTACGGAGCAGCTGCCAACCAGGAATGGAGTACTTACCAGTAACTGTGTTTAGTTTTATTGCTATAGTCTTCATATGTTGTATTGTGTTATATTTATTGCATTGGTTCTGGCTGTTGCCCTTGTATACCTTTCACTGAAGTGATGTATCCTAGATTAAAATCCAGAATCACTAATGAGACTTTTTATCTGTTGCATGTCATTTTGGCTGCAAGGGAGAATACTGAGAAATTAGAGGCTATGCCTCTGTTCTCTATCCCTAGTCTGCACATTTGACTCATTTTTAGATGTCATTATTTGTAAGTAGTTGGTATTTTCAGGGCCATAAAATAACTATACTGGCTTTATTTTATTGTAAAAGATACAGCTTAAAGAAATAGTGATAACATGCAAAATTAATAAAATTTAGAAAAAAATGTATTAAACCTAACTTCATCTCCCTAAAACAGTGGTGCCAGAGACGCCACTCAGAGCCTCTCTGTGGGCACATGCGCCATGCAACCGTCCCTCTTCAACCAGCTGCCCGCTAACTCGCCGAGGTCCCATGTGGCTGGATGCATCCCAGCACCCATGCGCTCGCTGGCCTCTGTGCAGGGGCCGATGGTGTCAGGCAGCAGCTGCCCCAGCTCCTACCTCACCTTGCCCTGTGGCACCCCACCCTGCCTCACCTCTCCACGCAGGATGAGCCTCCTGCCCACCGCCCCACCTGCCAGAGACCCCCTGGATCTCCCCCTGCCCGGCCCCCATAGGCATCCCTCCCCATGAGCAACATTGAGGTGATCATGCCCACCTTGGCCACACCCACCCACTCTGCCATGACCACCACAGCCATGTCCATCCAGTGGGCCACGCCCACCTGGCACCCGGTGATAAATAAGTGGGTTTTGGGTTGCAGTTTGAGCACTCAGTCTCTAAAAGATTCGCCATCACTGCCCTAAAACATTTGCCAATTCATCAGTTAGGCTTGCCTATCACAGCTATAAATTGGTTTGTTTGTTTTTGGGCTTTACTGTTTTATGGTAACCTGGACACTGGTTTATAAAACACAGTTCATGACTTACCATGTTGTGTTGTGGAAAATCAGCTTGTTGTAAATTATTCAATAAAATATAGTTAAAAAGAAACTTCAAACGGTCATGTCAGTGTAAGATATGAATCTGGCCATTTATATGGGAGTGTGTCCCGTAAAGCTCCATAAGTTTGAAATCATAAAACTGTATTTTAATTTCTGATTCTGCAGTGCCTCTCCTTTGAAGCAACAAACATAGGATTCCTTTCAAATAATACTGAAGGTTTGAAAGATATTCTTATTTTTTAAAAAAGCAAAGGTAAGCAAAGGTTTTTCTTTTGTACTTTTGATTTTAAAATGGAGTTATAAGAATTGCACAATATGACTTTATATTTTTAGCAAGCCTACTTCAATCACTGCTTTTAAAAGGCTTTTTTTTAAAAAAAGCTATAATATATCTATTTAAATTATTATTATAATCATCATTGTATTATCAGTAGACAACGCATGACCCATTGGGCCATCATTTCAGAAATATTTCCTTACCTGAGCAACTTGCAAGTTTCCTTGCAAGGTTCAACAATGGTCAAGCTTCTAATGTACAGGAATAGTTCTTAAAAATGCAGGGAGCTATTCAGAGATAAACAGTGCATTCAGAAAATATTCAGACCCCTGTCACTTTTGTCAATTTTGTTATGCTGCAGCCCGATTCTACAGTTGTTAAAATACTTTTTTTTTCTTGTTAATCTACACTCGGTACCCCATAATGACAAAGTGAAAACAGAATTTTAGAAATGTCTGTAAATTTATTTAAAAAAACTGAATATCATATTGGCGTAAGTATTTAGACCCTTTACTCAGCACTTTGTTGAAGCACCTTTGGTAGCAGTTACACTGAATTTTTGGGGGTATGACGCAACAAGCTTTGCACACCTAGATTGGGGGATTTTCTGCCATTCTTCCTTGCAAATCTTCTCAAGTTCAGTCAGGTTGGTGGTGACCATTGGTGGATAGCCATCTTCAAGTCACTCCAGAGATTTTCAATAGGGTTCAAGTCAGGGCTCTGACTGGGCCATTCTAGGACATTCACAGAGTTGTCTCTAAGCCACTCCTGTGTTGTCTTGGCTGTGTACGTAGGATCATTGTCATGTTGGAAAGTGAACCTTGGGCCCAGTCTGAGGTCCTGAACACTATGGAACAGATATTCATTAAAGATATTTCTGTACTTTGCTCCATTCAGCTTTCCTTCAACCCTGACAAGTCTCCCAGTCCCTGCTACTAAAAAAACATCCCCACAGCATGATGCTGCCACCACCATGCTTCACTGTTGAGATGATATTGGGCAGGTGATGATAGGTACCTGGTTTCCTCCAGGCATAATTGAGGCCAAACAGTTCAATCTTGGTTTCATCAGACCAGAGAATCTTGTATCTCACAGTCTGAGAGTCCTTCAGCGGGCTTTCATGTGTTTTGCACTGAGGAGAGGCTTCAGTCTAGCCACTCTGCCAAAAAGCCCAGATCGTTGGAGGGCTGCGTTGATGGTTATTTTTTTGGAACTCTTTCCCATCTCCACATAGGATCTCTGGAGCTCAGTCAGAGTGGCCATCAGGTTCTTGGTCACCTCTCTTACTAAGGCCCTTCTCCAGCGTGATGGATGGAGAATCCACCAATGGGTTAATTCAGTCCTCCTGTCCAATCAGACTAAGTTGTCACGCCCGTCCTGGCCTGGAACCTCCCAGTTTCAATTTAGTCTGTTCGCCCAGAAGGACGTGACAATTTTGACTCCCAAATTCTTTCCTCAGGCAGGTTTGACTTAAATGAAACATTTTTCTTTTTTCTTCTTAGCCCATTAGTGGATTCTCCTCAGTAGGAATGTCAGAGGCTACACAGCCCCTGTTTCATTCCTGCTGATTAGAGCCTTTGGGTTGCTGTCACCTGCAGCCTCTCTCTCTCTCTCTCTCTCTCTCTCTCTCTCTCTCTCTCTCTCTCTTCTCACTATCAGCCCCTAGTTTGAGTTGCGGCCGTTATTAGAGCCGCCAACCTTCATTCTATCGGAAGGACTTTTCCCCATTTAGAACCCAACTACAGCTGGGGGAATTAGAGTCAGCTAGATTATTAGCTCTCATTACTGCCGGCTAAGCCACACTCACTAACGAGCTCCCTTCGCCTCCGCCGGCTGCCTTTTGGCATCAGAACCCCAGTGCTGTCAGGAGATGCCGCGGTGGTCGTGCCTATCAGCTGTTCGGCGCGGAGGACGAAATCTTTTCTGAGACTTCGTTTTGCCGTTAGTGAGAAGAAGAGAGTGGAAGCTAGAATGAGGTTGCACTAACTCCTCTCTCTGCACCTTAGGGCTGGCGTTTTGATCGCTTCAGCCTGGTAGCAGCTGCAGCTAGCCTTAAGCTTCTTTCTCACTTCGGCTGCATGGCCGCCATTTTGGAGCATCGGGAGATAAACGGTGGAGGAACGGAGGAACGGAGGTAGTGAGAGGGAGACGGCGCCTGCATTTTAGAGCTGGCGATTTGATAGTCTCAGCTTTGCAATAGCTGCAGCCAGCTCTCTGAGTTTTTCTAGTTTCGACTGCGCGGCCGCCATTTACAGCCATTTAGAACGGCTGTTTGCCAAACATTGCTAGCCTCCTCGCCTCATCAGTCGCGGGCGCCATTTTGGATCGCCCCTCAGACAGCTCAAAATTTTTTTCCCGCTTCTCAGGCGCCATGTTGTCTACCCCACATTGAACATCCAGGCATCCAAATCTGCCTTAGAAGGCACCCGAAGCATACAGGGATTACATCATTTGTGCCCATAGATAGAGGACTTTCTCTCATAAACCTCCAGATACTCGTCTTTTTGCCTTCAACTCCTTCACCTTAGACCAGTGGTTCTCAACCTTCCTAATGCCGCGACCCTTTAATACAGTTCCTGATGACCCCCAACCATAAAATTATTTTCATTGCTACTTCATAACTGTAATTTTGCTACTGTTATGAAATAATGTAAATATCTGATATGCAGGATGTATTTTCATTGTTAGCTAATCTTCCTTGACTTGGTTGAAAGTGCGAAAACAGGGTCCTTAACATAAATAGCGTCATAGCAGAAACTTCCTTAGATGCAAGGATATTACTCTTTTCTCCTGAATGGGAGTTGTTTCTAAACCTCGATCCTTGAGGGAATAATTTCCACATCATTTAGTCTGCCCAGGAATCCTTGCGCACCCTTGGGATTCAGGGGAATTTTGGAGGATGCTCAATTCAATTCAAAGCAAGTATTCACTGGTATACACCACAAATACGTATGGCTCAGTTAACTCCTGTGCAGCAACTGCCACCAACTTACTTCTAAGAGTTGTGATAAGAGTAATAAAAACAGCTACGCTCTTCATTAGGTTTTGCATTATCACGGGTGGGCTGTTTTTGCATGAGGATTGTGTTTTGTTTTTTTACTAATGTAGGATACCTTTGACATCATAGGAAAGCAAGGGCATTATCTTTTAGCAATGGAGATGTCCCGAGCAGCTTTTTCTGAGAAGCGAACGGACATACCACCATCCCTCCCCCACTCCGGAGCATGAGGAGACCGCTTCTTACTTTTATAAACCACCCGCCTCAATGTAAAGCTTGCCGGGCTTCTTGCAAGCTCAGTCGCGTCTGCGCGCCTGCTCAAGAGATCTCGAAGCTTGGCTTTTTTCCTCCACAGCAGAAGAGTCGGGGAACTTTCCTAGCCGTCCAGCTATCCGTCCACCCACGGAGGAGCAGTGGCTTCGTAGGCCCTCCCATCCCGCTTTGAGTTTTATAACCTGCCATCTGGCTCAAAGCACTTCTCCGTTGCGAGGAGGCGGAGCTGGCAGCCCGCTGGGCAGATGCCTTCTTCTTCTTCCTCTCCCTCCTCCCTGAAATGACAAGAGTAGGACGCTGCTGGCTGGGTTGCCCTGCAGGGAAAATTTATATATAAGGTGTGTATTTAAAATATTAGAATGTATGAGTAAATTGGGATAAAGGAATTGTGTTTAATTAAAAATTTGGAAAAATTAAATATTAAATGTAATCTGAATGTCTACAAATAATTAAGATTTGAATTTAAGATATTGTTATGAGTTGAGACAAAGGTTAAGTAAAACTTAAAAGTATAAGTACTAATAATTAAATTTGTATATGGATTTGTGGTATAAATGTTGGTGGTTTATTTTTATTTTTTTTTCTCTTTCTGGAAAGGAAGAAAAGAAGGAAGTAGAAGGAAGAAAAAAAAAAGATTAACTCCAAATGTGAGATAGGAAACTGAGAAATTGGGATCATTTAAATTGGGATCATTTAAATGATAAAGATTAAATGTTAAACTTAAATATCAATGGGAAATTAAAGTTAAGAAAAACTTACTAGGTTATTGTCTAAAAGGTGGAATGTCAAATTAATTAAGATATGTATAGACTGAAGATTATTGATGAATACTAGAAAGATATTTTTTGTTTGATTAATAGAATAAGAACTATATTGGTTTGAACATGGCAGTAGATATCATGGGGGAAAGAGAGGGAATTAGTTTGTTGTAATAATTTGAGATTTGTACTGATGATATTCAAATGTAACGGAATTACTGTGCTCAGCCGCCACGCTACTTTTCAAATATGTAAATGTAATATTGTAAAATCAATAAAAAACTTGAAACTGAAACTAGAACTGGACTTTGTTGCAAAGAGTTTTTATATATGATATTAGCTTTAATGTTTGATTTAATAAGTGTCCATATCATTTGTTGCACTAGATGGCAGTATGGGGTATCTCCATTCCCTTTTCAGTATCGCTGCTAATCTAACTTTTGCTTCAAACAAAACCTGTAACTACTTGTAGTTGTATTAACTCCACTCACTTGCATATCTTATAAAAATATTTCTTAATAATAATAGATAAATGCAATTCAAGGGGAGATTAATTTGCTTTATAATTTGCTCCTGTTTCTGTTTAATTTAACCCCCTTTGTGCGCTTAATTCAGAAGGGGATGCTCAGGATTCTGATCCAAAGGAGGTTAATAGGGATCCAGAAACATCTAGTCCTTATCTATTCAATCCTTTAAGGTGGATACCACTGCAGAGACTACTGGATCTCTGTTGCTGTAGGGTATAATAAAGGACTTAAATGTTGTTTATTGTCTCTTTTATTGAATACCTTTTCTTAAATATCCTTTTCTCTGTCCTGCACATCAGGCTACCAACCTCCACAAAGCTATTAAAACAATGTTGTTACATAGGGTTTTGAATGTTAATAATAATGTTGGGCTATTGTTCTGTTTTTATTTTGATGCATGGGTTTACAGGAGGGGTGGGTTTGGAAATGAGTGTTTTTAGTATATATTTTATAAAAGGATGATATTACCTTATGGTTTTACACTTGGCATTTTATTACATTTTTATTATTGTAACCACCCCAAATCTTGATTAGGTGGTATATGCATTAATGTAGTAAATAATACCAGCAGCAACCACAACCAGGTAATACTGATTAATTAATAAAAATTGAGAAGATAATCATGTAAAAACCATATACATGTGATTCTTTTTTTAAAAAACAGCTTGGAAAAGAATCATGAGCATAAGAACTCAAAAAACATTTACCATGTTGCTCAAAAAAGAACTCTTCCATGCATCTTCTTAAAAAAAGTAAGAATTCTCTCAAATATTGACAAAAATACTTAAACAGTTTACTGTTACACACTATGTATGGATTTATCCTTCTGATACTCTATAATGCAAACCGTTACCTTGAGGTAGTAAAGGAATTGTATATTCTAAACTATCATGTTGAGAATATACAGTTCCAGAAGGGTCACCCATGACAGGCAATACAGAGAAAAGGGATTAGATTAAATACAACCCATTAGAGAGAAAAATAGAGCTTCACTCCCTTATTCTGCAAGAAAGCTAAATGGACATTCAGAACATGTTATTGAAAGATGAGCCTCCCCCAGGTCAGAATGAGCTACTGGAAAAGAGCCAAATGAAAATCTTAGTAGCACTGGTGCTTATTAGATGGCTGGATTAAAGCCAAAAGGATGTCCAGCTGCTAATGTGCCCAGAAGCAGAAAAAAAGTTGCTGCAAAGTGCACCATGGTACATGGAGTATCAGAATCAAGACAAATGTGCTGCTGTGTGAACAAAAATATTAAAATTAAACATTGATATCCTAGGAATCATGGACTAGGGCGGATCATGTAACATCAAAGGAGCATCAGATCTACTGAGAACAATGGAAAAATGGGTAGCTGTCTTTACTAAAAAAAAAAGATGTCAAAGTCATTATTAAATATAAACCAGAAATGATAAAATATCAATTTGAATTCAAGGCAAGCATTTCAATGTAATGTTAATCCCACTTTATGTTCTAGTCAATGGTAAAGTGGAAGCAAAAGTCATAGTGGCCATCAGATTGAAGAGCTTAATCTATGTACCAAAATCAAAGACTCAATAGAGTGTGGAAACTATTGTACAATATCCTTCATTTGACCTGCTAGGGAAATAATGCTTTGGACTATCACACACCAAATTAGAACCTTGCATGGAAAGAGAAATACCAGATATAGAAACTGATTTTAGAAATGGCTGAGTAACAATTTTTTCTCATGGTCAATGGATAATTGAGAAGGCCAAAGAATTTAACTATACAAAGGCCCTTGATAATGTTGAATTGTGGAATGTGCTTAGAAAAATGAGCATCCCAGAACAACTCATTGTGGTCATGTGAATTCAGGTCAGGATGACACAGCCTGAACCAAACATGACAAAATAGACTGCTCCAGTGAGACAAGGTATATACCATTCATTCATTCATTCATTCATTCATTCATTCAACCTTGCAGAAAAACATCTGAGCATTGGCAAACTTATTACATGCTACTTCCCTCAGTTCCCTTTGTCTTTTTCCAGCTTCTTTTTCACAGACTGGCTGTGGAGGAAGTTGGAGAAGGATGTGTGTGTGCATTAGTGTTTTGAACTGAGAATTCAGGAATCAAAAAAACCAGAACCTATCCAAAATAAAGCTGGCTTCTCCAGAGGAGAATACTGTGTGACTAAACAGAATGAGATCCCAAAGGAAGCTGCACAAATTGAAATCTCTGCTAAGTGACAACTCCTGGGGATTTTCTGCAGGAAGCCTGGGGAAGTGTGTGTTGTGTTGTTTCTTTGTTGCTCCCACCATTCTTTCCTCTCAAAGGTAAATCTCTTACAAAAACAAAGGGAACTAAGTGGGAAGATTCAAGGACATTCCTGTGTAAGAGAAACCAGAAGGCAGAGGATGCTAAAAAAGACTCAGGAACGCCATCTACTGGTCTCTATTGGGATGATAACGAGTTTAATAAAATTCAACAAGGCAAGACCATTAACAGTCAGATGATGAAGCAGATTCCAGGAGAAAGGGGGGAAAAGTCCGAAGGTGGAAAGGAAGTAAAGCAGAAATAGGATATTAGCAGCATAGTAGCATAATATAGGGCTAAATAATATAATAAATTAGGACTGTAGCATAGGATTATAGCATATATAATATAAATATATATTGGGTTAGATAGAGATACAAACTGCTACCCTCATTAGGTAGACCAGACAAATCAATTTAAGAAGGCTAAAACAACTTTTATGAGGTTAGCTATAATAACAGAAACTTACAATCTAATTGTGCTGTACATCTTCCTTATAGTTCGGAGAATTAGAGAGGAGTCTGAACATTATCTTGATGTTCTGAAATTAAAAAATGTTTCAGTCCTTGTTTCCTTGACAACGTGCATATTTCTATCAGGGTCATTCTCTTTACTTTCTATACAAATCTAATTATTGTTTGTAATTTGTAATTTTGTTACTCCTTTGAAGTTCTGTATAATACACATTGTGTATAACATGTCTTTCTGTTAGTAAACAAGAAAAAAAAACTTACTGTGCCAGATACTTATCAGGGCTTCATTAAGTCTAGGGTTAATTTGATTGACAGAACAAAAAGAACCTCCCACAGGCCTTAAAACTGAATATAGATCTAAGGAAGCTGGATTAAAAGAAGATGAGCATAAACTGGAGAAAGAAACCAGTAACCTGCAATGTGTGGATGATACTTCTCTGATAGCTGAAAATGATCTGCAAGCTCTATAATTAAAGTTATAGAGAAAAGTATAAAATAAGATTAAGATTAAATATAAAAAGGCCAAACTAATGACAGCAAGTACAGAAACCTATTTTAGAATTAAAAGATATTGTAGCAGTGGCTATTTTCTGTCTTTTAAAATCAACTACTGACAGTAAAGAACCAACACTTTAGAATTTGGTAGAGTAGCAATGAAGACCTCAGAAAAGATATTCAGATATCATGATGTGCCTATACCTGCAAAGATTGTGCAGGCACTGATTTTTCTATGGAGTTGAAAGAAATGTAATCCTTCCTCCAGACACAAATAAAAATCAATCCAAAGGGCAACTATGCCCAATTCCCAGTAACGGAGTCATCCTGTGACGGAGATGTTTAACAATGAGATAAATAAGTGGGTAAATAAATAAATAGCTGATTCCACCCAGAATGGCGTTTTGAACTATGGTAGCAGCACAGTCTTCACATATATATTATAAACCCAGTGTTGATTAGTTTAGAGATAACTAATGCAAGACGCAATAAAAGTCAAAACAAACCAGTCCTGGTGAAGAAGATATGAGAAATTCAAAAGAATACCATCACAATACTGTCTTATGTCTATGGATATTTACCCATGTAGTATGGCAGTGTTACTATTATCTTTCTCATCTTTTTCTCCTACCTTCTCTTAGTAGTATCATTATTATGATTATATTACTTTGCTGTTTGTACGTACACTGACAGCATCTGCACTGGAAGCAAATTTCTTGGGTGTCCAATTACACTAGACCAATAAAGCTATTCCTATTCTTATTCTATGAGGCAGGAGTTCATTCTGGCAAGCTTTCAAAATTTTCTTATTTTATTCAACAAAGTAAAGAATCATTCATGAAATATACCTCAAAGTGCCTAACTACTCTTTCACCAAAAGCACACAAGTACATGTAAGCAAGCACACACATTTTTCTTTCCAATGGCAAAAAAGGAAAAAAAAAAGAGAAATGGAAGGTGTGGGTGTATAGAAAGAGAAAAAGAAAGAGAAAACAAAACAAAACCCAATTTTAGATGTTCCAAAAAGGATTATGTTTTGATAGACAAACAGCCTCTCTTAAGTAAGGGGCAGTCTTCAAATCGTTTCAGTGGTGAGGTTTGCAGACATTTAGATCTGTTTATTCACTTGTTTTAAAAATTCATTTTTTTTATAAACATGCAACACACATTTTTTTTGAGAATATGTTCTATGCTGCAAGTTACATACTCAGCCAGTTTTTTTATAACAAAATCAGCATATTTCTTGCAGTCATAATTTTTTTCACCAAAGTTAACACAAAACAAATGGAAAATCTTTGGCAATGCAAAGCAAAACCTCTTAGGCACAATGCAAAACATCTGGCATAGAAAAGAGGCATGAGAGCTTACTTTTCAGAAAAGTCCAGAGAGACTCCGGAAGAAGCAAGTATAATCTGTTTCAGGTCCAAGATTTCAAGTACAGTAATCAAACAACAACAGACAGGCAGAGACAAAGGTAGAAGATGCAAATGTTACTTTGTAGAAAGAGCCAGTCACAAAAGCCATCTCTTTAATAATATAGTACTATCAACTTGACTAAATGCCTGAGTCACCCCTCTTTCTTTCAAGTCAATGTCTTACTTCCTGCGCTCTTTTCTTACTTTGCAAGCTGTTGCTGGGCTTGGCCCTTGCTTCACTCAGACTCTATACCTGTTTTCAGCTTTTAATCTGAAGACAGACGGATCCCTAACAGAATTGTTGGAGACAAAGATAAGCGTCTACTGACAATAATTTCCCATATGTCCAGATGGTGGCGCTATAACTCTTTTCACAGAAAACAAAATGATTATTACAATCCCGAGAAATAAAATATTTTGGTCCATTCCAATTTTGAATATCAGAAAGTAAATGCTTGAAAGTTTAAATTATCACTGAAAATAAGCCATTTGGTCTCTCTTGGAGTAACACTTTTATGAATGCGGAGAAAAAAAGGTGCTAAAACAGTGTTTTAATTAGGTGATACACCAAGATGACATTTTTCAAAGGCACCCAGTAGTGACAGAACATACTCTGGAAGAGTTTTGTAAAACATGAAAGACCACTTTAATTTCTATCTATTATTTATTAGTTTATTACATTATTAGTATGCTTATTAAATGTTTTCTATACAGACTACTGAAGTCTCTCAGTGTTCTAGAATCAAATTTGCTTTTCACAAATAGATGTGTTTTTAGAGACTTTGCAAAAGGTACTACTACTACTACTACTACTACTATTACTACTACTACTACTACTACTACTACTACTAATAATAATAATAATAATAATAATAATAATAATAATAATAATATTGGAAGGAATCTTTGAGGTCTTCCTGTTCAATCCCTTGCTCAGGCAGGAAATGGTTGTCCAGTCTCTTCTTAAAAACTTTCAGTGTTGGAGCATTCACAATTTCTGGAAGCAGGTTGTTCACTGATTAATTGTTCTAAGGTCAGGAAATTTCTCCTTAGTTCTAGGTTGCTTCTCTCTTTGGTTAGTTTCCATCCGTTGCTTCTTGTCCTGCCTTCAAGTGCTTTGGAGAATAGCTTGACTCCCTCTTCTTTGTGGCAGCCCCTGAGATACTGGAATACTGCTATCATGTCGCCTGTTATGTCCTGAGCCTTGCAAGCAGGCTCGGGGCATTGCAGGCGGTCCCGGGCAGGTGCAAGCTGCCCGGGACCAGACAGGCTGTCGCCAGTGCTTGTGCGCATGCGCAAGTACTGGCGCGCGAAAAGTAACACATTGACACGGGAAAGTCCTATAAAAGGAGGCTGCAAGTTTTGGGCGGTTGCCGCCATATTCCAATGTAAGCTGAACTGAAGAATAAAGGTTTCCTGAGAACTACAACTGTTTTTCGTGTCTTACCATTTCGCGACGGACTCAACACTGGCGACGAGGATGGGATTGCCTTACATCGGAAAAGAGAAGGTGTAAGCTTACCCGAGTGAGTCCGGAGTGGCAGGAACGGCGTTGACTCAGCAGCTACCCGCCAATCCAGCGTGCATTCGGGGGTAGGCTGGCTGATAGACCCTTCCTGATACGAAATGGCGAAGATTGGAAGGCTTTCGGAATTCGATGTCTCACATCCAGAGAGGTGGGAGTCCTACGCAGCCAGGGTGGAAAACTACCTCAAAGTGAACCAGGTGAGGGAAGAGAGCTTGAAGGCTGCCACCCTGCTGTGCGTTTGCGGTCAAGACGCATTCGAAATCACGGAGAACCTCACAGCACCTGTTCCTTTAGAGTCTGTCAGCTACGCAGATCTAAAGAAGCTATTGAAGGAGCACTTCCAACCAAAGATGTCCGTCATCGCGTGGCGCCACACTTTCGAGCAGAGGGATCAACGACCCGGAGAATCGGCCAAGGAGTACATCGCCGCACTGAGGAAAGCCGCCAAACATTGCGAGTTCAAGGACCTCGAAGAACGATTGAGGGACCGGTTCGTATGCGGGCTAAGGCATCGAGAGTTGCAACAGAGACTTTTCGCCAAGGAGGACTTGTCCTTCCAAGATGCCTTGAGAGAGGTCACCGCAGAAGAAGCAGCGGGCGGTGCCATCAAGAACATGCGGCCGATCAGAAACAGCCCAGATGCTGCATCCTTGCACCAGGAAGAAGTCCAAAGGAACTCCGAGGAGGATCCGGACGAGGAAGTGGACCGTCTCCACCCCACAAAGGAAGGAAAACCAAGAGGAAGCTCTTCAGCTCTCCCCAAGTGCATCGGTTGTGGAGGTCGCCACAAGAGAGCCGACTGCAAGTTCCGCTCCGCTATCTGCCGGGCGTGCGGAAAACAAGGACACATTGCAGCTGTGTGCCTGGGCTGCCAGAAGGTACAACCTCAGGAAGAATTGCGCCTGAAAGGTACCAGGGTCCCCAGCCAGAATAGGGTGGGGTTTTGCGCTTCGCGAAGAAGCATCTACAGGACAGGCACACACAAGCCCATTAAGAAAAAGCTGTCACTTAAGGTGAAGCTACAAGGGGTTCCATTAACTATGGAACTGGACACGGGGTCTGCACTTTCGATCATTTCTATGCACACATTTAGGAAGATTTGTTCTGGTAGTGGAACTCAGGCCAAGCTGAGGCCTTCTGATATTGTGTTAACAGACTTTCAAAACTCCAGAGTGTGTGTTAAGGGGGAGGCCACCCTTAACGTACAGTATAAGGATTTTGAAGGTCCACTAGACATATTATTAGTAGGGGGTGAACGAACGAGTCTCATAGGACTCGATTGGTTTGAGGCCTTGGGAATACACGTCACAGGGCTCAACAGCCTACAAACACTCGACCTACAGGAAGTCTGCAAAGAATTTGCAGATGTTTTTAGCCCCCAGCTGGGCACGTTCAAAGGACCTCCTGTGTCCTTAAAGCTAGACCCCACTGTCACTCCCATTAGAATTAAATCAAGAAGGGTCCCTTTTGCTTTAAAGAGTAAAATTGACACTGAATTGGATAAACTGATCCAACAAGGAATTCTAGAACCAGTTGACTCCAGTCCATGGGAGACCCCCATTGTCACGCCTCTTAAGGCAAATGGGGACATTCGCATCTGTGCTGATTACAAATGCACTCTAAATAAGGCATTGCAGCTGTCAAGCCCCTAAAGGCTTGCCATACGAACGGGGACGGGGGAGCGCGGATAACGACCTACCAGCCCGGGAAACAGCTGAGCACTGCCCCGCCACACCCCATGGCTGCACCCGCCGAACCTCAACTGAACAGACATCTCCGTGGGCTACGCCACAGACGCCAGCGAAACCCAAGGGAGGCCCGTTACCGGCAGGGTCGGAGGACCACGAATGCCAGCTGCAGTTTGCGGAAGGCGGGCCATCTAGGGCCGAGAGGACTGCACTCCGGCGGCCGGACCCAGCAAAGGGGGGTGGGGGGTTATCCTTTAGCAACCAGGACGGTAGGCAGGGCAAGTTTGGCGGCGGGCAACTGGCGCGCGGTTCGGGCGCACGGACAACGGGGGGTGGGGGCGGAGTTCCGTCGGGGAAAGGGAAAGTACAGGGAAAGGGTGGGGCATTTATTCATTTGGAACGGATGGTGGTTTGGAACCGGGGGCGGACCCACAGGGTGGAGCACGCCGATATATGGCGGTGGGAGGTAACTAACACCAGTGCTGACTTTGTCTCACTTGCATAATAAAGTGCTTGTTGGGTGTCAGTGTGTGCCGGTCTTCTTTGCCTTCGCGCTACGGACGACATCGGATATTCTGACAGCAGCAACATGCCTACCCTGTTCCTGTGGTCAGTCATATCCTGGCCTCCCTCAAGGGGGGGCGCGTTTTTGCAAAGCTTGACCTAGCTCAAGCATATCAACAGCTGCCTGTTGATGATGACGCTGCCATAGCTCAGACTATTGTGACCCACAGAGGGGCTTTCAAGGTAAAGAGACTTCAATTTGGAGTAAATGTCGCTCCTGGGATTTTCCAAAGCGTAATGGAAAACACACTATGGGGTATACCAGGGGTTTGCCTCTATTTTGATGATGTCTTAATTGCAGGAGACTCCACACACATTCTAGCTGAAAGGCTAAGGGCTGTCCTATTACGGTTCAGGAAAATGGGACTCAAACTCAAGAAGGACAAGTGTAAAATTGGGGTGCCTTCTACTGAGTTTTTGGGGTTCAAAATTGATGCTGCTGGGATTCATCCTGCTGAATCCAAACTAAAAGCCATTATGCAAGCCCCTAGGCCAAAGTCTAAGGCCGAACTACAGGCTTTTCTGGGCGTTCTGAATTTCTACAATTCCTTTCTTCCACACAAGGCTAGTGTAGCTGAGCCTCTTCACAGGCTATTAGATAAACAGGCAGCGTGGCAGTGGTCACAGACACATGAGGCAAGTTTCAATGAGGTCAAGGCCTTGCTCACTTCTAACAGTGTACTTGCTCACTTTAATGAGTCCCTTCCTGTGTGCATCGCTTGTGATGCTTCCCCTTATGGGGTAGGTGCTGTTCTGAGCCACCTCAGGTCTGATGGAACTCAGGTTCCTGTTGCATATTACTCCAGAACATTGTCTTCAGCTGAGCGCAACTATGCTCAAATAGACAGGGAGGCCTTAGCTGTTGTTGCAGGAATTAAAAAATTCCATGATTTTTTATATGGTAGGCATTTCACGGTCTTCACTGACCATAAGCCTTTGCTGGGACTGTTTACCACACGTAAACAAACTCCCCAAATCATCTCCCCCAGGATGCTCAGATGGTCTATCTTTTTGTCTGCATATGATTTTTCCCTACTTCACAAGCCTGGGAAGGAAATGAGCCATGCTGATGGCCTCAGTAGATTACCCCTGCCAGTAATAGAGGCTGACCCCACGCCAGCCATCAATATTCTCTCCATTCAAGCCTTGCCAGAGTCCCCTCTGAATGCCAGGGATGTAGCCGTTGAATCAGGCACAGATCACACACTTTCACGTGTCCTTTCTTGGATTTTGTCTGGATGGCCTGAGCACTCTCCTAGTCCTGAATTTCAGAGTTTCTGGTCTAAAACGAACGAGTTGTCCACCTCTCAGGGTTGTCTGCTTTGGGGAAGCAGAGTTGTCATCCCCACCTCAATGAGGACTAGGGTCTTAGATTCCCTCCACGAGGGTCATCCTGGCATTGTTCGAATGAAAGCTCTTGCACGCAGCCACTTGTGGTGGCCTGGTGTAGACAAAGACATAGAAGCTAAGGTGCATGCATGCCACCTTTGTCAATGCTCACGCCCTGAAATGCCCCAAGCTCCTGTGCATAGATGGGAGGAAACACAGTCTCCATGGTCTAGGGTGCACATTGACTGCACTGGGCCCTTTCAGGGTCAATTCTTCTTGGTCCTCGTTGACAGCCATTCAAAATGGCTTGAGGTTGTACCTGTCTCTTCCACCACCACTGCAAAGACTATTCAGGTACTGAGGGGGATTTTTGCTGCACACGGGCTCCCAGACGTCATTGTGTCTGACAACAGCCCTCAATTCACTTCCTCCAAATTCCAAGCTTTCTTGCAGGCTAACATGATTCGTCATGCCACTTCTGCACCTTTCCACCCGTCCACCAACGGTATGGCTGAACGCATGGTTCGCATCACCAAGGACGCCTTGAAGAAGCTCACCTACGGGGACTGGCATCACAGGTTGGCTGACTTCCACCTTTCTTAACGCACCACACCGTCCACTTCTACAGGGAGAAGCCCAGCTGAACTTCGTTGGGGGCGCAAACTGACTACCAAGCTTGACTGGTTGCATCCGGACAGACTGCCTCCTTCTGTCTCACACCCCAGGGCACCTAGGCAACTACTTGTGGGTGCCCCAGCTTGGACTCATAATTACGGGCCTGGTCATACATGGGTCCCCGCATCTATATCCAGGGTCACAGGTCCTCTATCCTATGAGATATCCCTGGACAATGGTCGTCTCCTGCATCGGCACATTGACTAACTTCGCCCTAGACGGGACCTTCCCGCTAAGACTCCTGGGTCTTTTCCAGGGGGGAGGGGGAGCCCTTTGGGCAAAGGGAGGGGCATGGAATGATGCCCATCATCAATGGGGAAGCCACAATCAGCCCATCCCGAGATTCCGCAATTGCTCCCAACAGGAAGTCATGGAGCCCAACTAGAACCCAGGCATCAATGCCTACTCCAGCCAGGGAGTCACCCCGGGGGCATGATCACTTCTCACCCGCATCACTCAGTACTCCAGTCAGAGAGAATACCCGGGAGCATCCCAACAATCCATTCCCTGCAAGAGAGCTGGCACACATTCCTCCTAGTTGGCCTGACTTCAACCCTGTCCCTAGAAGGGGGCAAACACACAGGGAGGTGGTCGAGGAACCAAATCCCGACTACAATACCTCTGACTACACTCAGGGGACAACTGAGTTTTGGGACAGTACTGAAACCCAAACAAGCCCGGACACAGAACGGGATTCAGGGGATAGACAGCCTCCTGACAGGTCTTGGATGGACCTAGGAGGTTCTACAGAAACGCCCAACAGTGACAGTCACTTAGAAGGGCCAGAGAGCCTACAGCTAGGTGGGACAACCAGGTCATACACTGGAAGAAGCCCTGGCCTGACGAGCCCGGTGGGCAAGCAAGCAGGCCAGGCATTGGGGCACAGTCCTTGGGAGACATCAAGGCATGATAAGGGAAACAGGTACACACCACCCCTCAGTCAGGGGGCACCTGCCAGACACCCAGAGCTTAGGAGGTCACAGAGAGCAAGGAAATCTCCTAAGTACTTAGAGGACTACATAACACTACTGGCTAAAAAGAGTCAGTAGAAGAGTAGGAACAATGGGGGAGTAGAGCACTGCATTAAGAAAATGGGTTGTTTATTATTATGGCATTGGTCGTAGTTTTAGCCCGGGGGAAAGGGGTGTTATGTCCTGAGCCTTGCAAGCAGGCTCGGGGCATTGCAGGCGGTCCTGGGCAGGTGCAAGCTGCCCGGGACCAGACAGGCTGTCGCCAGTGCTTGTGCGCATGCGCAAGTACTGGCGCGCGAAAAGTAACACATTGACCTGGGAAAGTCCTATAAAAGGAGGCCGCAAGTTTCGGGCGGTTGCCGCCATATTCCAATGTAAGCTGAACTGAAGAATAAAGGTTTCCTGAGAACTACAACTGCTTCTCGTGTCTTACCATTTCGCGATGGACTCAACATCACCCCTCGTCCTTCTCTTCTTGAAACTAGACATACCCAATTCCAGGAACCGTTCATTATATGTTTTAGCCTCCAGTCCTCTGATCATCTTTGTTGCTCTTCTCTGAACTCTTTCTAGAGTTTCAACATCTTTTTTTAGGTGACACAGAAACTGGTTCCCCTTTGCAGTATAGAGGGGAGGACAGTCCAGAAGCCAGAATGTCTGCAGGGCATGTTTAAAAAAAGAAAGTCAAGATGACCTCCATAACCATACTTGAAGATATTCCTGCCTGAAACCCACCAGAGCTCCTAAGTCACCATGAGATATGCCTAACAAGTATACCTCAACAAGCAGCAGTGCTGGAGGTGAATGAAGGATCACACTGAAGACTTCCCCTCAAGTAATCTAGACAGTCGACTGAGTTATCTACTTAGCCTACTTTTCTCAATGTTTTCTTTCTCCCTTCTTTAAATCTTCTGACCCTTTTCTTCTTCCAATATCAGTATTCTTCTTTAAATATCAGTAGACCAGCATTGTTATTATTCTGCAAAAGTTATGTAACTTGGACAATTGTGTTACTTTTGCATTTACTCTTTCATTATTTCATTCTTCTTCGAAGGCTTGCAAACAGGCACAGTTCTTTATTTTGGAGGTCAGTGCTGCTCTTTTGGCAATTTTAAATTATTCAGACCTTGGAGTTTAGTTAAGTAAGATAGTATTTTATTATCACTTCTCTTAGTGCTGCAGGTTCATTCAAAAATACGTTCCACTGTGTATAATTAACTTTCTCTCAGAAGAAGCAGACATAAGATTGCAGCAATTATTCCAGATGTTAAATAAATAAATAAACTTGAATATCTGGCAATGAACAGTCTCTGGAATAACCAGATAGTAAAAGCCAACATACGATTACCTCCATAGAATTTGTTCCTTTCTTATTGTGCATATATGTACTAGCTAATTTATAACAAATTAAGAAATTGGTGATTCCCGTACCTTCTCATCATTAGTCTAAAAGACAGAGTTTGAAGGTAAACAATGATCTAGCTAAATTTAGACCCCCTTATTTGGTATTTGATATTTACTTTATTAAGAAAAATATTGCCATTTCAGTATTCCTTCATTGCTCTTTTTTTAAAATATGCTAGGAATAGCAATTTTATCACATTTATAATTAACTAGACATATAGTACTTCCGGTAATAGAACTTTAACAAAAGAGTTCATCTAAGGATGTGACTACATACAGTGTATCTTCAGCAAACAATAGAGGTCTACAGAGAATTTAATAATACCAATTGATACAGTAATTCTTCATTTCTTGTTTGTTTGCTTGTTTGTTTATTCACTGATCACATTTATATAGTTGCCCATCTCACCCAAGGTGACTCTGAGTGGCACACAACAAACAAAACCACATATTAAAAATCACAGGTGGAAAAAATATAAAAATCACATTAATAGTAAATATTATAAAATAGATATTAACCCTAGGCAAAAAGGGAATAAAAATAGCCAGCTGAACAATGGAGCCATCTAAGCATGTCTTTGGTTCACTGGGATCCCCAGGTTTGATAATAGAGTCAGGTCTTGGCTTACAATGTACTTTTTTAAAAAACAACAAAAAAACAAAACCAAAAGCATTTTCTCACAGGAAGTATTCTTATAATTAATTCCAAAATGTTATATCAAGTTTATCTGGACCCTTAATCCACAAATAGTTTTCTAACATCAAAGTTTTATTCATCCTTGTGCTATTAATTTAAAAATATTTTTTTAAAAGTCCTTAAACTTGCAGTTAAAACTTCTTTCACTAAGGATTGAAACTCACCTGGTGTGGTAAAACAAGTTGATTCCTAATAGTTGAAAAGCAATTAACAAACAATTTCCAAAAGTGATTAGAAAAGGAAATATGGAAGTCCATTGTCTTTTCAAAGATGCTGATCACAGTTCAAGCAAAATGTCTATTCCCTTGTCTTCTAAAGCTCTGAACTTGCCAAAGATTGTTGTCTTGCAAACTTTAAGAAGAGACTAGACAACCATTTGTCTGAAATGGTATAGGGTTTCCTGCCTGATCAGGGGGTTGGACTAGAAGACCTTCAAAGTCCCTTCCAACTCTATTATTATTATTATTATTATTATTATTAATCGCACAGTCAGCCAGATGTTCAGACTGGATTTGGCATTTTTGTCTACCTATCGAGTCCTTACCAAGGACCTGGGATAGGCAGATGTGGATGTTGATGGTATTACAGATATTGTCGCAGGATGGAAGCAGTTCCTAGTAAGGCCGCCTTTTGCAATTGACTAATGGCAAGTTTGTCAATGCCAATGGTGTTCAAGTATTATTAATAATAATAATAATAATAATAATAATAATAATAATAATAATAATAATAATAATGTCCAGACTGGATTTGGAATTTTTGTCTACATATCGAGTCCTTACCAAGGACCTGGGATAGGCAGATGTGGATGTTTGATGGTATTACAGATATCATCGCAGGATGGAAGCTGTTCCCAGTAAGGCCGCCTTTTGCAATTGACCGATGGCAAATTTGTCAATGCGATGATGTTCAAGTGGTGCTCCAGTTGTTTTGGGATTGCGCTTATTACTATTATTATTATTATTACTATTATAACTATTATTAAAAGGATATTAATATTAAAGGAATTATCAAAGACCTTGTCTACTCTTCCCCTCTTCATTCCACCTTCATTTTTCATGGAGCCATCTTCAAATCAGCATTTCTTCCCCAGAAGTCCTCCAGTTGTTAACCAGTTCTGAAAGGCTTACAAGTCAACCATGCATAAACAAGATTTAAACAACTAAGAAATAAAACCAGATAAATAACAAACACACTACCCACAAATTTCACACAATCATAGCAAAGTATTCCTAGGTTGAGGGATATACAACGAAGTCATATACAAAGAAAAAATTGTCTCTCAATTCATCTCCCTTTCAGAGACCTGCTAAAATAATTTTGATTGTTTTCTTAAATTTCCATAATATTGGGGCAACTCAAATTTTCAGAAGAAATGTTTCAAAGAAGCAATCAAGAATTTACTATTAATCCCTTTAAAGTTGCTGATCCCACCTTGAACTTTAAGCACTCTCATTTATTAAATTCCCAGTTACCTCAATGGTTAGGATGTTCCCCAAAATTCCTCTAAATGTAAATGAGGAGATATTGTATATATTAAGAAGCTGCTCCATTTATTTGTCCTTTTTAATTTTAGAATAACAAAATACTTAATTCCAAGATAAAGATCTCCCAATTCATTGTCTTAATACCAGATGATGAATTTTATTTGGGCTCAGAAGCTTGGATTTAGATATATTCGGATGGTGGATCATTTGGGAACACCAGACTTATAGGGTGGATAGGGAAGTTCAAAATACATTCTATACTGTAAAATTACTTTTCTAAAAAAAACCTGCATAACTGAGTTCATGTACTCACTAAGAGTCAAGTTTGACTCCAGAGCTTTGTTACTTTTTTATATAAAAATAATCATCAGTGAAATAATGCTGAATGTGCTTTATATTAGTAAGAAAAAGGATGATTAAGGGATTGGAAAGGAAATCCTAAGTTAAAAGGCTGGGAGAAGTGGATAAGTTTAGCATAAGAGCAGATCTAACAGAAGATAACTTGTAGCTCAAGGTTGAATTGTTGAGTCCTTGGTGCTCTTCGAACTTGGTTGTTTATTTGCAGATGTTTTATTACCCAATAAAGTATCATGATGTTATCTAGTTATGTAATAAAACGTCTGCAAACAAACAATGAAGTTCAGAAAAGACCAAAAACTCCATAAGAATAAAAGACTACCTAAGATAGTACTTTTGAACTATTGAAAGAGCGCTTGAAGAAGTCATTGACTCATTCTGTATTATCACAAAATATAGGATGGTATGTAGAATAATGTTTTTAAATTACTGGGTGGCAGACTCCAATTGACCACCAGGGAAACCTTGCTAATAATACAAACAATTCAATACAAGTCCAGTTACCTAGAGAAACGGTGGGCTTCCCTTTCCTAGCTATGTTCAGACAGAGGCTGGAGAAAGATGTTTGAAAGATGCTTTAATTTGAATTCCTACAGTACATGAGAATGAATCTAATGATCCTTTCTTTGAACGATGCACCAGTATTTCAAATTGGAGGGGATTGTGCTATCAGTTTTCCAGATTCTGTTGCGTGAAAATATTGACTTATCCCTCTACCAAAGCATAAATCCTTTTGTCCTGGAGTCCCAAACTCATTGACCTCAGCTGGGTACGGGCTAGCTCAGCAAAAAAGCCAAACACAATGAGATGGAGGAAGGGGGGGGGGGGAAGAGAGACGAAGGATCCAGTCTAGGGCTGCCCTTCCTTTGTCCATAATTCTTCCCAAGGAATAGAAGGCTTAATAAAGCCATTGCATATTCTAGATTTTATCCCCTTTCTTGTGACTGAAAGCTTTTGTATTTTAGAACTTCAGACTGTGGTTTAGAATCTTCAGAGCATTAAAATCTATATTTCACATAAGAAGCAAGAACAAATCTCAGGATGTCTAAGTGAAATTCCTCAAGTTTCTCCCTCCCTCCCTTGTTATTGATGTTTGCAGTTTCATTTTACTCTAATTATTCCCACTGGTGAGAAGCGGCAGATACTCAGTCACCAATGATGGCTGTGTAGCTGCCATGGCAGCTTTCTCTTGATTATGAAATTTAATGGTTCACATGGGGAAAAAAATAATCCTTCTTTTAAAATAGAAGTTTTCAAAAGTGTTGACAGTATGAGAATTAGCACCATAGCTACTGTCTAACTACCAGTTCTTTAAGTTGTCACTTTAAACCATTCACAGTACTATATCCTGCTTACTTCTCACTAAAGTCACTGGCTTTAAGTGGATTTATAGTCCTGTGGGGAAAGAGAAATAGATTTTTACTCACTGCTCCAGTAAAATGCACAAGTTATAATAAGCTGTTTTAATAGAGAACTCTAGTAGTTAGGAAGGATTTTTCTTCCCCCATGTAAAACAGTTTTGAATTGATTTCCCTCCATTTTGGCCAGTTATTCAAAGAGTTGTACAGAGTTACTGAGAGACCATGATAGAGATAGTTCTTGACTTATGACTGGTCAGTTAGCCATTGTTCAAAGTTACAAAAGAAACCCCCACCCCAAATACTTATGATCTTGTTCCAAAGTTCCGATGGCCACTGTTATGTCCCGAGCCTTTGCAAACGGCTCGGGCATTTGCAGGCAGTCCCGGGCAGGTGCAAAGCTGCCCGGGACCAGACAGGCTGTCGCCAGCGCCGTGCGCATGCGCGGGTGCTGGCGCGGGAAAAGTAACCCATTTACCCGGGAGTTGCCTATATAAGAGGCTGCGAGGCGTTTGGGCGAGGCTGAAGCCATCTTCCTGTAAGCTGAACGCTGAATAAATGAAACTGAGAACTCCAGCTGCTTCTCGTGTCTGTTTTCCCGCCACGGACTCAACACTGGCGACGAGGATGGGATGCCTTGCACTACCTGGAAAGGAAGAAGTGTAAGCTTACCCAAGGAGTCCTGAGCGGCGAAAGAGGAACGGCGTCGACTCGGCAGCTGCCCGCCAATCCGGTGCGCATTCGGGGGTAGGCTGGCTGATAGACCCGTCTCCTGAAGATCCGAAGATGGCGAAAATCGGAAGGCTTTCGGAATTCGACGTCTCACATCCAGAGCGGTGGGAGTCCTACGTATCCAGAATGGAGAACTACTTCAAGGCAAACCAAGTGAGGGAAGATAGCTTGAAGGCGGCCACCCTGCTTTGCGTTTGCGGCCAAGACGCCTTCGAAATCGCAGAAAACCTTGCAGCACCTGTCCCAGTAGAGTCTGTAAGCTACGCAGACCTGAAGAAGCTGCTGAAGGAGCACTTCCAACCCCAAGGTGTCCGTTATCTCATGGCGCCACACCTTCGAACAAAGGGATCAACGGTCCGGTGAGTCAGCCAAGGAATACATCGCCGCGTTACGGAAGGCCGCCAAGCCCTGCGAGTTCAAGGACCTCGAGGAACGACTGAGGGACCGATTCGTGTGCGGGTTAAGGCATCGCGAGCTACAACAGAGACTTTTCGCAAAGGAAGAATTATCCTTCCAAGACGCCTTAAGGGAAGTCACCGCAGAAGAAGCAGCAGGCGGCGCCGTCAAAAACATGCGGCCGATCAGAAACAGTGCAGAGGGTGCGTCCGTGCACCAGGAAGACGTCCGACGAAACTCCGAGGAGGATCCGGACGAGGAAGTCGACCGTCTACACCCCGCGAAGGAAGAGAACCAGAAGGGAAGCTCTTCGGCTCCGCTCAAGTGCATCGGCTGTGGAGGTCGCCACAGGAGAACCGACTGCAAGTTCCGCTCCGCTACCTGCCGGGCATGCGGTAAACAAGGGCACATTGCAGCTGTGTGCCTGGGCCGACGAAAGGCACAACCCCAAGAAGAACGCCTGAAGGGTACCAGATTCCCCAGCCAGAATAGGGTAGGTTTTTGCGCTTCGCGAAGAAGCATCTGTAGAACAGGCACACACAAGCCCATGAAGAAAAAGCTGTCACTCAACGTGAAGCTACAAGGGGTTCCATTATCTATGGAACTAGACACAGGGTCTGCCCTGTCCATCATTTCATTGCATACATTTAGGAAGATTTGTTCCAGAAGTGGGTCTAAGGCCAAGTTAAGGCCTTCTGATATTGTATTAACAGATTTTCAGAACTCAAGAGTGTGTGTTAAGGGGGAGGCCACCCTTAACGTGCAATACAAGAGTTTTGAAGGTCCACTAGACTTATTAGTAGTAGGGGGTGAACGAACGAGTCTCATAGGACTCGATTGGTTTGAGGCCCTGGGGATACACGTCACAGGACCCTCACGTCACAGGACTCAACAGTTACAAACACTCGACCTACAGGAAGTCTGCAAAGAATTTGCAGATGTTTTCAGCCCCCAGCTGGGCACATTCAAAGGACCACCTGTGTCCTTAAAGCTAGACCCCACTGTCACTCCCATTAGGATTAAAGCAAGAAGGGTCCCTTTTGCTTTAAAAAGTAAGATTGACACTGAACTAGACAAACTAATCCAACAGGGAATCCTAGAACCTGTTGATTCCAGCCCGTGGGAGACCCCCATTGTCACGCCTCTAAAGGCAAATGGGGACATTCGCATTTGTGCTGATTACAAATGCACACTCAATAAGGCATTGCAGCAACATGCCTATCCTGTTCCTGTGGTCAGTCACATCCTGGCCTCTCTCAAGGGGGGGCGTGTTTTTGCAAAGCTTGACCTAGCTCAAGCATATCAACAGCTGCCTGTTGATGATGATGCTGCCATAGCTCAGACCATTGTGACCCACAGGGGAGCCTTTAAAGTAAAAAGGCTACAGTTTGGAGTAAATGTCGCTCCTGGGATTTTCCAAAGCGTAATGGAAAACACACTACGAGGTATACCAGGGGTCTGCCCCTACTTTGACGATGTCTTGATTGCAGGAGACTCCACACACATTCTAGCTGAAAGGCTTAGGGCTGTCCTGTTAAGATTCAGGAAATCAGGCCTCAAGCTCAGAAAAGACAAATGCCGATTGGGGTGCCTTCTACTGAATTTCTGGGATTCAAAATTGATGCTGCTGGGATTCATCCTGCTGAATCCAAACTAACTGCTATTTTAGATGCACCCAGGCCAAAGTCTAAGGCCGAACTTCAGGCCTTTCTAGGCCTCCTGAATTTCTACAATTCTTTTCTTCCACATAAAGCTAGTGTAGCTGAGCCTCTTCACAGGCTACTAGACAAACAGGCTGTGTGGCTGTGGTCACAAGCGCATGAGGCTTGCTTTAAAGAAGTCAAGGCCTTGCTCACTTCTAACAGTGTTCTTGCACATTTCAACGAGTCTCTCCCTGTGTGCATCGCTTGTGATGCGTCCCCCTACGGGGTTGGAGCTGTCCTGAGTCACCTCAGGTCTGATGGAACTCAGGTTCCTATTGCATACTACTCCAGAACACTGTCTTCTGCCGAGCGCAACTACGCTCAGATAGACAGGGAGGCTCTGGCTGTTGTTGCTGGAATTAAAAAATTCCACGATTTTCTATATGGCAGGCATTTCACGGTCTTCACTGACCATAAGCCTCTGCTGGGACTGTTTACCACACGTAAGCAGACTCCCCACATCATTTCCCCTAGAATGCTTAGGTGGTCTATTTTCTTGTCTGCATATGATTTTTCATTACTCCACAAGCCTGGGAAAGAAATGGGCCATGCTGATGGCCTCAGTAGATTGCCTCTGCCAGTAGTAGAAGCTGACCCCGCGCCAGCTGTCAACATTCTATCAATCCAAGCCTTGCCCGAGCTCCCTCTTAGTGCCAGGGATGTTACCGCTGAAACAGGTACAGATCACACACTTTCACGTGTCCGCTCCTGGGTCCTGTCCGGGTGGCCTGAGCACTGCCCTAGTCCTGAGTTTCAGAGTTTCTGGTCCAAAAGGAACGAACTGTCCCTTTCTCAGGGTTGTCTGCTTTGGGGAAACAGAGTTGTCATTCCCACCTCAATGAGGACTAGGGTCTTAGAATCCCTCCACGAGGGTCATCCTGGCATTGTTCGTATGAAGGCTCTTGCACGCAGCCACTTGTGGTGGCCTGGTTTAGATAAAGATATTGAGGCTAAGGTACACGCATGCCACCTGTGCCAACGATCTCGCCCAGAGATGCCCCAAGCTCCTGTGCATAGATGGGAGGAAACACAGTCCCCATGGTCTAGGGTGCACATTGACTACGCTGGGCCCTTTCAGGGCCAGTTCTTCTTGGTCCTTGTTGACAGCCATTCAAAATGGCTTGAGGTTGTGCCTGTCTCATCCACCACCACTGCAAAGACTATTCAGGTACTGAGGGGGATTTTTGCTGCACACGGGCTGCCAGATGTCATTGTGTCCGACAACGGCCCTCAATTCACCTCCTCCGAATTCCAAGCTTTCTTACAGGCAAACCTGATTCGTCATGCCACGTCTGCGCCTTTTCACCCGTCCACCAACGGTATGGCTGAACGCATGGTGCGCATCGCAAAGGACGCCTTGAAGAGACTCACCTACGGGGACTGGCATCACAGGTTGGCTGACTTTCTCCTTTCTTATCGCACCACACCGTCCACTTCTACAGGGAGAAGTCCAGCTGAACTTCGTTGGGGGCGCCAACTTACTACTAGACTTGACCGGTTGCATCCGGACAGACTGCCTTCATCTACCTCACATCCTAGGGCACCTAGACAACTACTTGTGGGTGCCCCGGTTTGGGCTCGCAATTACGGGCCTGGTCATACATGGGTCCCCGCTTCTGTGTCCAGGATCACAGGTCCTCTCTCCTACGAGGTTGCCCTGGACAACGGTCGTGTCCTGCGTCGGCACATCGACCAACTTCGCTCTAGGCGAGACTTTTCTGCTGAGACTCCTGGGTCTTTTCCAGGGGGGGAGGGGGACCCTTTGGAGCAAAGGGAAGGGCAAGAGCTACTGCCCATCTCCACTGAGGGAGCCACAAACGGCTCGTCCCAAGGTTCTGCAATTGCTCCGAAAAGAAAGTCATGGAGCTTACCCACACAACAGGCACTCACGCCTACTCCAGCCAGGGAGTCACCCGGGGGCATACTCACTTTCCACACACATCACACAGCACTCCAGCAACGGAGGATACCCGGGGGCATCCCAACAAATCATTCCCCGCAAGAGAGCTGGCACACAATTCCCAAGGTTGGCCTGACCTTACCCCAAATCCTACAGGGGGTCAAACATACACAGAGTTAGTCGAGGAACCAAGTCCCGACTACAACAACCCTAGCACAAATCAGGGAACACCTGAGTTTTGGGAAAGTACAGAAACCCACACGAGCCCGAACACAGAATGGGGTTCAGGGAATGGACAGCCTCCTGACAGGTCTTGGACTGACCTAGGAGGTTCTACAGAGACGCCCAGCAGCGGCTATCACTTCAAGGGGCCTGAGGGTCTACAGCTAGGTAGGTCAACCAGGTCACAAAGTAACAGAAGCCCTGGCCTGACGAGCCCGGTGGGCAAGCAAGCAGGCCAGGCATCGGGGCACAGTCCTTGGAAGACACCAGGGCACAATAGAGAGAACAGGCTCACGCCTCCCTCCAGTCAGGGGACTTATGCCAGTAATCCAGAGCTAAGAAGGTCACAGAGAGCAAAGAAATCTCCCAAGTACCTAGAAGACTACATAACATTGCTGGCAAAGCAAAAGCCAGTAAACAGTGGGAACATTGGGGAGCAAAATGTCGTATAAAATAAATGTTGTATGTTGGTAGTAGTTTTAGCCCGGGGGAAAGGGGTGTTATGTCCCGAGCCTTTGCAAATGGCTCGGGCGTTTGCAGGCAGTCCCGGGCAGGTGCAAAGCTGCCCGGGACCAGACAGGCTGTCGCCAGCGCCGTGCGCATGCGCGGGTGCTGGCGCGGGAAAAGTAACCCATTTACCCGGGAGTTGCCTATATAAGAGGCTGCGAGGCGTTTGGGCGAGGCTGAAGCCATCTTCCTGTAAGCTGAACGCTGAATAAATGAAACTGAGAACTCCAGCTGCTTCTCGTGTCTGTTTTCCCGCCACGGACTCAACAGCCACCTTCTCCCTCTGGTCACATGACCACATTTTGGGTGCTTATCAGTTGATCTGCATTTATGGCTGTACACAGTGTCCCATAGTCCCATGACTGCAATTTACAATGGTTTTTTTTTCAGCAAAAATGTCCCACAGTAAACAAAAGGTTCACTTTATGGCCTTGGAGTTCATTTAATGACCACTACCACCACACAAAAAAAATAAAATCAGTGTTCGTGTTATGACTCTCACATCCTAGATCCATAATTGGCAGGCTCCATTATAGTCATACATCAAGTATGTGAAGTATACCTTGAAGTATGTGGCCTTGAACTCTTGGGGATAAAATAAGATAAGTTAATTAGGGGCCATCAAGTCCAATTTGATTCAAGGTGACCATGTACAAACATTTTCCTGTAATGTCGTCCATTCCATCCATCCCTTTTATCCATGGTTATATTCTTTTTCTATTTCCCTCAATCATGACAAGGATATTTTTTTTCCTAGTCCAGCATATGTTCGTCATCTCAATGGATCAGTCAGCCCTTATTTATTTTACAATGGTTGATTTGTCTTTTTTGCAATCCAGGGTACTCTCAGTAACCATTGGGCTGTATGTCTATGGAGATTCTTAGTCATCCAGGTCATGGTTGTCCCAGAGGTACTGTTTTCATGAGGCAACTGGACTTTCTTGTTTTTCTTGAAGACATTTTGCTTCTCATCCAAGAAGCTTCTTCAGCTCTGACTGGATGGTTGGGAAAGGCAGGATTTATACTCCTTGCAGATAGCTGGTCATTTGCATTCTTTTAGCCCCTGGAGGCTTATGTATTGTTAGGGTCACCTGAGTAGTGCAAATGGGTGACTGGAGAAAGATGATGTCATATCCCTTCCCCTCTGTTGACAGAGATTTGTTTAATTTTGACATAGATGGCCTCGTTGACCACTCTTTCAAACCAGCAATCCTCTCTATCCAAAATGTGGACTTTGCTATCTTTGAAAGAGTGGCCTTTGTTTTTTAAATGCAGATGGACTGCTGATTCTTGTCTTGATGGGTTTGTTCTCCAATGCAGTGCTTTTTTTGTAAAAAGAAAAGGTGCCAGAACTCACACATGTCATACAACCCACCTTGCCTACCCTACAAGATTCCATCCAAAAAAGGTGCCAGAACTCCATTCTGGGCATTCTATGACAAAAAGCCCTGCATTTATGAAGTTGTTCTTTTGTTTCCCCAATGTACAGATCTGCACATGGCTCACGGCATTGTACTACATATACCACGCTGCTCAGTTTATGTCTGGGTGTTTTATCCTTGGGGTGGACAAGCTTCTGCCTTAGTGTATTCTTGGGTTTGAAAAAGGGGTCAAAGAGACCATCTATGTCAAAATTGAACAGCCCTCTCTCAACAGAAGGGGAGGGATGTGACGTCATCTTTCTCCAGTCTACAACACAGTCCTTTCAACAGTTCCAAGAAGGCTCCACACCCATTTGCGCTACTCAGGTGACCCTGATGACACAGATAAGCCTCTATGGGCTTCAACGACTCACTGAAAGAATGCAAATGACCAGCTGTCTGCAAGGAGTATAAATCTTTCCATTCTCCACCATCCAATCAGAGCTGAAGAAAATTCTTAGATGAGAAGCGAAACATCTTCAAGAAAAACAATGAAGTCCAGTTGCCTTGTGAAAAAAACACCTATGTGACATTGGGCTGTATGTTTAATGGTATACATACGAGTAACAGGTTTCTCTCACTTTTGTAAATAAACTGGAAATATGTATATTTAAGGGCAGGAAATCTATTTATTAAGTAAATAATTGGGAAGAGAAGAAGTGTCTATCTTACCCTCAGGTCCTGGGAGGAATGTTGAGGTAAAAATTAATTGAACAGGCTAGTAAAAACTGTTTCTTGGCCTAGAGCAATTCTTTGGAGTGTGCCTTGAACTACTTAATAATCATTCTAGTAATGGAATAACTAAGTTCATGTTGTTTGAATGTAACAGCTAATGGAAAGGCACCCAAAGTAGCCAAAATAAGGGAGATATGACATTAACCTATTAAAAACAATAATCTGAAGCAAAACATTGACATATTATTCAGTTATAATAGAGATGTTCCTGGGAAATAGGATAGGGAACCATGGTGAGAGTGGACTTTAAGGTTAAAAAAAATGTCAAGACAATGGATTTCATTGCATCTACTTGGAGACATAACAGAACAGTATGAGAACGATGCCGGTATAAAAACTAGGGAATCTCATCTCAGAAGAAGAAATCCTTGAAGAACAATAACACAAAAAGTATTCAAGATTGTATAGAGTTTAAGTTTTGAAAAATCAGAAATGAACAAAACGATTTAGTACATAGGAGCTGTGGTGGCGCAGTGGCTAGAATACAGTACTGCGGACTGATTCTGCCCACTTCCAGGAGTTTGTTCCTGAATAGCTCAAGGTTGACTCAGCCTTCCATCCTTTTGAGGTCAGTAAAATGAGAACTCAGATTGTTGGGGACAATATGCTGACTCTTTGAACTGCTTAGAAAAGGCTGTAAAGAACTGTGAAGTGGTATGTAAGTCTAAGTGCTGTTGCTGTTGCTATTGCTATTGCTAAGAAAGGTCAAGGAGTCTGTTTCAAGATACCTTCTTTTCTGAACAGGGTTTTAATGCTACTTTCGTATTTTATGAAGTCAATCCTTGCACAAGCATTACCAATATTGTCAGTAATTCTGTAACATTTGTTTTTCTTCCTTTTGCTACTCAGGGAATCTGCTGAATTTATTTTCAAACCACAGCTGCAAAGTGCTACTACAGAACCAATATGAGATCAGAATAAAATGCTAACAGAAAGAATACCCTGTTTCTGTTTAATCCTCATATTTACAAAGAGAGTGCAAATATAAGGATTAAACAGAAATGCAAATCTCTATTTATTTATGAACTGTATTGGATTTCCTAAAGCAAGAGAGATGACCCAGTCTAGCCTACATCATAGGGCTGTTGTCAAGTCATTGGAGGACAAAATATTATAATTCAAATAAAATAGACTGTTCTTTTTAAACAATACAAGTTGGTAATCCATTAAGAGCCAACAATAAAAAAGAATGAGTCAAATATACAAGCAATTCCTGGGTTAAGAATAAGTTTCATTTCTTAACTCTATTTTTAACTCAAATTTGTATCTAAGTCAGAACAAATTATTGTACTTGCCCTTCTGTTTATCAGGGATGCACAATAACAGCAAGAATACAAAGTTATTTACAACGTTTATTGTAAGTTTAAACTTATAACTTTTATACCTTGGGGTTTTTTTTCTGTAACTCTCTATGAAAGTGAAAGTTTGACCTTAAAGAAGATGGATAGGAGAGGTACTGATGGATTTAAACTTTGGGGTTGGAGATAGCCAAGAAAAGAAACAAATGGATCACAGAATAAATCAACTGAGAAATTTCATTTGAGAGGAACAAATGATCAGGCACAAATTATCATATTTTGGACAAATTATCCAAAGACTTGGCTGTTTGGAAGGGAAAGCTGGAAGGAAAGAATGTTCAGTAGCAAAGTAGATGGACTTGATTACAGCGGCAATGAATACACCACTGGGAGACTTTAAGACGTTGTTGAGGACAGAAAATCCTGGAAAAGGTCTGTCCATATGGTCTCTAAGAGTTAACACTGACTTGATGGCACATTAATAGGGGTACAATGGCCTAATGGTTAAGATATTGGGCTTGTCGACTGGAAGATTAGCAGTTCGAGGCCCAAGTATCATGCGATGGAGTGAGCTTGCCCTGGCTCCTGCCAAGCTAGCAGTTCGAAAGCATGCAAATGCAAATAGATAAATAGGTACAACTTCAGTGGGAGAGTAACAGCATTCCATGTGTATTGTCATGTCGGCCACATGACTACAGAAGCATCTTCACACAACATTGGTTCCCTCAGCTAAAAAAACCCGGAGATGAGCACTGCCCCCTAGTGTCAGACATGACTGGGCAGGGGAAACCTTTACCTTTAATTATTTTAATGTTGATTTCAATCTTGGATCTTAGCAATTTCAATTTTTACATTTTTGTTGGCCACCTTGAACACTCCCTAGAATGTAAAGGCAAGATGTACATGAATAAAAACTTCCTAATAAAAATAATGTTTGGCGCACACCTATCCAATTCATAGATTATTTTTTTCTTCAATGATTACAGCTTACATTTAAAAAGCTATACACTATACACAGCTAATAATTGCATGAATTGCATCACATCTAATTTGCTACACTAGCCAATAATTTCCCAAAAGGGGAATTTTGTTCCCTCCATTTATAGCTCTTGCCATTCTTTCAAATGCATAATTCTCAGACAGTGCTCCGGATGTTTAACAAAAAAGCATTGACAGTTGTTCATTATTTGTTATTTCCAGTGGTAGGCTGAATTTCTTCTGCACTTTCACCATATATCCTCTCTTCAACAGTTTATATCTTCCCAGATGTCCCATAATTTAATGAAATTCCATGAAAGACCTAATTCCCATGAAATAAAAAGTCACTTTGGTGAGATGTGCAATGTGGAAATGTAATAGATAAATAAAATAAATAATAGAGTTCTCTGGCATATTTTTATACTGGGAACCATGAGCAACAAGATGGTTACAAAGGAACGGAGATGTTTGTAATTGTGAATGCACCTGCAGCATTTTACACAATGCCACAGAATTAAGTAAATTGAAAAATACTATCAAAAGATGTTCTAAGGCACCTAGACGAGCAGATAAAAGAACAATGGTTTCTTTCATTAGAAATTTTAAGGTCTACGGACACAGACTTCAGTAGTGTCAATTAATTGTATGGTAATGTTTCCATTTTAATTTAAATGGTTTATAAAGAGCCATGGTGGCGCGGTGGTTAGAATGCAGTATTGCAGACTAACTCACTGCTTACTGCCAGGATTCTGACCTGCTCAAGATTAACTCAGCCTTCTATCCTTCCGAGGTTGGTAAAATGAGAATGTTGGGGCCAATATGCTGACTCTGTAAACTACTTAGAGAGTGCTGTAAAACATTATAAAGGGGTATATAAGTCCATTGTTGTTGCTATTGGTATTGCTACATTGAGACATTCCCCAAAGATATGAGAAATGATTTCATCTTTTTCAAAACCTCTCACTTGTTCAGTAACACTTGTATAGAGTATGTGGTATCAGGTAATATCTCACCAAGTTTCCTTGAAAATCATTCTCCAATACCATAACATACTTCACAGTCGTGCTGATAAGTTGGTTGTTCAATTTAGAATACATTACATTGGCAACCAGCGTGTATTTATCAATCAATTATGTATTAATAATTTTGATTACAAACATCTGAAAACTGAGAATAAGATAGTTCTTCCCAAAATTCTGGTGAAAGTCTTCTCCCACCTTTCACGTGCTTGCCACAAAGGTGAGGCAATGCTTTTTAAACATGAATTTCTATAATCCTATCCCTTCCCCCTCCCTTCCCTGGATGAATACTGATTGATTACAAGTAGCAAACTGGAATATTCTCTATCTCCTTCCTATCCTTGTCTTCTTACAATATCATGGAATTACATTATTCGATTTTGTAATGCTTCCCTCCATGTTTTAATGTTGCTTTTGTGCTTACAGAACCAAACATTTCCTTGCAATTTGCCCTTATCAGACAATCCTTTCTGTAGAAGTCTGTTTAATGGCAGTCAGACGGAATTTCCATCTTTTAAGGTCAGGCTGATCTCTTCAAAGGTTAGAGGATATGCCAGTGTAAGGTTGTTTTCAGTAGTTACACCATAGCTTTTAAAGCTAATCCTTGTTGGGAATAAGAGATGTCAGAGAAATATTATACAGTAGTTACTAAATACACAAGTCCTATATATAGCTTTAAAGTGTTCTTACTTCTTAACATTAATTTGTAAATTAATTGTTCATTGTTATGTTGAAAAATTAATATGATAAAAATATCCACAAGCATAATATGGTGATATAAAAGACAGCTAGAACATTAGGATTATCTTGCAGAAAAAAACTTTCGGTGCATATATTTTCCCCATGTGAAACTCAACTCCAAGTCTTGAATGTGCTTTGAAATCTTGGACACTGATACCAGAGATGGATTAAGGTCAAGAACATCCACAGGCAAGTAAAAAAAAAAAGACAAGATGGCAGCCATGAGCATGGAACTGAAGCCTTTTCCTATTTTCATGTCACCATAATAGGCAGGGTTTCAATAGCATGTATGTAGCTGCTAGCTTGACATTTTCTTTACCCCTGCAGCCACATATGCCCCTGATTAATACCATGGTAGATTTAGCCTGGTAGGATGCAATTGGCTAAAAATAATACTTTACTTATTTGTAAACTTAACCACTTAATATTTGTGCATGTATGCACAGAGGATGTATAGTCAGAGAGACAGATTGGTATTTGAAAGTTCAAAGTCCAAAAGCTCCTAGCAAAAGACTGACATCATTTGATTGGCATCAGGAGGACTAGGGGCTCATTCAAAGTGCTCAAGAATAAGATACAAGAATAATACAAACTTAACAACAAAATATAAACACAAAAGATTCAGTTCCTTAGCATTGTGCTCAGAATCACAGAATATAAACATCAATACTTTCATCTGAGTTATGGGGGGAAATCCATGCCACTTTCTTTGCAAGAATAGATGGATGGATGGATATGAACATATCTATGAAATATAAAATATAAAATATTAGAATGATGCCCAGGTTGAATTTTGACCAACTGGTTTATTTTCAACTTTAGAACACTTCAAGATTGGGCTATTTTTTTTAGCACTGGATACTTCCATGGATTAGTTTCCTGGATGGTGACTTTACAGCAGTCAGGTTGGCATTTTGCCATAATAACAGTGCCAGAGCAGGGGCCTCTTAATCAATGGAGGAAGCAATACCTAACTTTCTTTAACTTAATCAATCAAGGAAACAAACTTTTAGGACTTCTTTGCAAGCCTCCAGAGCATTACTCATATTCCTAGCAGCTTTCAAGTTTCAGCTTTGCTGCATTTTCTTAGACAAAATGAATTCGCAAGCAGCCCTCTTTAATTAATGGAGAAAGTCTAACACTCCGTAACTAAATCAAAGGCAAAACACAAGAACACTGAGAGTGTGACCTTGTGACTTCTCTAAGAATATTATCTTGCTTTGTCCCAATCTCCAAAATTCTGCTGCATCTATTTCTTTGAAAACAACTTCGGTGAGAGAAAAAATATCTTCTAACTGACTGAAATATACAGGCTATGTTTTATTCATTTTTAAACTGCTATTTCTAAACTCCAATATCAGTAAAGACTAATGATGGCTTATAACCATATACAAAACCATACAATTAAAGTATCTGTGATAAAAAAATGATTATAGGAAATGTACAATAAAAATAGAAATAATAAAATAAAACAAAATATGAGAATGTTTTGTGAAAAAAATAATGAAGCAGTGGAAGTCAGAACTGGTGGATGAAAATGAAAAATATGTACTTGTCAAAGACTTCTTCCAGTGTGATAGAATTTCCATCTGTCAATTACAAAAGGCCACAATGCTTGGGTCTGCACATGAACTATACGAATTCAATGCAACATCCTAGCTTCTTGGGAAGAACTTGATGGGTAGATTTAACATTTGCTGTTCTCTCTAAGTCTAAGACTTACGTTTTATTAAAGTTTTGTAATCATCATCATCATTATCATAATCATTTTATAGTTTAATTGATTTTTAGTCCTGCTGTCTACCATCCAGACTCCAAAAGGTTTTTTTGTGAGATGGGGTAGCTGTTATGTCCCGAGCCTTGCAAACGGCTCGGGCGTTTGCAGGCAGTCCCGGGCAGGTGCAAAGCTGCCCGGGACCAGACAGGCTGTCGCCAGCGCCGTGCGCATGCGCGGGTGCTGGCGCGGGAAAAGTAACCCATTTACCCGGGAGTTGCCTATATAAGAGGCTGCGAGGCGTTTGGGCGAGGCTGAAGCCATCTTCCTGTAAGCTGAACGCTGAATAAATGAAACTGAGAACTCCAGCTGCTTCTCGTGTCTGTTTTCCCGCCACGGACTCAACACTGGCGACGAGGTGGGATGCCTTGCACTACCTGGAAAGGAAGAAGTGTAAGCTTACCCAAGGAGTCCTGAGCGGCGAAAGAGGAACGGCGTCGACTCGGCAGCTGCCCGCCAATCCGGTGCGCATTCGGGGGTAGGCTGGCTGATAGACCCGTCTCCTGAAGATCCGAAGATGGCGAAAATCGGAAGGCTTTCGGAATTCGACGTCTCACATCCAGAGCGGTGGGAGTCCTACGTATCCAGAATGGAGAACTACTTCAAGGCAAACCAAGTGAGGGAAGATAGCTTGAAGGCGGCCACCCTGCTTTGCGTTTGCGGCCAAGACGCCTTCGAAATCGCAGAAAACCTTGCAGCACCTGTCCCAGTAGAGTCTGTAAGCTACGCAGACCTGAAGAAGCTGCTGAAGGAGCACTTCCACCCCAAGGTGTCCGTTATCTCATGGCGCCACACCTTCGAACAAAGGGATCAACGGTCCGGTGAGTCAGCCAAGGAATACATCGCCGCGTTACGGAAGGCCGCCAAGCCCTGCGAGTTCAAGGACCTCGAGGAACGACTGAGGGACCGATTCGTGTGCGGGTTAAGGCATCGAGAGCTACAAAAGAGACTTTTCGCAAAGGAAGAATTATCCTTCCAAGACGCCTTAAGGGAAGTCACCGCAGAAGAAGCAGCAGGCGGCGCCGTCAAAAACATGCGGCCGATCAGAAACAGTGCAGAGGGTGCGTCCGTGCACCAGGAAGACGTCCGACGAAACTCCGAGGAGGATCCGGACGAGGAAGTCGACCGTTACACCCCGCGAAGGAAGAGAACCAGAAGGGAAGCTCTTCGGCTCCGCTCAAGTGCATCGGCTGTGGAGGTCGCCACAGGAGAACCGACTGCAAGTTCCGCTCCGCTACCTGCCGGGCATGCGGTAAACAAGGGCACATTGCAGCTGTGTGCCTGGGCCGACGAAAGGCACAACCCCAAGAAGAACGCCTGAAGGGTACCAGATTCCCCAGCCAGAATAGGGTAGGTTTTTGCGCTTCGCGAAGAAGCATCTGTAGAACAGGCACACACAAGCCCATGAAGAAAAAGCTGTCACTCAACGTGAAGCTACAAGGGGTTCCATTATCTATGGAACTAGACACAGGGTCTGCCCTGTCCATCATTTCATTGCATACATTTAGGAAGATTTGTTCCAGAAGTGGGTCTAAGGCCAAGTTAAGGCCTTCTGATATTGTATTAACAGATTTTCAGAATTCAAGAGTGTGTGTTAAGGGGGAGGCCACCCTTAACGTGCAATACAAGAGTTTTGAAGGTCCACTAGACTTATTAGTAGTAGGGGGTGAACGAACGAGTCTCATAGGACTCGATTGGTTTGAGGCCCTGGGGATACACGTCACAGGACTCAACAGCTTACAAACACTCGACCTACAGGAAGTCTGCAAAGAATTTGCAGATGTTTTCAGCCCCCAGCTGGGCACATTCAAAGGACCACCTGTGTCCTTAAAGCTAGACCCCACTGTCACTCCCATTAGGATTAAAGCAAGAAGGGTCCCTTTTGCTTTAAAAAGTAAGATTGACACTGAATTAGACAAACTAATCCAACAGGGAATCCTAGAACCTGTTGATTCCAGCCCGTGGGAGACCCCCATTGTCACGCCTCTAAAGGCAAATGGGGACATTCGCATTTGTGCTGATTACAAATGCACACTCAATAAGGCATTGCAGCAACATGCCTATCCTGTTCCTGTGGTCAGTCACATCCTGGCCTCTCTCAAGGGGGGGCGTGTTTTTGCAAAGCTTGACCTAGCTCAAGCATATCAACAGCTGCCTGTTGATGATGATGCTGCCATAGCTCAGACCATTGTGACCCACAGGGGAGCCTTTAAAGTAAAAAGGCTACAGTTTGGAGTAAATGTCGCTCCTGGGATTTTCCAAAGCGTAATGGAAAACACACTACGAGGTATACCAGGGGTCTGCCCCTACTTTGACGATGTCTTGATTGCAGGAGACTCCACACACATTCTAGCTGAAAGGCTTAGGGCTGTCCTGTTAAGATTCAGGAAATCAGGCCTCAAGCTCAGAAAAGACAAATGCCGATTGGGGTGCCTTCTACTGAATTTCTGGGATTCAAAATTGATGCTGCTGGGATTCATCCTGCTGAATCCAAACTAACTGCTATTTTAGATGCACCCAGGCCAAAGTCTAAGGCCGAACTTCAGGCCTTCTAGGCCTCCTGAATTTCTACAATTCTTTTCTTCCACATAAAGCTAGTGTAGCTGAGCCTCTTCACAGGCTACTAGACAAACAGGCTGTGTGGCTGTGGTCACAAGCGCATGAGGCTTGCTTTAAAGAAGTCAAGGCCTTGCTCACTTCTAACAGTGTTCTTGCACATTTCAACGAGTCTCTCCCTGTGTGCATCGCTTGTGATGCGTCCCCCTATGGGGTTGGAGCTGTCCTGAGTCACCTCAGGTCTGATGGAACTCAGGTTCCTATTGCATACTACTCCAGAACACTGTCTTCTGCCGAGCGCAACTACGCTCAGATAGACAGGGAGGCTCTGGCTGTTGTTGCTGGAATTAAAAAATTCCACGATTTTCTATATGGCAGGCATTTCACGGTCTTCACTGACCATAAGCCTCTGCTGGGACTGTTTACCACACGTAAGCAGACTCCCCACATCATTTCCCCTAGAATGCTTAGGTGGTCTATTTTCTTGTCTGCATATGATTTTTCATTACTCCACAAGCCTGGGAAAGAAATGGGCCATGCTGATGGCCTCAGTAGATTGCCTCTGCCAGTAGTAGAAGCTGACCCCGCGCCAGCTGTCAACATTCTATCAATCCAAGCCTTGCCCGAGCTCCCTCTTAGTGCCAGGGATGTTACCGCTGAAACAGGTACAGATCACACACTTTCACGTGTCCGCTCCTGGGTCCTGTCCGGGTGGCCTGAGCACTGCCCTAGTCCTGAGTTTCAGAGTTTCTGGTCCAAAAGGAACGAACTGTCCCTTTCTCAGGGTTGTCTGCTTTGGGGAAACAGAGTTGTCATTCCCACCTCAATGAGGACTAGGGTCTTAGAATCCCTCCACGAGGGTCATCCTGGCATTGTTCGTATGAAGGCTCTTGCACGAAGCCACTTGTGGTGGCCTGGTTTAGATAAAGATATTGAGGCTAAGGTACACGCATGCCACCTGTGCCAACGATCTCGCCCAGAGATGCCCCAAGCTCCTGTGCATAGATGGGAGGAAACACAGTCCCCATGGTCTAGGGTGCACATTGACTACGCTGGGCCCTTTCAGGGCCAGTTCTTCTTGGTCCTTGTTGACAGCCATTCAAAATGGCTTGAGGTTGTGCCTGTCTCATCCACCACCACTGCAAAGACTATTCAGGTACTGAGGGGGATTTTTGCTGCACACGGGCTGCCAGATGTCATTGTGTCCGACAACGGCCCTCAATTCACCTCCTCCGAATTCCAAGCTTTCTTACAGGCAAACCTGATTCGTCATGCCACGTCTGCGCCTTTTCACCCGTCCACCAACGGTATGGCTGAACGCATGGTGCGCATCGCAAAGGACGCCTTGAAGAGACTCACCTACGGGGACTGGCATCACAGGTTGGCTGACTTTCTCCTTTCTTATCGCACCACACCGTCCACTTCTACAGGGAGAAGTCCAGCTGAACTTCGTTGGGGGCGCCAACTTACTACTAGACTTGACCGGTTGCATCCGGACAGACTGCCTTCATCTACCTCACATCCTAGGGCACCTAGACAACTACTTGTGGGTGCCCCGGTTTGGGCTCGCAATTACGGGCCTGGTCATACATGGGTCCCCGCTTCTGTGTCCAGGATCACAGGTCCTCTCTCCTACGAGGTTGCCCTGGACAACGGTCGTGTCCTGCGTCGGCACATCGACCAACTTCGCTCTAGGCGAGACTTTTCTGCTGAGACTCCTGGGTCTTTTCCAGGGGGGGAGGGGGACCCTTTGGAGCAAAGGGAAGGGCAAGAGCTACTGCCCATCTCCACTGAGGGAGCCACAAACAGCTCGTCCCAAGGTTCTGCAATTGCTCCGAAAAGAAAGTCATGGAGCTTACCCACACAACAGGCACTCACGCCTACTCCAGCCAGGGAGTCACCCCGGGGGCATACTCACTTTCCACACACATCACACAGCACTCCAGCAACGGAGGATACCCGGGGGCATCCCAACAAATCATTCCCCGCAAGAGAACTGGCACACAATTCCCAAGGTTGGCCTGACCTTACCCCAAATCCTACAGGGGGTCAAACATACACAGAGTTAGTCGAGGAACCAAGTCCCGACTACAACAACCCTAGCACAAATCAGGGAACACCTGAGTTTTGGGAAAGTACAGAAACCCACACGAGCCCGAACACAGAATGGGGTTCAGGGAATGGACAGCCTCCTGACAGGTCTTGGACTGACCTAGGAGGTTCTACAGAGACGCCCAGCAGCGGCTATCACTTCAAGGGGCCTGAGGGTCTACAGCTAGGTAGGACAACCAGGTCACAAAGTAACAGAAGCCCTGGCCTGACGAGCCCGGTGGGCAAGCAAGCAGGCCAGGCATCGGGGCACAGTCCTTGGAAGACACCAGGGCACAATAGAGAGAACAGGCTCACGCCTCCCTCCAGTCAGGGGACTTATGCCAGTAACCCAGAGCTAAGAAGGTCACAGAGAGCAAAGAAATCTCCTAAGTATCTAGAAGATTACATAACATTGCTGGCAAGGCAAAAGCCAGTAATCAGTGGGAGCACTGGGGAGCAAAATGTCATATAAAATAAATGTTGTATGTTGGTAGTAGTTTTAGCCCGGGGGAAAGGGGTGTTATGTCCCGAGCCTTTGCAAACGGCTCGGGCGTTTGCAGGCAGTCCCGGGCAGGTGCAAAGCTGCCCGGGACCAGACAGGCTGTCGCCAGCGCCGTGCGCATGCGCGGGTGCTGGCGCGGGAAAAGTAACCCATTTACCCGGGAGTTGCCTATATAAGAGGCTGCGAGGCGTTTGGGCGAGGCTGAAGCCATCTTCCTGTAAGCTGAACGCTGAATAAATGAAACTGAGAACTCCAGCTGCTTCTCGTGTCTGTTTTCCCGCCACGGACTCAACAGTAGCTATATAAATTTGTTGAATAAATAAATAAAATAAAAATAATCAAGAATAATAGCTAAAAATTATACTGCCAAGCATAAAAGTGATCAATTAATTTGAAAATAAAAATAGGATAAGATGACAATAACAAACTAAACTCCAGACACCCTGTAGAAACATTCTGTCTTCTGCAACATCCAGAAAATCACACGGAATAGGGCAAAACTTAATTCCAAGAGAAGATTGTTTTGTGAGACTTAATTAGCAACCAAAAAAAAAAAAAAACAGTACCTCCTGGTCTCCATTTCTTTGTACTTTACAAAAGTGGGCTACAATACTATATAATTAAAAGCTTCTTCTTGGGTTATTAAAAAAAAAAGTAATACTGTAATACCACTCCTGCAAACTTAATTCACATTTGTTGAAACTAAATGGTTTCAAGTGGACCTTTTACCTAAGGACATTGTAATATTGGAGCTCCTACTGTCAGTTATGCCTCACCTAAAATGCTATCAGCTAAAACATTTCCCAAGCATTTCTGCCACTGAGATCTAAGTAGACATTATCTGAAAAACAAATGAACTAATTACAGGTTTGGTAGATGATTAACTTTTATCAGGATTGTAATGGAGGTTGAGATGACTTCTCTTTTGCAATCTCAGTGAAATTGCCCATCTGTATTTGCAATGGGAAATGAAATTGCCTGAAATAAGGATGGACAGCATGCAGTGCTCCAAATGTTAGTCAACTGATACTCATCATTTCTCACCAGTAACAGTGCTGGCACTCACGGATGTGCTATCTTGCTCAGCAACTTACAGAATTAGCAGAAAGGCTGTTCAAAGCATGCAGGGGAAAAATGTTTCATGAAGTAGGATAGCGCAAGCAAAGCAATGATATCTTTTGGAAGGCTGGCATGTATAAACAGACCACACTTCCGTTGGGACTGCCAGAAAACCTGTCACATGTGTAACACATATGGGCGGACAGCTATGGTTAGTCTAAGAGTATTATGTAGCCAGTTTGGTCCAGTTCTTGCAAATTGGTTCTTACATTTTGTCATGCAAGAAATGGGAGCAGAATAGTTCTCTCTTGTCCCCTCTCAGACATGTATACAATATATTTATACACTGTACAATATATATTGTTATATATAACGATATAACAAAAAATGAAAACTGCCCCCTCTCACCAGAAAGACATTTGGTCTTTTTTTCACATTTACATTTGATTGTCATTTTTTTGTTCCTGCTCCTTCATTGTCAGGGACTAAATCAGTCTGTCACAGCACAAACGAGCTACTCAGCAAAGTGAACAAACATCTGAGCAATTCTATTTGTTTCTGATGGTTCTTCCACCTCATTGGTACTCTGGGAAATGTAGTCCTGATGCAGCTGGATTCAGAAAGGACACTTTTATCCCCTAGAGTATGGTTTCTTCTTTGTCCCTTCAGCTTTCCATTGATAGCATCTCAAAATAATTATTTATTTTTCAGGAAAAATAGACACAGATTTTTCTGCTGATGACAATGCATGGCAAAAAAACCCTATTTGAAAATGGGTTTTATTTTCATCCCCAGCAAAAAGTAAGAAAATCCCTTGAAATAAAAATATACATTTTCCAACCAAAATGGCTTAAAATTGATAAAACGTAGGGTAGTGAAAAATCAAAATGGTAGTACAGAAAGATATACCAAAATCATGTTATAGTTGGTTTAGGACTCTAACTTCCCTAATCTCATATTTGTTGCTGTATCCACATAGAAAATGTGAATGCTTTAGTACATTTAAATAAATTTACAGTGTAAACAAATATCCTGTTTTTTTTTTCATTTTAACATTTGTCTAAAAATGAAATGAGGGAATAACCCTAGCTAGTTCAAATCTGGATTTCAAATACAAGATGTGTGACAAACTTAGGGGAGGATTAGAGGCTTTTACTTAATAAATATATTACCAATTCTGAGCCATTAGAGCAGGCTTGCACAACTCATAAAGGGGAAAGGGCCATACTGCTGATTTAAAAATAACTGCAGGGACAAAAGAAATAGTTGGTGCATCAATTAATTGCAGTAGCAAGATGGAGCTGACGGTGGATGTAAGTCTTGGGGTGCTCAACAACACATTTTGGGGTGGTGGCAGTAACATATTTTTCCTGGAGGTGGCAATGTTTGGCAGTGGTGAATTTATTGAGTATGCAAATGTCAGCGGACTGTATTTGGCACATTGTACATATCTATATTAAAGACTCTTGTATCAATACAATGAAAAAGCTTCAGTGCTGTAATCTTGGAGCTAATGAACAAGCCCTCACGTGGTACTCAGAGTTTAAGGCCATTGGCATCTAGTAACAAACTAGATAAATATTTTGGTGCAGAAGCCATAAAATTGTACAAACAATTTTCTCCCTTCCTGATAACAAAAGCTCACTAATGCCTAAGAACTTCCTGCCCCATTGTGGTGCTTAAAATTCTCTTTCCATTGTGCCTCTCTCTGCCTAAGAGTAGAGCTTCCCTGTTCCATTAGATCTGACAAAGTATCAGTGTATTATTTTTAAAGAAAATAATCTGTTAAGTTGTGCTAAAACAGCCATTCAGTTGTGTGTGTGTGTGTGTGTGTGTTTGTGTATACTACATTTGTCTAATAAATATGTCTAGCACATTCACTGCATTTCTCAGGCTTTTTAATAGGCACAGTTTTAGCACTCCTTCCTCCAACTCTGCTGACTTTCTCGAAAGCATGTCAACTATTGCAGTTATTCCAAATACTAAAAATACTCTACAAACTAATTTACATAATTGTGAAACTACTTACATAGTTCATCAGCAGTATGTAGATCCCCAGATTACATTTGTCTTACACATGAAACATTTCCATATAGACAACTTTAAGATCATAGTTTCTTTGTGACTCTCAAATAGAAAGCAGCCAGTTCATCTCTGATAACTGCTATTAAAAATAGCTCCTTTCAACAGGAATTTCTCTGTTGATGGACTAGCAATTTCCAGCTCATTGGAGAAACAGAAAGTCCTGCAAAACAAATCTACTCTCGATCTGGCATATTATAATATTGTAGGATCACATGCATCCTAAAGCAGACTACTACTTAACTTTTTTAGCCATCACAATTTTTTTTTTTAAAAAAAAACTATGTTAAAGTTCATTGATGCCTCTTTCCTTCATGGCCATTAAACAGTACATTTAGCACTACCATCTCAGTATAAAATCCCCCCAAAAATGTTTTGGGAACAGGTAATCTCAGAAAGGGTTGCTTGGCATGGTAATATACTTGTTTTCATTTGTCAAGTGTGGTTCTGACACATCTGTTTTATGGTTAAATACAGAGCATTTGTCTGTGGTTCTGTCATGTGTGAAAACGTGTTTTAACTTTGTGTTCATCTCAACAGAGAATTCTGATTGTAATCTATTATGATTCTTATTGCTCCTGGATTTGGCTCCATGAAATAAGAAAGGTGGCAGCTTGTATGATGTAATCATAGCTCAGCAACAGAGTGCCTTGCACAATGAAAGCAGGTTATTCTATAGATCAGTTGAAGTCCACAAGTCATAAAAGGGCCAAGTTTGAAGACCCCTGCTGTAGATAGAGTGAAAAATGTCAGGCCTTAGTTTTGATAAAAAGGGATAGATAAATAGACAAGACAAACAAAGCAGCATATTTCTCCAACTGTAAGGTTGGGGAAACTTTTATTCTCTAGATTCTCATGAACCTGAGCACCCAAAGGTAACGCCAGCATAGGCAATGATGAAAAATGCCTGTCATTCAGAAAAATCTGGAGAGTTACCCTACTTTTCTCATTACATGGCTACTGCATTTATATTAGGAAAGATTGTTCTGGTTTATAACTGCAAATTTATGATCAGCAGCACCTAAATCTTTCCTGAAACAAACATGTAAATCTGCTTCTTTTACCTTATCTTTCTTTGTTTATCTTACTTATCGCTGATGGCTTGCTAATGTTCTCAGAGATTCCTTCCATTCTTCTAAGCTTTCCCAAGTGGCCAAAAACCACAAGCCAAATAAGTGTCCAGTATATCTTTTACAGATTAACAAATAATCCTTGCTCTGGGGAGGTCACCTACACTGTTAAGAACAATTAAAGCTAAATAGCTACTTGCTGAGAGCTGGCAAAGGAAGAACGCTACAAACATGAAGCATTAGCATTATTTCTGGATAAAATAAATTTAGTATTTTATATGCTGCTATACAAAGCTTTTTTTAATTGCTCACTGTATTATGAGAGATGATTCCTTCGCAACAGGGACATTGGTTTGGGAAGATAATTTTTAAAGTATTCAGAATTCATAATAGGCTTCTTACTGTGATCTTCTTAGGAGATGGCTATAATTTGAATATGAAGAGTGGTAGAACAGAGAGGGAGCATAGACAACACCCAAGCTGTGGCAAGGATTCTCCTTACTCCTGTGTGTGATGTCAGCAACAACTAGACCTATTTCACACTTGATACTTTATTTTCTCAGCTGCCTTCTGTGCATGCCAGAGGAAGAAACCGGTATAAGTCAAATCAATCAATCTTTATATTCTTGTGCATTTATCTAAAATTAATGAGTTCATCTAACAAGCATACATTTAGAAACACACTTCATACAGATAGCAGGAGATTGGTAATAGCACCATTTTTTCAGCACCTGCCATTTCTTTGGCAAAGGCCAGTGTTTCTCAAACTCAACAACCTTAAGATGTCTGGGCTTCAACTCCTAGAATTCCCCAACTAGTATGAACTGACTACGGAATTCTGGGAGTTGAAGTCCACATACCTTAAAGTTACCAAGGTTGAAAAATACTGCACTATAGTATTAAAATGGGAGGAGATTTCTCGCTCTTAGATGTCCCCAGAAGTAATGTATGTTGGTGACGAACATGCAGCAGGGTAATTTGCAGGGTCCTCTAGACCAGTGGTTCTTAACCTGGGTGATATTGCCCCCCAGGGGGCAATTTTGTTTTTCAGGGGGGCGATGGAACAAAAAGGGGCGACGCGGGGGCGAAGGAACGAAAAGGGGGTGATATGGGGGTGATGGAGCGAGAAGTTTTGGGGACACTTTTGAGCCTTCCCTGCGGCTCCAAGCCTCCTCCGCCATTTGCAGAGAGAGACAGAGACAGAAAGAGGCACTTGTGCTTCTCTCTCTCTCTCTCTCTCTCTCTCTCTCTCTCTCTCTCTCACTCACACACACACACATACACACACACACACACTGAGTGGAGGAAGAGGACTGGCAGACTAAGGGCAGAAAGAGAGAGAGGGAGAGGGAGAGAGAGAGAGACCTTTTGACATCTAAAATGAAGATAACACTGAAGATATATATATATATATATATATATATATATATATATATATATATATTAAAGGTAAAAAAGGATACAGTATATGCAGTGTTAACTTCATTTTAGATGTCAAAAGGGTTTTGCGTCTCCCAGTGTTTTGTTTTCAGTGGTCATTACATTTAAGTGTCTTGAATAAATAAGATAATAACGAAATACATATATCACGAAGTTTGGGAATAAAGTGACGGGTGGCACTAAACTTTTTCACACAGTTGAGATATGGGGGAAAAGACTGGAAATAAATTATTTGCATCATATGTCCTGATGACAATTTTAAAGAAAACAAAAAAAGGGTTTGCATAAATTGAAGAATTATTTCCCATGTTGTGATTGAGAGGTTATGTTGGGGGAGGGGGGCGATGACAACTTCCTCATTGGCTCAAGGGGGCGATTCGTTCAAAAAGGTTAAGAACCACTGCTCTAGACCAACCTTGATTGATGATAATAAATGTCTAAGTAAGGAGAAACTGAAAATTGCTGAAATCTGAAATTCTGCTTAGATAATATTACTTGTGCAGAGTGCTTGTGGCAAACATATACTTATTGCACCAAGCAAAGAAGCTAGAAATTTAACCTGGTCTTAGCTATTTCTTATGTATTATCCTATTCCTGATTTCTTTATTTGTCTGTTTATTCGCCTCCTATCTTATTCTTAATCAGTCAGAAGGCCTCTTGTTCCAAGCACTTCAAGGGAGGGAGCAATGCCTATTAGGACCAGGGTTTAGCTATCTGGTACATCTGTGTAATCTTCCTTAAAGAAACTAGACAGGTCCACACTTGCAGTTACTTAGATGGCAGCCCCCCCCCCCCTTTTTTTTTTTTTTTTAAGAAAACACAGGTTACTTTGCCTTTGGGCTGCACGAATGGCTGAATATATGCTCAGGATTCTTTTATTTATTATTTTTAGTTTCTGCAACACTAATAATAAGTTTATTGCTGTTTGCTGTTTTTCCTGCTATTTTATATGCATTATGTGTTTAGCGCTCTCTCTCTCTCTCTCTCTCTCTCTCTCTCTCTCTCTCTGTGTGTGTGTGTGTGTGTGTGTGTGTGTTAATAAACATTGTTTTAGCTACCTGGACTTTCTCCAGGGAAGAAAAAAAATGTATACTATGTTTTAAAATAAAAGAAATAAATACTCCAGCCTCACTTTTTACTAGCTATTCCCTAGAGTTCTAATCTGCCTCATTTTTAGGAGCTTCTTTGGAATCTCACTGTTCACTTATCAGAACCTCTTGTATATTTCCAAGAAACTGAAAATGCATAATTGAACAGGAGACTAAAGATGATAAAATAGATTTGAATATCATTTGTACATCTACTTTAGGGAACATTGGACTTAAGTTCTGCTTCAGTCTATTGCTGGTGCATTGTTGTCCCTTGTTATAATTCTTAACTTGCAAACCAGACTGTAGTACAGAGCCCTTCAGACAGAGGACACCTTCAAATAGTGTATTGTACTTTGAGAGATGTTCAAGGAGAGGACAGACTACTTAGTGAACACATGTAACTTGATCTGTGTTTCATTTTTCAGCAGCCGAAAAAGACAATCTCTCTTCCATCCAGTGATTTGGAGCCACAAGCAATTTTATCTCTTCCTGTGGTCCCCCCCCCAGTGTTTCCATGCTTTAGGTACTGTCTGCCATTACTTATATTAGAGAAGTAGCAGGATGATGATGATGATGATGATGATAATGGAAGGAGGAGGTTTTTTTTACTTTATATTATTTTTCTTTCTATTCTTTTTTTCTGATTCCAGTTTTATTATCTTTTAGTATTGTAAAACTCTTTAATAAAAAGTATTTAAAAATAGATCAGGTGTTTGCTCTGGGACATTTAAAGTAGACACAGTTTCTGCACTATAAACTCAACCACCTGCCCTGGACCTTGTCTTGATCTATCAATTTTCTATAAGATATAATGAATGGAAGACATGAAAACCAATCCAGAGCAATTAAGTGGTACTGATTTCCACATGAGACAGGACTCTAATAAAGCTGATTTAATTGATTGATTAATTAATTAATTAATGACTACTTGGATGCCAATAACATTTGCGTGACATCAGGGGAAGACAGGGATTATTTAAACTGTTGCATTCTGCAACTTGGTAAAATTTGAAGGTGGCCAAATTTATTTAAAGAAATAACTTTTTGAAGTCTGGGAATAACAACAACAACAACAATAATAATATTAATAAAGTTGGAAGGGACCTTGAAGGTCATCTAATTTGACACCCTGCTCAGGCAGGAAACCCTATACCAGTGATGGCGAACCTTTTAGAGACTGAGTGCCCAAACTGCAACCCAAAACCCACTTATGTATCGTTGTGTGTCAGGTGGGCATGGCTCATAGGGTGGGTGTGGCCAATTGGTTGGGCATGGCCATTGGGTGGGCGTGGCTGCAGTGGTAACGGCAGACTAGGTGGGACTAAAAAGTTCAATCAATTCTAACTTTGTGAGATCTTTTTTTCCCCGCGAGAAGTTGAAATTGATTGATTGAACCTTTTTTTTTTTTTGCACACAACAGCAGAGGCCTAAAACGAAAAGGTTTTATAAAATCCAGCTGAAGGCCTAGGACTGGGGCAACAGTGCACATGCCCACAGAGAGGGCTCTGCGTGCCACCTGTGGCACGCGTGCAATAGGTTCACCACTACAGCCCTATACTATTTCAGACAAATGGCTGTCCCGTCTCTTGTGTTGGAGCAGTCACAATTTCTGGAGGCAGATTGTTCCATTGATTAATTATTCTAACTGTCAGGAAATTTCTCCTTAGTTCTAGGTTGCTTCTCTCTTTGATTAGTCTTGTCCTGCCTTCAGGTGCTTTGGAGAATAGCTTGACTTCCTCTTTGTGGCAACCCCTGAGATATTGGAACACTGCTATCATGTCCCCCCTCATCCTTCTCTTCATTAAACTAGACATACCCAATTCCAGCAACCATTCCTTATAGGTTTTAGCCTCCAGTCCCCTGATCATCTTTGTTGCTCTTCTCTGCATTTTTTCTAGAGTCTCAACATCTTTTTTACATCATGGTGACCAAAACTGAATGCAGTATTCCAAGTGTGGTCTTACCACAGATTGAATTAACACCACAGATTGAAGAGAAAGGGATAGGTTTTATTTAATTTCTTTGAGAGCATATATTGTTAAGAATTGTATTTGAAATTGACCATATTGAGGCAGGAAACGTCTCTCCATCCAACTCATTCTGGCACTATATGAATAAACAGCTGAAATGTACAACTGTTCAAGTAAGAGGATTTGTCTCACTAATAATTCTGTGAACCTTGTTGCTAACATGGCTAAGAAGGTGATCTCTTCCAGCTAGCATATCCATGAGAAATACTTTACCACCACTGACAACCATAGCAAAAAATTAATGGGAATAGCAGATATTCTTATTAAGTTCAAGAGCTGCTGCTTTGAAATAGCTATGTGATGAAAAATGTATCATACATCTCTCCATGCTTCATCTCTTTCGGGCAGCAAACTGCAATTATTCTTTCCTTCCCAAGTCCTTCAAAGGATGCCATGCAAATCTATCTTCCATTACTACATTAGCTTTCAGAATATATTGCATCCCCCATACAATCCCTAGATATATACCAGCTAAAGCAGTTCATCCTAGAGCAGAAATACTAATTTCTTGCTGTCCATGGATGACTGGCCTCTATGAATTCCCTTCAGAGACCAAGGTCAAGAGTGCATCTTGAAAAGTGCAGGAAACCTATTACATTTTCTATGAGCCAGCAGTAGAAATGCTGTAACACTGAAGTACTAACTGGACTTGTATTATATTAACACATTTCAGATTACCACTGACCTGACCTGTAGCTGGGCAAATGGTCTTATTGAGATATTAGTTCAAAAGGGCCCTGCTTTTAGAGATGTATAAAAAATTAATATGACCTTATTGTGTGCTAATATAGTATAATAATATCAATTGATACTAAGTAAGATAAGCCCTTCAAATCAGTTGCAGGAGAAGAAAAAAAAAACCTTTCTCCCGATGTTCAAATTATGACTAAAAATTACCATCCAGATCAGATGGTTGTTAAACATACAAATCTCAAGCTAGTGATTTTAACACTACTGTCCAGAAATCATATTCTTTATATGGCCACTATAGCAACTTGGAAGCAGAGGGATTTGCCAGCTCTTTACAATGCATGAAACTGCTAACATTGTAGACCCAGCCAAATCCAAACATTCTAGGAAATTCATGGAAGCCTGGCATTCAGATCATACAGCCATTAATGGTCCTACAGAGATAAAAGATATTTAAAAGATACACTTGAAAGCGTATGAAGAAAACAATTTTTCTCTCCAGTAATCAACATCCAGATAAGCACAAAACAGTATCTAATAAACAATCAGAAAAGAAACAATAACTTAATCAAGAAACCATCAATAAGGCAACTACAGACCTACCAAGACTAGAGGGCAATCTTAATAGCAGGCGAACTCCACTTTCCCTCACACTGATGAAATAGTCTGGAAATGAAATATCTGCTAGAAAAGAGCCATGTCTGGGGAACACTAAAACCCAACGGATTTAACTACCTCTGAACTGTCCAATCTGGCCCTTCCTCCCACAAAGTACAGGTCAATCTGAGACCACTACCCTGGATCTTCTGGCTGTCTTCAGAAGTTTAACCTATTTGGCCCGTTTGTCAGTTTTGTTCTTGCTGCAGAGGAAATTGTGATTGTGAGGTTTTATGGTTCAAACAGAAGGAACTCCAACACTCTACATGTTACATCTAGATAAGAATACTGCATAGCAGGATAAACCCACCGAAAGCAGCTGATTGCCTTCTGTCAACATGAGGATGCAGCCACCAAAATGCACTACATTTTAAAACCTGGTGCTACTTTTTCTGAAAAGACAGGCTGATTCGCTTTTTTTAGGCTTGGTGCTAGGTAACAGTTAATTCTTGACATAATTGTTATCCCTGCCCTGGAAAACTCTAGCTCCTAATATATCCTCCGTGGTCTCTGAGTTTGGTTGTTTTCTTGCAGATGTTTCATCGCCCAAATTAGGTAACATCATCAGGACTAGTAGAGTGCAGGCAGTGGTGGGATTCAAATATGTGAACAACTGGTTCTCTGTGTGGATGCCACTTCCGGAAGTCCATTCTAGGTCTGGGCAACACAAAATTAGCTATCGGTTCTGCTGAAGTGGTGCGAATTGGCTGAAACCCACCCCTGAGTGTAGGGTTTGCTCTCATTTTATACTCTCGGGGCTTGCCCTGTCAGTGTTGGTGGGAATGGTCTTGGTGGTTCTTTGGTTGGCCTGCTTACTATTAGCTAAAGAACCACCAAGACCACTCCCACCAACACTGACAGAGTTTAGATTTAAGCCTTTCAAGCCATCTTTTTCCAATAGTGAAAATATTGCTCCATATTTAATCAATAGTTTCATCTGATCTGAATTAGTTCTTGTTTTATTTCCTACACTGGTTGATCTTAGCCCTGCCACAATCCTCCTTTTTGTTTACCATATAAGATTATTAGGATGACAGGAGAGAACTCTGTACAATGCTCTGAGCATTCTACAGGACAAGGGAGAATAAATACATAGATAATAAGAAATTAATTACTTGAGCTACATGGCTTAACAATCAAACCAGGGAAAATATGATTTTTCAGAAAAATCATTTTCAAGACTAGCTTCATCATATAGCAGGCTATATTTATTCTTTTGTGCTGTTGTTTTTAAATTTGTATGGAAGATGGTAACCTTATTTTTATTTATTTAGATGCATTAGTTTAGAATTCTTCCAGCAGCATTCAGAGAAAAGGTGCATTATTTGTAATATATAACAATACTTTTCCTAAAGTCAAATTAGATATTTGGCAATTTAATAATTTTAAAAGCTTCAGTAAAACTACAATGGGATCACATTTTAATCAATGAGATGAAAACTGATCAGGTTTTGTGAAAGCATGAATCTAGGAAAGAGAAACACGAAAGAGATCTTACCAGTGCTACCAGATTTCACAAATAGCTCTGTCAAGATTATTCAACCTTTTAATCAAAGAACATTATTTTCCAGGGAATAGAAAAATTCTCAGTCATTGAAGGAATGGAAAGAGGTGGAGGTTTCTATCCAAACCAAGTTTTTGTTTATTTTTATTTATCTCTGTTGTCAGTGTAGTCATCTGAGTTACTGTTTGCAACCTTCACAATGTATTTAGTTCTTATTGTTTCATAATTTTCTGGAAAGAAAGGGAAATGATATTTTTGTATGCACACCCTTTGCTGAAGAATATGTTTGGATCTTCAGAGAAAATTGGTAAGGGAAGACAGACAAACGTTTTAGAAATATGGCTGAAAACAAATCTCATAAATTTTAGCTCAGCTTTAATAGGTGTATTGGCCAAAGCTAGGGTTTAATTTAAACTTATAACTTATAAACAAAAGATCAACTCCTAATAGACAAAATGATCTTGGAAAACTGCAAGAAAAGGAAGACCAACCTGAATGTGGCATGGATTGACTACAAAAAGACATTTGATTCTCTGCCACATGACTGGATAATCAAGTGCCTAGAAATAACAGGAATCAGTAGAAACATCAGAAAATTTGTGCAAAGATCGTTAGCACAATGGAAGACACAGTTGCAGATCAATGGTGAGAGACTGGGAGAGGTTAATATCAAGAGAGGAATATTTCAAGGAGATTCATTGTCACCATTACTATTTGTTATTGCACTGTTTCCTCTGTCAACAATACTGAATAACTCAGGACATGCTATCAAACATCAAAAAGATCTACCAGACTATCACATCTCCTTTACATGGATGATCTGAAGCTGTATGGAAAAACATCATCTGAAATAGAATCGCTGCTCAACACTGTCCGTATATATAGCCAAGATATTGTTATGGAGTTTGGCTTGGACAAATGTGCCACACTTACTATCAAACAAGGAAAAGTAGTGAAAACTGAAGGAATCAAGATGCCCCACGAAAATAACATTAAGAGTCTGGATGAGGACGATTACTACAAATACTTGGGTATCCTTCAAGCTGACAACATCAAGCACACTGAAGTCAATAAAAAGATTAGAGGTGAATACATCAAGAGAGTTAAGAAGATCTTAAAGTCCAAACTCAATGGAGGAAATACCATAAAGGCAATCAACACCTGGGCAATTCCAGTCATTAGGTACACAGCTGGAATAGTGGACTGGACTCAAGCAGAACTAAAAGCAGTGGATAGGAAGACCAGAAAAACAATGACAATGAATCATGCCCTTCATTCACGCAGTGACATTGACAGACTTTATCTACCAAGGCAAATAGGTGGGTGTGGAATGCTAAAAGTATATCAGATGGTTGAAGAAGAAAAAATGGCTTTGGAAGAATATCTGAAGAACAAAGATGAAGATGCACTGAAATTGGTATATCAGGAAGGCTTACTGCTTACTGGAGAGACCAAACTGGCCTACAAGAAAGATCAAATGAAGAACAGAATAGAGGCATGGGAAGACAAAGCACTACATGACCAATACATTAAAAAATAGCTGGGAAAGCAGATAATAACAAGACTTGGCAATGGCTAAGAGCAGGAAAATTGAAGAAAGAGACCGAGGGACTAATTCTGGCTGCACAAGACCAAACCTTAAGGACAAATGCATATAAAGCAGTGGTTCTCAACTGTCAAGGACTACTCAACCGGTCGTAAGTTGAGGACTACTCAACTGGTGCAGCACCGTTTGCAGAATGGGACTTCTGGCGGGCTCAGCAGGGCAGAGACAGCCTGGATAATTCCTATTGGCTTTTGAAAGCCAATAGAATTAGACTCTATTCAAGAGAGTCTATTCTATTGGCTTTCAAAAGCCAATAGAATAAAAGGGAGTAGCACAGCTAAGGAAAAGGGTTAAAAAAATGGCGGACTGTGTTGTTTGGCGATCCCCGTGAAATGGTCGTTTGACCCCAAATGGGGTCCCGACCCACAAGTTGAGAACCACTGATATAAAGTCAAAATTGAGAAGACACAACAGACAGTAAGTGCTGCCTATGCAAAGAAGCTGAAGAAACAGTGGACCACCTGGTAAGCTGTTGCAAGAAGATTGCACAGACTGACTACAAGGAGCGACATGACAAAGTAGCAACAATGGTGCATTGGAAGATCTGCAAAAAATATCATTTGCCTGTAAGCAAAAACTGGTGGGATCATAAAATAGAGAAAGTCATAGAAAATGATAAAATTAAACTGCTCTTGGACTTCAGAATTCAAACAGACAAGCATCTGCAACATAACACCCCAGACTTAACAATTGTCGATAAGAAAGACAAAAAAGTCTGGATAGTGGACGTGGCAGTGCCTGGAGATAGCAGAATAGAAGAGAAAGAACTGGAGAAGATAACAAAATACAAAGACCTACAAATAGAGATAGAAAGACTGTGGCAAAAGCAAGCAAGGGTAGTACCAATAGTCATAGGCTCCTTGGGTGCAATCCCAAAACAACTGGAGCACCACTTGAACACCATTGGCATTGACAAATTCGCTATTAGTCAATTGCAAAAGGCGGCCTTACTAGGAACTGCTTCCATCCTGCGACGATATCTGTAATACCATTAAACATCCACATCTGCCTATCCCAGGTTCTGGGTAAGGACTCGATAGGTAGACAAAGTGCCAAATCCAGTCTGAACATCTGGCTGACTGTGCGATGATCCATAATAATAATAATAATAATAACAACAACAACAACAACAACAACAATAATAATAGTAATAATAGTAATAATAATAATAAAAATAATAAAGTTGGAAGGGATCTTGGAGGTCATCTAGTCCAACACCCTGCGCAGGCAGGAAACCCTATACCATTTCAGACAAATGGCTGTCCAGTCTCTTCTTAAAAACCTCCAGTGTTGGAGCATTCACCTCTTCTGGAGGCAGGTTGTTCCACTGGTTAATTGTTCTAACTGTCAGGAAGTTTCTCCTTAGTTCTAGGTTGCTTCTTTCTTTGGTTAGTTTCCATCTGTTGCTTCTTGTCCTGCCTTCAGGTGCCTTGGAAAATAGCTTGACACCCTCTTCTTTGTGACAGCCCCTGAGACATTGGAACACTGCTATCCTGTCCCTGCTCGTCCTTCTCTTCATTAAACTAGACATACCCAATTCCAGCAATCGTTCCTTATATGCTTAGGCCTCCAGTCCCCTAATCATCTTTGTTGCTCTTCTCTGTACTCTTTCTAGAGTCTCAACATCTTTTTTACATCACAGTGACCAAAACTGGATGCAATATTCCAAGTGTGGCCTTACCAAGGCATTGTAAAGTTGTATAGGATTTCCTGCCTGAGTAGGGGGTTGGACTAGAAGACCTCCAAGGTCCCTTCCAACTCTATTATTATTATCATTAGTATTATTAATATTATTAGTATTATTAGTATAGCTATGGAAGCAGTTGTTAATTAATTAGTGGATATTTACTCAAAACAAAACTAGTAAAATAGAAAAGAGATGAAGAGTAAATAGTAATAGCACTTAGACTTATATACCACTTCAGTGCTCTACAGCCCTTTTAAAATGGTTAACTGAGTCACCATATTGCCCCCAACAATCTGGTTCTCATTTTACCAACCTCGGAAGGATGGAAGGCTGAGTCAACATTGAGCAGGTCAGAATCAAACTGCTAGCAGTCAACAGAATTAGCCTGCAATACTGAATTTTAATCTCTGTGCCACCATGGCTCTTAAGAGACGTTTTGACTTAAGGCCTTGCTTATAGGTATAAAATGGTTTTCTGGATGTCAAAGAACCATTTGGGGCAACTATAGAAAGGACTAAATCTTGCTTATGAAAGATAGAAAGACAGGATTCACACTGCTTATTTAATTCAGAAAGAAAAAGTTCTTTGATACCTTGCTTGAATCTTCACAGTGTTATTATGCAGATGATGCAACTCCACACAGCATATTATGTGTGACCCTAAAATTGCATGTAAAATATTATTTGGTTCAAGAAATGCCAGGGGGTCAAATGGAATGGCAAGAATTAGCTTGCTTTCTTCTGCACAAGTCTTTTTGTTGAAAAGTTATTATGCATAAAAAATTACACAAACACACACACACACATAGACACACACGAAATATTAGCCAGTTCATTAAGCTAAAGCTCATGGAACTAGAATGATTCTACCAGCATGTAATTTAGCCAGGTGAAGGAGAACAAAGAGAGATAGAGGTGTGTTGAACAAACTCATTAAAGGAAGCATTTTCTCCGTGCAAAGTAATATCCTCTATAATATAAGCAATCTTAATTACATTAAAGTCTTGGATATGTTGCCAATGACTTTTAAAAACCTTGTTTACTGTTTTGAAAACCATATGTTATTTTGAAACATAAATATAATTACTGTGGAATAATCACCACATTTTCACAAGTTCTCTCAGGCCTGCATCTATTGAGCCGTACCTGATCAGCTGCAAGAATGGTACCAGGCAGCAGTGAAGCTAGACATTCAGCTCACCCGCTATAAGAAACCTCCCCCACCTGAAACCGAGCAGCTGCCAGAGCAACCCGGAAAGCAATCACCCCCACGAAAACCTCCAAATATTGCAATGGCTGAGAAACCTAGACCACCTGCAGGCCTGTCAAATAAGTGTTTTTGGTGTGGACAAGAGGGAAATTGAGCGGCAACCTGTCCAGTCCCCTACCCCCGACTGCAGAGCAGACTGGAATCAGCAACAAGAAATAAACCTGCTCAGTGGCTAACGAGAGAAAAATCCAACTGGGTCACGCAATAACCTGTTGCCCAGATTACACCCCCCATACAGGAGGGTGCCGAGACTCTGGGTGGACCCGCCCCTGCTCTACCCTCCTTTGACAGCGACGATGAAGGAGAGAACGACCAGATGGTGAGTCGAAAAATCCCGCCTTTTTCACTGGCCGCCAAACTTATAATCCCTAAGTCTGAGGCACAATTAGTCTGCCATTTGCCATGAAAATGGGCATACGGGAAAAACAGCTTTCCAAACCTGTGAGGTTTGAGCAAGCCGATGGGAGGGACTCTTGTTACACAAGTAACTGAGCCCTTATGCCTAGAAATAGGTGCACACTGGGAGTTTATTTGCTTCCTAGTGGCTCCAAAAATGACTGAGACTGTGATCCTAGGGCTAGCCTGGTTGGACAAATGGAAGGCATTTATCTGGTAGGAGAAAGGAATGAGAACTGTGAGACTACCTATAGGGCCTAAACCTCCCGCTGATTCAACCGATGTTGCAGGACACCTTAGGCCACCCAATGAGTGAGCACACATGGCTGCCTCACCGCCACCAGGCGAATCACTCATCCCCAATGAATACCGGGACTTGGTGGAGGCATTTGGTGAAAAAGAATGTGATGCCCTACCCCCTCACAGACCCAATGACTGCTCCATCGAACTGGTTCCAAGAGCCAAACTCCCATGACTGAGAATGTATGCTATGTCCCCCCTCAAAATGGAGGAGATGCAGCAATACGTGAATAAAAACCTAGCGAGTGGGTTCATCGAACGGGCCAAATCTACCATGGAAGCCCCTTTGTTGTTCAATGAGAAAAAAGAGGTATCTCTTCGTCTCTGTATAGACTATAAGGATCTCAATGCTGTGAGTGTGGAAAATAAATATCCCCTCCCCCTCCTAAAGGATTTATTAACCCATCTGGCTAAGGGGAGTGTCTTCACTAAATTAGACCTGAGAGAGGCATTTTACTGGGTGAGAATAAAAGAGGGAGACGAGTGGAAAACTGCCTTCAACTGTCCTATGGTGAGCTATCAATTCAAAGTCATGCCATTTGGACTACAGGGGGCCCCAGCTGTATTTATGCAGTTGATTAATCAGGTCCTACATGATCACTTGTACAAAGGGGTTTTGTTGTACCTTGATGATATCCTGATATACAGCACAAATATGACTGATCACATACAGCTGGTGAGAGAAGTGTTGAAGAAACTATTGAATGCCAAGCTTTATGCCAAATTGTCGAAATGTGAATTTCACCAGACCCGATTAGATTATCTTGTCTACAGAATTTCCAATGAGGGCATTGAAATGGATCCAGCCAAGGTGAAAGCTATAATCGAATGGCAGCCCCCAAAGACTCACAAACAGCTCCAGAGCTTTCTGGGTTTTGCCAACTTTTATCGTCAATTCATCCCCTCTTTTGCTGAAATTGCCCTACCCCTTACAGAACTGCTCAAAACAGGAAAAGGAGGAGGGAAGCCGCAATCGGGCCAACCACTAGCATGGACGATGGGCTGTCAAACAACTTTTGAGAATTTAAAGAGACTATTTGCTGCTGAACTGGTCCTAAAGCACCCCTGCCCAGGGGAGCCCTTTGTCATTCAAGCTGATGCCAGCGATGTGGCAGTTGGAGCTGTGTTACTACAAAAGAACAAAAGTGGGGTCCTGCAACCCTGAGCCTACATCTCTAAGAAATTTACTGAAAGCAAGTGGAGATGGGCAATCTGGGAGAAAGAGGCCTTCAGGATTAGGTGGGCACTATTAAACTGGTGACACTATCTAGAAGGGAGCAAGGCGCCATTTGAAGTATGGAGAGATCACAAAAATCTAGAAGCACTGAAAACTCCTCGCAAATTGTCCCCAAAGCAAGTGTGGTGGGCACAGTACTTTAACCGCTTCAACTTCACTCTAAAGTACATACCAGGAAGAAAAAACTTCCTAGCTGATGCGCTATCCCCAATCCACCATCTGCCGCTCAACTTACGCCTCGCAGGGTCCCCAATCCTGATGACCCTGGGGTAAAGAAAATAAAACGAAGCTCCTCACTGATCAATGGTTCAAAGATAATCAACCCTCCCTAACATGCAGGGATGGCTTGGCTTACAAAGGGGGGAAACTATATTTGCCAGAAGCCCTCCATCTTAATGCTCTCAAACACAGCCATGATGTAAAACAGGCTGACACTTTGGATATTTGAAAACCCTACACCTCACCCGCCACAATTTTGGTGGCTGGGGCTGAAAAGGGATGTGGAAAACTATGTAAAAGGTTGTACTGTATGTGCCACAATGAAAAGAATTCCAGGAAAAACCCCTGGGTTACTGCAACCTGTGGCAGACCCTTCTCAACCATGGGAAGAAATAGCTATGGACTTTATAGTAGACCTACCTGAAAGTAGAGGAAATACTGTCATCTGGACTGTGATAGACCTGTTCCCAAAGCAGGCTCATTTCATCACCTGCAAAGAACTCCCATCTGCCCAATGACTGACCAAATTGTTCCTGAAACACATCTACCAGCTGCATGGAGCCCCTAAGCGAATAATTTCAGACAGGGGGTGCAGTTCACAGCGAAGTTCTGGAAGAGTTTTCTTAAAGAGTTCTGGAAGAGTTTTCTTAAATTAATTGGATCATCCCAAGGGTTATCATCTGCTTTTCATCTGGCCACCAATGGGGCTGCAGAATCCGCTAACAAAATGGTTGGGCAATATCTTAGATGCTACGTTTCTTACCAACAGACGAACTGGACTGATGTCCTCCCTTTTGCGGAGGTGGCGTACAATAATTCTGTGCACAGCAGCACCGGCTACACGCCTTTTAGAGTGGCCACAGGAAAAGAGTTCAGCCCAATACGTGAATCTCCTCAGGTGCCCTCCACTTCCCAGACACTTGACCAATGGGTGAGGGGGTAGGAAGAAGTTTGGAGAAACACAAAAACTGCTTTAAACAGACTTTTGAAACCTATAAAAAGCAGGCTGATAGAAAGAGGGCTCCCCAAAGAACATTCCAAGTTGGGGAAAAGGTTTATTTGTCAACTAAATATTTATGCCTCAAATTGCCCAGCAAGAAATTGGGACCCCATACTCTTGGGGCCTTTCCCCATTGTAAGGATCACAATCCAGTCACCGTAGAACTAAAACTCCCTAGACTTTTAGGGAGAATTCACCCAGTCTTCCATTGCAGCTTGTTGAATCCTTATCGGGGCTCCACTTTAAGACCTCCCCCGAAGAAGGTACCTGGGTCCCTTGTAGTTGCAGGACAGATTTACTATGAAGTGAAACATATTCTTGATTCTAAAATTTTTAAAGGGAAATTGCAGTACCTAGTACAATGGAAGGGATACCCGTTGTCTGAAGCCACTTGGGTGAAATCCAGTGAGGTGAAAGCTGACAGGCTCGTCAAAAGGTTTCAGGCGAAATACCCCAACAAACGGAGAATTAGTCATTAACATATGCTTTTGTTTACATTACAGGATCTGTCCTTTTTGTAAGGGGGGGGGCAGATGTCAACGCTGCTAATAGTGAATATTCTTACTTTGACAAAATATGCAGAACTGTCTGGTATTTTTAGAGTTAATTCAGATGACAGAGAAAAGGGAGGAGATTAGTAAGGAAAGCCAAGGAAAAGGAACGGAAATGAATCTTTGCCCTCCAGGTTAATTGGAAAATGTGAATCATGACCCCAAAGTAGGGGAGGGGAAATGCCTGGAATGTTATGTGCAAAGGGAAGGGAAATTCAGAACTTGGCATCCATCATGCTGTGCTGACACACCTCTACACTAATAAAGGCTTTTTTAGGTTAAACCATGCCTGAAAGTTCTTTGAAGTGTTTCATTAGTCAGACACTTGACATTGCATTCCTTACATTTTTATTTACTATAAATTCACAGATATTTTTTGTTTTATTCATTACAATATAATTTTAGTTTATGAATGACTTCCTGATTTTAATTTTGCATATTAATCATATCTTGTTGGACTTTGTGGCCCTTTATGTGATTGAAAGCATTCTAGATGACAGACAGGGTTTCAAGAGCATTTTCTATATAAATACTGAACTATGGTTTCTGTTATGTCCTGACCTGCTGAAGCTTTCAGCAGGCTCAGAAATGTTGCAAAGGGTCCCAGGCAAACTACAAGGCTGCCCGGGACCAGACTGGCTGTCTCCAGCCTTGCACGCATGCGCAAGGCATGAAAACAGCCTAGTTTTCATTGGCTGACGTTGTCTGGAACATGGACACTATAAAAGGCCTGCGCGCCATTTTTTCTGTTGCTGAGTGTGTGGAGTGATCAATAAAGAAGCTGTGTTGTTACACGAGTTGTCTCCGCGTAATGCCTTGGGCCCGCGAACCTAACAGTGGCGACGAGGATGGGATCGCTGTAAGCTACATTTAACAACGAAAGAAGAGAGGACTCACTAAGAAAGTCCTGGGAAGTTCTGCGTCCAGCATTGTGACTCTGCCTACCAGTACAGCATCGCTGGAGGTGAGCTCAGCAAGGGAGCTCTTCCCAAATAACAGGCTTGCAGTGAAGGCGTTAATGAGGGTTGCAGAAGGCTACGATGTCTAAAATAGGCCGCTTGTCAGATTTTGATATTGCCCACCCAGAATGCAGAATTCATACGTGGCATGGGTGGAGAATTACTTCAGGGTTAATCAGATAAGAGGAAATGGCCTTAAAGCGGCTACCCTGCTGTGTGTCTGTGGACAGGAAACATTTGACATAGCAAAGAATCTGGTGGCCCCGGCGCTTTTGGAGTCAGCTGCCCGGGACCAGACTGGCTTTCTCCAGCCTTAAGCACATGCGCAAGGCGCAAAAACAGCCTAGTTTTCATTGGCTGACGTTGTCCGGACCATGGACACTATAAAAGGCCTGCGCACCATTTTTTCTGTTGTTGAGTGTGTGGAGTGATCAATAAAGAAGCTGTGTTGTTACACGAGTTGTCTTCTTGTAATGCCTTGGGCCCGCAAATCTAACAGTTTCTATATAGGCTGATACCTATAAATATGGGATGTGTGCAGTGGTGGGATTCAGCCAATTTGCATCACTTTAGCAGAACTGGTAGCTAATTTTTTGTTGCCCAGGCTCAGAATGGACTTCCAGAAGTGGCATCCACACAGAGAACCAATTGTTCACATATTTGAATCCCACCACTGGATATGTGTGTGTATAAATATCAGCTTTGGGCTGTATATTTCTGAAGTAGCACTAAGTTCTATCTCACTGTGCTAACTCCCATCTGTTAAAATTAATGTTCTAATAATGCTATTTCCTCTGTATATTTAGATTTAGGAAAATGCTTCCTGCTTTAGACTTTTTAATCTGGAATTTCCTTTTTAAAGAAGTTAAGTATTGCATATCCTACAGTTCGAAACAGTCCCATCCCAAGTCCGTCATGGTCAGCAGTAATGTTAGAATTTTTATCTCCTTTTTCCATTTACAACAGCAATAATGCACATTAAATGCATTTAGAGCAGCTCTAGATAGTTAAGTAGAGGAATCACTTATTCTCATGAGGTTAATATATGCTTTCCTCCAAATGGAGTGCATTGGGTTGATGGTCTAGATTATTTAACTTAATATACATTATAAATTATTTAATTTCAAAAGCTTTAACACTAGCTGAATATGATTGAAACAATTATTCCTGAGCACAACTGCCCCAATATTATTACATGATATTTTGAAATCCCAAGACTGTTGTTTTACCTCCGCTATCTGCTGCTGTTCATAAACTTTTTATACTGTATAAATTGTTATTTTAATATGTATTTTTAGCATTGCAAAATCAGTTTGCTTGAAATGCATCTTTGATTTTAGTAGAATACTTTTACATTATAAATTGTATTAATTACATGAAAAATACTCCTATCAAAAAAATGATACAAATTTCATACACTTCAAGTTCTCTTTTTTAAAATTGCAAAACATAGACAGAATTCTTCTTATCAAATCAAGGTTCATCTAGGCAGTAATGTTTCCAACCATATCCAAGAGCTGACTTCACACATTATACTAAACCATAATGACTGGGTTCACACATTAGCCTAATCCACAATTTATTGTAGTCAAAATGATTTGGTTCACATATAATAGTAAGCAATATACTCTAATGATTGATGTGGCATATTGAATTAACAGACCTTGATGTAGTTTTGTATAGTTTGTGAATCCAGCCATCCAGATGTCCAAAGGAAGGTAATAGAACAAAATGTTTTCATGTTGTTGCTATATGGTAGCTAACAATGATAAATCCAGCTTCAGGAATTTTTGTTTCCAGAATAAAGTCATATCATCTCCAAGAGCACCAAATTAATGGACAAACTTTCCATCTTATGACAAATGAATGAAGTGATATATTTATAAATAGTCACCCTTTGTGTAGCACAATCTAAGTCTTTGGGTTAGGAAAATACCTAATCAGAAAGTATTTCTTTTCCCGCCCCTTTCTTTGATGTCTTTCTTACTTCATATATAATTTCAATGCTAAGTACATATTTTCCAGATTGTTTCTCTTTCTAGTTGAAAGTTAAAGATTGCATTTTAGTTTGGTTAAATCCCAAAGTATTTTCAAAGCTGAACCAGTGCTGAATCCTAAAATGCCAGCTGGTGCTTCTTGAAGAACAAATGGATTGACAGTGCACCACACAAATATTATACTAGCTTAGAGACCCATTGGCCTTATTTAAGGATCTCCATATAATTTTCTGTTTTGAGGATCAAAAGTAACAGGGGCCTTTTTAAAAATTTCAGAATGGGGTATTCATTGTCATTCATTCATTCATTCAGCCTTCAAGTCAGTTCTTTCTTGCAGTTATCTTTGCAAGATTTTCAGAAGTTGTTTGCCAGTCCCTCCTTCCTAGGGCTGAGAGAATTTGACTGACTCAAGGTTATTTAGCTGGCTTTGTACCTCAGACAGGACTAGCGCTTGTAGTCTCTCAGTTTCTAGACTGATGCTTTAACTACTACACCAAACTGTGTAGTAGTGTGGATTACCTGGACTCATTTGAATTGGGAAATAATATGATTAGACTTAAGTATTTGAATTGTGAGCCACAAAATGTTTAAGGGCACTTGCTGCAGCTCTAATGAAAACATTCAGTTAAAAATGAATGGTACATATCAGCTTTTCCCAAACTGCTATTTTTCAGATATATAAGAACTGTAACTCCCCAAATTTCCAGCCAACATAACCACAACTTGCCTTATGGAATGGGTAGAAATGGTCTTGGAAATTGTGTTGAGAATCCCCAGTACAATTTTCTAGGGTGACTTCAGTTTGAGGTCATCCTAAATGGGCACCTTGAGATTTCACTAAGCCCAAGGCATTAAACAGGATATGTCCTTAATTTGTTTTTTGCCTCATAAGCTTGGACATGAGTTGATAACCTTGATGTAGCTTGGTACTATTTTAGAAACTAAAATGAATAAAAATGTAGCAGTAACAATACTGATTAGATTATCTTATTATTCATATCTTGCATGTATGCTTAAACTGAATTGAGATCAAAGTATTGATATTCAACAGCCTAAATTTGGAACAATGATACTTTAAAGACCTTACTCAAGTTACACTAGCACAGTAGTGGTGAACCTATGGCACGCATGCCAGAGGTGGCACTCAGAGCCCTTTCTGTGGGCACACGTGCCATGCCCCAGAGATGGCAACCATCTCTCTTCAACCAACCGCCCACTAACTTGCTGAGATCCCATGTGGCCGGATGCATCCCAGCACAGCTGGTTTCCCTCCCCCCCATCCCATCCCTCCTGGCCTCGCATGTTCTCCTTTTCCTGAGCATGACCCACTGCATTGCCTCCTCAGCTGTTGACTGGCCATCCAGCTCAGAGGCAGTTTCTCTGAACTGCTGGCAGTGGGCTGCGGAGCCCCAGAGTGTGCTGATCAAGGGGCCGGCATGCTGTGGCTGCTGATGGACACTGTCGCCCCCATGTGCTCGCTGGCCTCTGTGTGTGGGGGCCAATGGTGTCAGGCAGCCGCCGCCCTGGCCCCTGCCTTGCCTTGCCCTGCAACAATGGCACCCCTGCCCTGCCTCGTCTTGCCTCACCTTACCCTGCAGGACAAGCCTACTGCCTACCGTCCCATAATATGATTATCAGAAGAACAGCTATTGTCCATGTTGTTTACCTGATTGCTTCTATGCATCAATGGGAAAAGGCTTTGGTCATGATGGTGTCTATTTGCAGAATGATCTCCCCCTCAGCAGTATGCCAGGTTTCAACATTCATGCATTTAACTGTTCTCTGATAATGCATGTTTTTATTGTGTACTTTTGCAGCCATCAATCTCCCACTGTTTTGAAATGCACAGTGAATAAGAACATAATAGAATGTAATGTAATGGTACAGAACAGAATAGAATAGAAACCCATTTCAATATTTCATCTAGTTAGGTTTTCTACAATTCTACAATTGATTCTGAAATTTCACCTCTTGTCTATTTCTTTTTTCTCTTTCTTTTGGTTCATCACAGTGAGAGGAACTGTGGTCATAAATTACTTTACTGCTTCTAATGATTACCTTCCATCTAAAGAAATAGCTTCATGCTAAAAGCTATTCTGAAACATCACTGGTCAAATGTACAGATAATATCCCAAAGTAGAAGGTTAATTTTTGTATCTAATTTATTTCTGATCTACCTACAATAAAACTTCACATGTTCTAATACTTAGGTCCTGAAAAGCATTAGCATTATTATGGTTGGTCAGATAGCCAGATGTGGAGAATAGATATTTTCCATCTATTGCATCTATTGTTCTTTATTGTTATTAAATGTATAGTTGTACGATGTAAGCTATTTCAAGTAAAGCTGCCTTTTGCAACTGACTGATGGTGATTTTGTTCTTTAATGGTGTTCAAGGGTTCCAGGTGTTTTGGGATTGCATCCATAGCATTCATTACTACTGCTACTATCTTTGCTTTCTTTTGCCATTATTGTTCTACTTCTATTTGCAGGTTTTTTTTGAGTCAAGGAGCATATTTGGAATATTTAGAACACACACAAAATGTTGCTATAGTATGGTCACTCCCCAAAGTTTTTTAATTAAAAGTGAACTGATGAAGTGTTTTCAGATATGTCCTCTAGCTATTGAACTGAAGTCTTTGAGTCAGCAGAAGACAAATACCGCTTGACATTTCCTTTACTGCCAATCCTTATCCTGCCTTTATTGCCTCTGTTTCGAAGTACTGCAGGCACTTGACCTCCCACGAAGGTTACGATGGCAAAGTCTACCATATTATATTTTTTGAGTCTACCTTTGATTATCTTCCAATAAGGAAGAAAATATTACTTTAACACTAATAATGTTAAGAATAACTCAGGCCCCTGTCTCATTTATAGGCTGGGACCAAAATGAACACATTGTCATGGGAATACAGCAGAACAAAAAGTTTGCCAGAAATGCTTGTGCTATTCCTGCTGTAAATTGAGACCAGCTTTAAAGGAGCTAAAATGTGATAAAGAGATACAAATCAATACATCTTGGTCATCCTTTTGCTTCCTGAAATGCAGACAAGCTTCTTAGATCCTTATTCTTCTTTTAAGGGTTCCTAAACTGGAAGACACAACTTTTAGAATCTGGATACCACAAGCGACAGCCCCACAGAGACGACTATTATAACAAACTTATGTTGCTTTTAGGTTAAGCTATTCCATGCAAAGGTTAGATCTCATGATCATCTATCAGTGCAAATAAGGATGCTAAATTTCAGATTCATATGTTTTCTGCTTGTCAATGTAGAAAATTCTCTTGGTTTAAACTCTGAACACTCTAAAGTTAGACCCCTTTGGTTTGAATTCAACTTGGTCCATCTCTACTAGTAGTTCTTGGGGTCAATAAACAGACATGCACTTAATTAGACATAGAGAACATAAAACAAGTGTATTTGCAGCAGACCATTTTTCTAAGAAGAAAGCCAAATGTCTGATGATAAGTAACAAGGTAAAAACTGTGTATAAATAAGCTGAACTGAATTTTTCTCACCCTTCAAAATGACAAAACTTCAGGATGTCATAGCTTTCCATGGAAGCTGTCCATAACATTGTCTTCTGTAGCCAGATAATATAAATGTGCAATCTCAGACTAAGGTGCATGTTCCTTGCATGACCTGGATCCCCTCAAGGAATTGAGAGCATCCAGAGATTTACGAGCAGGACGAGGAGCCACTGGGGGGCACTGTTGTTCAGTAAAAGCAGCGAGCTAAGGCCATTTATCTTTCCTTTAAAAAGGCAGTTTTTGCTATGACAGGTAATTTGGCACATTTCTCCCTGAAATCTGCCAAATTATTTGGCAGATATTTCATATATATCTGAAAATAGGAGCACCTGCTGCTGGCCTACAGGGAGGAGGGAGGGATTCTATTAGTTGCTAATTACAGAGCCTGTAACAAAATTCAAGTGGAGGAGACATCATCCAGCCATTCTTCCAGGGCAATGGAGTCTTTTAAGGGGAGTGAAATATGCAGAAAACCCTCCTAAGAAAACACAGTCATTTCCTTAACTTCATAGGGCAATGCACATCTTTGAGGGAGGGAAGATTTTGTTGATTTAGTTATGGCACGCTAATTGTCCCATGACAGCATGCATGTGACTGAAAGAGCTGATAAGTGATAGCAAAGAATCAAGAAGAGAGAAAACAATCCCCCAGAGAGACAGCCTCACACTTCAGAAGCATGGATTTCAATTCTCTTTGCCACATCTGCTCAACCAGCATTGAGCAAAAGCATTTGCCCTGATGGTGGGGTGGGCAACTGTTAGGAATTGGGTTGTTCAGTGGGTTTTTTTTTGTTCTTTTCAATTTTCTGAACAAGCTGGCTCCAAGGAGTGATTGATGTCTCATTGTGGAAGGGTATGGGGCCACCAGTCTTAAAAGAGTGGTGGGCCCCCTTCTCAAGAGATCATCTTTGAACCCAACAGAATTGGATAACTTTGTCTAGTCTCCATCTTTTCCTTTCTAGGTTGAGAGTGAGGTTGGTAGATAACTGCAGAAGATCATGGATGAAGCAGATTATCTGGACCCATTTTCGGTCTGAGTTCAGGCCAGGTTATAGTACTGAGTGGCCATTGGTTGTACGTGTTAATGACCTCCGGAGGTTTCACAATGGGATAATGCAACAGTCTCTGTTTCTACTTAAAATAAATCGTTTTTACTTCTCCTGGATGGGAAAAAAGTTCTTTTCCTGATCTGATTTAAATGGTGGAGAAAGGCAAATATCAGTCTGTAGAATGGCTTACAGCCATTTTGGCTTTCCATATTTCATAGACATCCTAAAAATATATGGGAAATTTTCATTTTTGAAAACAAATACTTTTTATTAAGGATTTTAACAATAGTGAAAGATAACACAAACTAAAATCAAAGAGAAAGAAAAGAGAAGAAAGAAAAAGAAAATATTTAAAGAAGCGACTTCCTATCTTCTCTTCAATAACTACAAGCAAGAAGTGATTTATTTAACATAATATTAAATACCCCCCTTTGAAATGATGTTACGTAAGTCACTTCTTCCCACATCTCAACCCCTATTCATCCAAAAATCTGTAAATCATTAATATTTCTCTCCAGGATTAGCCAAAAATCCATAAAGGGCTCCCAGATTTTATAAAAGTATTTCTTTTTTAAAAGCCTAATCAAACAGGTCAATTTTATATTCCTTTAATTTGCTCTTAACTTTCTTAATCTTTGTTTCATTAAGATGTTGTTGTAGGATTTGATCTCCATCCAAATTGTCTCTCTCTCCCTGTTTGGAAGTTTGTTTATGGTTCTAACAACCCTTTTTTGTATTTTCAATAATGAATCAGGTCATTTTTCACCTCTTAGTTTATTGTTTGTATTGTTCATGTTTTCACTTTAGTTTTCATCTCTTTATATTAATCCACAACTTCTATTTTATTTTCTAGTATTTCTGTATAGGGATATCCTCATTTTTTTAAAAAAAAGTCAGAATAACAGGCATTTAGGAAGGCTGCTGAAGTAGGACCAGTAATTGATGGACATTGTAAGAATTTTTAGCCCAGATTTTGCAGTTGCATTTGGCCTAGAGAAATGTGCCACAATAGCAATAAATTGGAATAAAATCACAAATAGTAGTGGAATTGAAATGCAAAGTTGCCAAACTATCAGGAGCTATCAGAAAACTGATGATTATTCACCATGCATTACATCCCCATAGAGTTTTTGAAATGAAGTTTATTTCAAATCAAACAAACTGTTAAGAAAGATAAGCACTGTATATAAAAGGCAGCCAAGAACTATTGATTTCAGTTAAAGCTGGAACTTATTGAAGATATAGGAAACAATCATGAATATTAAAATAAATAATGAAAAGATGAACAGAATGCTGGCAGGGAAAAGCCTTGCATGGTCAATTTCTACAAAAAGTCAAGAGGAAAGTGAATAAAGATAAAACTTGGCAATGGCTTACAACTGGAACATTTAAAAAAAAAGAAAAGAGAGAGGGATTTTTTTTTTAAAAAAATAGAAAATTAAAAGATAACCAGGAAAAACAAAATTGAAAAAAAGAAAAAGCTCAGGAAAGAGAAACAGTGGAAGAAAGTAAAAAAAAGAAAGACGGACGAAAAAGAGAAAGAATGACTTATGACTTTCTTTGGTGCACACATATGTACAAAAATGCATCTAACTCTTACTCTAAGATTAACCTTTATCTACACATTATTTCCAAATATTCATTTTCCCAGTTTCTTGCAAAAAGTCCAAAAATGGTTTCCAAGTAGAAATAAAATTTGTCAGTCTTTTCTTTCTTTAAGGCTGTGTCAATCTCATCATCTTTCCAATTCTACCAGCTTCACCATCCATTCTTCCATTGTAGGTATTTGTTAGTCCTTCCATATCTGAGCATATTAAAGTCTTGCTGTCATTATCATGTATAAAAACAAAGTTCTCTAAAATGTCTCTATTTGTTTGTCTATTATGTGTGAAAGAAATGCCTGTGGTTTCAATTATAAATTTACTTTTAAAATCTGCATCAAAATATATACTTGATCACAATATTTTCTAGCTTTGTTACATGCCCACCAAAGATGAAAAAAAACCAGTTTGATTACTTTTCCAACAAATATTTGAAATTTCCTTATTTATATCTTTGACAATTTATCCTGTGTCATGTACCAACTGTACATCATTTTATAAAAATTGCCTTTGATTATATTCAATATAAACTTCAGCCATTTCTTCCACATATTCTCTGGCATACTATTTCCAACTAAATGTTATACCCAATTTTTCCCCATTTTATCATACAACCTTTAACTTGTTCATCCATAATTCAATAAAAGTTTATACATCTTAGCAATAATATGATAATCATTTCTACAAAACTCTACATCAGATTCAGGTTTACCTTTTTCAAATTGATAGTTATTCTTATCCAGCTTAAATCTTTTGATAAGCTGAGCTTAAGGAAATAATGGCATGTAAAACCTTCACCTCCAAGTTTTCTGTTGTTTTAAATTAAAGTCTCCTTGAGAAAAATACACTAAGCATAAGTTAATCATTTCTTTTTAGCTATCATTTGTCTTCTAAAGAAGGCTTCTTGGGGTGACAACCATAAAGGGATTTGAGGAGAGAAATTAGCCGTAAGTCTATTCCAAATTCTTAATATAGTGCATCTATTAAAATGATTTTTAAAATCTACATTTGCCTTGACTTTGCCATAGCACAAATAGCTGTGCCATCTAAATCTTAAATCATTTCCTTCCAATAGCAAACTGGATTTTTATTTCTGATTGTTTTAAATATGCCCACCAGCTCCTTACTTTAGAATTCTGGAGAGAGGTGTAAAATAGAAAGGAACAGTAAGGATTGAACCATCTGCCACATAGCAGAAACAATGCTGCTTAGAAAAAATAAAAAGCCAACATAAAATTTAAAAGGCTACAAGAATCAGAGAGAAAAAACGAAGTGTCCTTTGCAACAGAAGAAAAAATTCCAGATACCAAGGGACAATTTTTTTATGCAATGTTCATTTACTACCAAAATTTAAAAGAAATACTAGAATACAATAACATAAATTTGAACTTGATTGTTTGCAGTAGCAATATTCAGCTACTGAATTATGGGTCTTCCCCAAGAGACACAACTAACTCTATTCCTGTCAGTAAAGTTTGATGCTTTTATGCTAATCAAAATTACTTTAGATTGAGGATAATGTTAGGAAAAAATGTCTTTGGTGTCCAATGGAATATTGTTTCCTAGTAGATTGAATAAAACACTGGGCTGGATCTGGATTAAATTATCTGAAGCTTGCTGAAGTCAGAAACCTCTCTGATTTTGGAGTCTAGACTTAAGTGCTTATATTTGCATACATGCTAATTGTGATTAACTGACATAATTAGGATCATGTTATAAAGAACTACACAGTTTGGCATTGTACATTTGCTTCCATTATGTTTAATTTGTCCATTTTTTCAGAGTATACATAACATTTGAAAATACAATACATATTCCTGAAAAGTATTCAGGAAATCCAGGTAGAGAAAGATACAATAGCTAGAGTTTTGTGAAGCGTATGCTTTGTAAATTACCATATATCAGTCATGGAATAAGGTTGGTGATGACGTCCGTTCCTTCTCATTGGTGCTGCTGGAAACTGCTCTCCCATAAACATGATGCTGAGTTGAACATAGACAAACCGCCATCAGACTCCTGCAACAAGCCTGTCAATTCCTGTCACAATCAATGGATTAACAGCCACATATATTGTCGTGGCAGGACTCTGAAATGGCATTCATTGATTTCCCCCCCCCCCAAAAGACTCTGCATTTCTGGGAAAAGGCAAAGGAGAAGGAGAATTGAACCAGGTTGACACTTCCTGAAACAATTCAAGGTGCCAGTTTTCACTTTGCTAATTCTTGGGATCAGGATATTCAAAGTACTTATATCATATAAACCCCTATATAATAATTAATTGTATGGTGTATATTTGACCAGTAAGAAAATTTGAATAATCAGTGCCACAAACAGTTCCATTGAGAAGTAGCATTCCAACAATACATTATCTTTTTCAGAGTGCTGTGCTATTTGTTTTCATTTTGACAAGTGATAAATTCTGCTATATATCCACATGCTTTTAATATTGTACAATTTGCTTTCTAATTTAAATGCTATTCTCACATTTTATTGTATGGTTTTAGCAGCTCTGTTTTTTATTTTTATTTTTAAAAATGTTAATAGATTTCATGGATATTTTATTGTGTATCAGTCCACATATCTATTATGCACAAAATGGAAACAAATAAAGTTGTTTTCTTATATCAACAATTTAGAAACATTCTCCTACATTGGAAAAGTGTAAGTAGGAAACACTAGAATTATCACAGGAAGCTGTTCCTTTAAGAAGACCTGAAGTGGTTGGCTTATTGAATCAGATCATTCAGTATTAAGTTTAGTATTGCTGATACCAAGTGGCAGGTACTGTCTATGATTTCAGACCCATGTCATTGAGAGCTGACAACAATTGAATTGCAGATCCTTGGCATGCAAAGCATCTACTTTCCGTTCAATTTCCCTTCAAAAACATTGCTAATTCTGTTATATTTTGGCTATCTATTAAACTTAAAAAATGTAGTCTTTACTCTGTGGTCTTACATATGTAATGTTATTCAGACCCCCTCTGGTTCTTCTGCAATTAGTTCAAGGCATTTAAACTGTCTTTTGAATGTAATTTCAATGCTGTTTCTTAAAATACTACTTATGAATTACATTTCTTCCGCAAATGCATCTAGCACCTGAGATCCTAAAATATTTTGAGTAAAATGGAATGCTGGTGTATTAAATTAATGTCAACAAATCCAGCCATTTATTAACAAGGAATTGTTTATAGTCTGTTGGGGAATGAATATTTAATGAAAATCATAATGGTGTGCTGAACATAAGAGCGAAATTATGATCCTGAGATAGTCATGAGTGTTGGGTCATGTCTTTCATTGTCTTCCTTCTTTAGCTTTGTCTCAAAGGCATCCAATCTTTTAATATAAATTTATACAACTACATATAACATTTTAAATATTCATCTCATCCTCATCCCTTTTTTGATGCAGCTTCATTGTGAGCTGAGAATAGTTTCATACAAATGCCTGGCGGAGTTTCATAACTATTTTAGCTTTCATTCTTATGATAAAAAGGGAAAAGTGGCATTGAGTTAATCCATTCTTGAGAATACCTTAAAATTATAATGAGGACAAGTGGAACAAAATATATTCATTCTCACGGTTTCTCTCCTGATTTCACCAGAACAGTAAATGGTAAAATATATTAATTCTTTATAATAAAAATGTAATGAGGACAGAACATGGTGCAAAATTACTTAATTGCTAAAACAGAGACAGCAAAAGAAATCTGTACAAAAGAAGGAATAATGTCAATTGAGAGTAAATTCTTGAACTCCTATAATTATCACCAACGTGCTTAACTAGGCCAGTAATAAACATACGATTTAGTACGTTCTGTGAATACTGGACTGTCTTGTGAGTTAATAGTTCTATGTATTATGCACACAAATTGGATAATTTGAGAAAGAGGCTAAGCATGTTATGTAACTAATCGCAATATTTGGCATCTGAGTGTAACAAAGCAACATCGGTGAGAAAGTTACAATATTTAGAGTTCTTCAGATAAAAGAGTAAGGTATTTGGGGAAATGCTAGAGGAAATACTGTAGAATATTTAGCATGATGTAAACTAGGTTGATAGAAGAAGGTTCTCCACATTATGATCCACCTCCAAATTATTTGTCTTTCAGAAATTTCAAAATAATCATATTTGCCAAGGATTTTGGAAACTGAAATGTACATATCCGGAGAGCCTCAGGCTGAGGCTGTGCTTGGTCCATATTCAGCTAATAAAACTGAATGGTGAAATATCCTTCTAGAACTCCTCTATAATAAAAATAATTGGTGGGTGATTTATTTGAATTTCTCTAAGGAAAAGAATTTCTTTAAAGCATAGACTATTCACAAAACAATGGTAGTATCAACACTGCTGAAAATTCCCAATGGGTGGAGTTTCCTTAATATATTTTCCTTGAGATTCAGTGGAAGTGTGAGGAGCCAATGAGGCTATTGAATGCAGGAGAGATGAAAGTAAAAGAGGCAAATAGACAAGAGGCTCCCAGTTAGTTTTTGATCTTTTGTAACTTAACAAAGATAAGAACACCATATTTCATCTGAGTTTCTGCAAAATTCTCCTTTATTTTGAAAGAATTTGTAAACAACTTCAAAGTCAATAAAAAACCAACAGGGAGAAATATTTATAATTCTCTTTTCTGCCTTTCATAAGTTTGTTTTATCAAATAGTATTTTAAGATAACAGAATGGTTCCTATGTGGAATTACTCATTTTTTAAATTTATGCTGACTGCACATTCTTGGAGTTGTAGTACCAACATATCTGAAGGGTTTTAATTTGAGGAAGGATATCTTACATCAGCAAACAAAGTACTATGATCAAGGATAAAATGCTCTTTCCAATATTAATGGAAAATTTATAAACAATTTACTAGGCAAGTTGTACATAGAAATGTCCACTGTAATCCATGGGAATTTCAAAAGAATTAATAAAAAATGTAGTATAAGTAACATAAAGAAATGCATGAAAATATAGAATAGTAAGTATTGGGACGCAGATATCCCATCTTTGGAAACCATAAGAAACAAATAAATAAAATGCATGTAAGACTCAGTAGGTTTAAAGCATGTGCAAAACTTATTTCATCTTTCTAAAAGTCGCTGAAGATAGCACCTTCACCCCCTAACATTTGTTTGGCAATACTCCAGTTGCCCCCTTTATGGATTACTGCCTTGTCGTGGCGAAGGGGCTTGCGTAACTCAATGAAGCTATAAGCTATGCCGTGCAGGGCCACCCAAGACGGACAGGTTATAGCAGAGAGTTCTGACAAAATGTGATCCGCTGGAGAAGGAAATGGCAAACCACTCCAGTATCTTTGCCATGAAAACCCCATGGACAGTACTAAAAGGAAAAAAGATATGACACTGGAAGATGAGCCCCTCAGGTTGGAAGGTGTCCAATATGCTACTGGGGAAGAGCAGAGGGCTAGTACTAGTAGCGCCAGGAAGAATGAAGCGACTGGGCCAAAGCCGAAAGGACGCTCAGCTGTGGATATATCTGGTGGTGAAAGGAAAGTCCGATGCTGTAAAGATCTTTTCTCCATAGGAACCTGGAATGTAAGATCCATGAATCAAGGCAAGCTAGACGTAGTCAAAAAAGAGATGACAAGACTGAACATCGACATCTTAGGAATCAGCAAACTAAAATGGACAGGAATGGGTGAATTTAACTCAGATGACCATCAGGTATACTACTGTGGGCAAGAATCCCTCGAAGAAATGGAGTAGCCTTCATAGTCAATAAAAGAATAGGAAAAGCAATACTGGGATACAATCCCCAAAATGACAGAATGATCGCAATTCGAATCCAAGGCAAACCATTCAATATCACAGTAGTCCAAATCTATGCCCCAACCACTGGTGCTGAAGAGGATGAAATTGACCGGTTCTATGAAGCCCTACAGCACCTTATAGAATTAACACCAAAAAATGATGTCCTTATCATCATGGGGGATTGGAATGCTAAGGTAGTAAGCCAAAAGATAACCGGAATAACAGGCAAGTTTGGCCTTGGAGTACAAAATGAAGCAGGGCACAGGCTAATAGAATTTTGTCAAGAGAATACGATGGTCATAACAAACACTCTTTTCCAACAACCCAAGAGACGGCTCTACACATGGACATCACCAGACGGTCAACATAGAAATCAGATTGACTATGTGCTCTGCAGCCAAAGATGGAGAAGCTCTATACAGTCAGTAAAACAAGACCAGGAGCTGACTGTGGCTCAGATCATGAGCTTCTCGTTGCAAAATTTAGGCTTAAATTGAAAAAAGTAGGGAAAAGCACTAGGCCACTCAGGTATGAACTAAATCATATTCCTAATGAATATACAGTATAGGTGACAAATAGATTTAAGGAATTAGATCTGATAGACAGAGTGCCTGAAGAACTATGGATGGAAGTTTGCAACATTGTACAAGAGGTAGCAACTAAACCATCCCAAAGAAAAAGAAATGCAAGAAAGCAAAATGGCTGTCTGAGGAAGCTTTGCAAATAGCTGAGGAAAGAAGGGAAGCAAAAGGCAAAGGAGAAAGAGAAAGATACCCCCAATTGAATGCAGAATTCCAGAGAGTAGCTAGAAGAGATAAGAATGCCTTCTTAAATGAACAGTGCAAAGAAATCGAAGAAAACAACAGAATAGGGAGGACCAGAGATCTCTTCAAGAAAATTGGAGATATGAAGGGAATGTTTCATGCAAAAATGGGCATGATAAAGGACCAAAATGGCAGAGACCTAACAGAGGCAGAAGAGATTAAGAAGAGATGGCAAAACTACACAGAAGAACTATACAAGAATGAGCTTAACATCCCAGATAACCACAATGAAATGGTCATTGACCTCGAACCAGACATCCTAGAATGTGAAGTGAAATGGGCCTTAGAAAATCTGAGCAACAACAAAGCTAGTGGAGGTGACAGTATTCCAGCTGAGCTATTCAACATCTTAAAAGACGATGCAGTAAAAGTGCTACACTCAATTTGCCAGCAAATTTGGAAAACTCAACATGGCCACAGGATTGGAAAAGGTCAGTTTACATTCCAATTCCAAAGAAAGGCAATGCCAAAGAATGTTCAAACTATCGCACCATTGCACTCATTTCACATGCTAGTAAAGTTATGCTTAAAATCCTACAAGCTAGACTCCAGCAGTATGTGGATCGAGAACTACCATAAGTACAGGCAGGATTTCGAAGAGGCAGAGGAACTAGAGATCAAATTGCCAACATACGCTGGATCATGGAGAAAGTTAGGGAGTTCCAGAAAAACACCTACTTCTGCTTCATTGACTATGCTAAAGCCTTTGACTGTGTGGATCACAACAAATTGTGGCAAGTTCTTAAAGAGATGGGAATACCAGACCATCTTATTTGTCTCTTGAGAAACCTATATGCGGGTCAAGAAGCAACAGTGAGAACTGGACATGGAACCACTGATTGGTTCAAAATTGGAAAAGGAGTCCGGCAAGGCTGTATCCTGTCGCCCTGCCTATTTAACTTATATGCAGAGCACATCATGAGAAAGGCAGGGCTAGATGAATCAAAAGTTGGAATTAAGATTGCCGGGAGAAATATCAACAACCTAAGATATGCAGATGATACCACTCTAATGGCAGAAAGTGAAGAGGAACTAAAGAGCCTCTTGATGCGGGTGAAGAAGGAGAGTGCAAAAGTGGCTTGAAACTCAACATTAAGAAAACCAAAATCATGGCATCCGGCCCTCTCAATTCCTGGCAAATAGATGGGGAAGAAATGGAGGTAGTGACAGATTTTATTTTCTGGGCTCCAAGATCACCTCAGATGGGGACTGCAGCCAAGAAATTAAAAGACGCTTGCTCCTGGGGAGGAAAGCTATGGCAAATCTAGACAGCATACTAAAAAGCAGAGACATCACCCTGCCAACCAAAGTGCGTATAGTCCAGGCCATGGTTTTCCCAGTTGCAATGTATGGCTGTGAAAGTTGGACCATAAGAAAGGCTGAACGCAAAAGAATTGAGGCCTTTGAACTATGGTGCTGGAGACGACTCCTGCGAGTCCCTTGGACTGCAAGGCGTTCAAACCGGTCAGTCCTAGAAGAGATCAACCCCGACTGCTCTTTAGAAGGCCAGATCCTGTAGTTGAAACTCAAATACTTTGGCCACCTAATGAGAAGGAAGGACTCACTGGAGAAGGGCCTAATGCTGGGAAAGATTGAGGGCAATAGAAGAATGGGACGACAGAGAATGAGATGGCTGGATGGAGTCACTGAAGCAGTAGGTGTGAATTTAAATGGACTCCAGAAGATGGTAGAGGACAGAAGACCTGGAGGAACATTGTCCATGGGGTCGCGATGGGTCGGACACGACTTCGCAACTAACAACAACAACTCCAGTTGCAATCAACTCATAATCACCCAGGGTACTCTAAGTATGGTAGCAGTGTAGTTTGAACGGAATTAATTTTCTCTTCTTGACAGTTGTTAGTGTAATTCATTCCCTTGTTTTTAATTGCTGCGTCAAATTGCTTTGTGGAATACTTCTTGTCTCATCCCAAGAGAAATCCAGAGAATGTACCTTGTCTGGAGTAATTTGTACACTTAACATACATCACACACACACACACACACACACACACACACACAGAGAGAGAGAGAGAGAGAGAGAGAGAGAGAGAGAGAGAGTTTTAAAAGGTTAACCTTATTAACCACATAAATATCTATGTATCCTATGAATATAAAACCAGAGGGACAGATGCAAGGTGTGATGTGAACAGGTGTAACCTGATAGAGTTTCAGACCTTTGATGTTACACCCTTGTTTGGCCTTTTATACAAACAGATTTATAACAATTTAACTAGATATAATTGTAAGCCTTCTTCTCCACAATCTGTTGGGGTCCCTACTGAATTACGTAAATAATAAATGGCAGGCCCAGCTCCAGACCTAACAGTGCTGACTTTATACAAATTAATTAAGTAGTTAAAATTAAAAGGGGGGAAATGCTACAGTTTAATTAAACTTTTGGCATTTAACTGTTTACTGGAGGTAGAAAGCAAAGAGACCAGAATTCTATCACTGCTTGCATTGCAAATTCTTTGAAGCATATATTTTACAATTTCCCATGTTAGTTTTCCCAGGTTTGCCAAAGGCGTTTTCCTGCCTATCAATATACATATCTGGTTCTCATGACCCTAGCTTAATAACGATTTCTATGGCTTTACTGGAAAGCCCATCCCTCTTTGACATGGGTTTCCCAGATCCAGAAATCATCTGATTTGACTGTTTCCTCTTCAGTTAGCTCCTTGGTTTCAATCAGTTCCTTGGTTCCAGAAATAACCTGATCCATCTTTTGTCACTGCAGATTGAGTGTGTTTTTACTGGGAAGAAACATGATTTCTAAATTTTTTTAAAAGGGGGTATATTTTTTAAAAGATCTGAAAAAGCAACTGGGACTCAGTCACTGCAATTTTATTCCTTATTCCTTAGCTAGGATTTCGCTGCAGGAACTCAAAAATGGTCTCAGACCAGGAAATTGCAAGTCATTGCCAGGCTGTAGTTCTGGATCTCTGAGGAGAGATGATGCACATTGGTTATTTGTGGAAAATGAGAAGGGAGAGAGGAATGAAATATTTATTACAAAGATCTCTTTGAATCCTCTCCTACCATCTCCACAGTGACCACAGTGACTCTCAACTTAGCTTACAACACTTAGTCTGAGTCCAGCATGACATATTTTTATCTTTCTATTTTTTAGACAGTTTTGATGATCAGACCACTACAGTAATGTTTTAAAAGCTCCCAATAATCCCTAGAGGATGCAGCTTGAATGAGAGCAGTTCTATATTCCCTATCTTCAATTTTTCCATTGCTTGCATGCCTTGTTCTATTATAGTTGGCTTTTCAGAAGTTTTAGAGAAATTACGGAGAGTGGGAAAGAAAGAGAGAGAGAGAGAGAGAGAGAGAGAGAGAGAGAGAGAGAGAGAGAGAGAGAGAGAGAGAGAGAGAGAGAGAGAGAGAGAGAGAGAGAGAGAGATGCTGAAGATCAATGACCAATCATAAGTCTACATCAAATTCCAACTTTTGTGTTTCTTTCTCTCTAGAAGTGTGTAGTATTCCTTTTCATTTTAGTTAAATGTATTGCTTGTGTAATTTAGATGGGGGAATTTCAGCTTCATGGAAGAATGAATATAAGTATTTCATAGATGTTTCCATTTACAGATTGTCCTAAGTTACTGTAGGTTGGAATAAAAAATGGTTTCACAACAAGTAGAAGGTAGCTTATGCTATAGAAATTTAAAATGAGTCATTAATCTTTAGTAAAACAAAACCCTTGCAAACAGACTGAGATAAAAATGCTACAAGAACATAATTATCAGATTGTCACAATGCAATTTACACTGACTTTAGGAAAATAACATAATATTTCATTTGAACTTAAATAGTAAATGTATCGATGTCATCACTATCAAGAGTTTGTGTTACAATTGTGGCAGAGTATCAATGCAATACAGAAACGAATAAATCTGTGGGAAAGGTGCCCCTTAAAAAAAGCACAGTCAAGTTATTGAATCCACTTGCCATAACTTCTGAAAACTGAGACTACCTGCGACAGTTGATGACATAAATGGCCTAGTTTATGCTGGAGAAATATCCCTTCTCAAACACCTTGGTCTACAAGGGGAAATAATTGTCCCTGAGCTGTCTTCTATGGGAAAAAAGCAGCTCAAGATCATTTTAAAAACCAGGGGAAAGGGTATGTGATATAATATTTCTTGCAAGCCAGTACTGTCCAATTATTAATTGAACTATGGAAGGGAATCCAATGAGGATGTTATGGCATCAGCAGTTACTTTAATTCAAATTATTATGAATAATTGTATGCATTTATATTACTGTAAAAAGTTATCCAATTTTGGAAGGCAAGACTGGTTTAGTAAATAACTATCTTAGTTAAGGGGAGGGGGAGGGAAGCTGAAGAGGATTTCACCTGCTACATGTTTTTGAAATTTCCACTGGTGTACTTCTTTAGCCTTTAAATTTAATTCATCTGTGGAGCAAATAGCCTTTGGACACTTTATTTAGTTGCTATTTACATTAGAGAATAATTGGTTCTTGTCTTCCTGCTCTTTGTGCAGTGTCAGGAATAAAACTAATAGCCATTCTTTTAAATTCTAGTGGCTTTGGATTTTCCTCTGGAATAAAAGAGGATGAAGACCCAGAGAGACAAATTCACATTACATTACATTAAGAAGCCATTTCATGTTGTTCTTGTCATAGGCAGAACTCAAACTTAAGAAGACTGGGGGATGGAAAAGAACCCAAAGGAAAAGAGAGGTAGTGCAAAGATAGGAAGAGAAGATAGGAATCAGATGAATAGCAGAGAGTCTGGAGAATTCCAAAAAGTATTATAGGGTTAGAAGAGGATACTTACCCATTTGAAAAGAGTCCATTGCTTAGTGAAAGAATCCATATAACATGTCCATGGCAGATGGCCAGTCAGTGTTTGGATGCATCCTACAAAGGGGAATAAGCCAGCTACTTAGATAATTGGTTTTACTGTCACAATGCCCTTAGTCATAGAAAACCTAGTTCCATCATAACCTACTTTATTGAAATCTGTATTTACAATTCAATTCATGGTGCTGATTATCACCTTTAAAGCTTGTCATGGTAGGGACCAAATTATCCGAAGCACAATCTCACTTCAAAGGGATTGCCCCGCCCCACTCATACCAGCAGAAGAATCCTTCTCCAAACCCCATTGGTCAAGGAATTTTGGTTAGTGGGGTCAAGGAGAAGAGTCTTCTCTGCCATGGCCCCCATGCTCTGGAACACCTCGGCTCCTGAGGTGAGATCCACCTCCAGCTTTCTGACCTTCCAAAAGAGCCTTAAAATCTAGCCCAGTTATCTTGGGACCCCCAACAAGAGTGCACTATGTTGGAGGTGGTTGAGTGACTGAGAGACAAAAGTCCACCCCTCTACCATCCACACTTTTACTTTTAGCCTTCTATTTAATTGTTAACATTATTGTTTTTATATCTATGCTTTTATACTGTTGCCCAGAGTCACTCAAGATAATGAGATCTGTGGCAATACATCATAAACCCTTTATTCTATATCCCACACTGTAACATATAGAAAGCAGTCTTTGATCTTTTTTTCTGTGACATCCCTATAGATATTTGAAGAGTTCTATCATATTGTCATCCCTGCTTCCTTTTTCTTCTGAAAGCTAAGTGAACCATTTTCTCAATCTTGCTTTGGAAGAATGAGTTACCAGTTTCTGGATAACCTTTATAGCAAGCCCCTTGATGGATAAGGGGAGCTAACTCTGATGCGAGGCATGCTCCAAATTAAGGCCATTTAAAAATAATAGGTCGAGCCCCTCTTTGCTTGTAAAGCAGTGCTTTTCTCATCTGTGTGTTTGTGTGTAATTTTCTTTCCAGAGGATAAGAAGGAAAAAAAAAACCCAAAGTGAAGAAACTGATGAGTGGGAAGACTCACCCTTTCAGAAAAAGAAACTCAAAGGTGTAATTTATCCATCAGAAAGTAATTGAGGTAGAACTGAAGGAGGAACATGAAGATACTTTAAATGTAGTCTTGGTCTGATATAAATAGGAATGGAGCATAGTAGTATTAGCAAAGAAAGTCCACACAGAGATTCTGCATCAGGGTGAAAGCAGCTCTGCATCCCTGTGTTCCACTGTGTCAGCTGTACTGGACAACTAAAGTGATCTGCTCACAGTTCTATACTGCCAAACTGAGATTTTTTTTACTGTTGTTTTAGACATTAGAATTTTAGTCAATTGGTACTTTGACCTGGAACAAAAAAAACTCCTTACTCCCACATCATACAAAAAAGAAATAAAATACATTTACTGACACCTGCTGGAGAGATCATGAACAAAAGTCTAGATGGCACATCTACATCTGCTTTGACACCTTCTCCAATGAAGGTTCCTCTTTACTAGCATTATTTGTCTGGTCATTTGCAGCACACACACACACACAGTCATGACAGGAAGCTTCCTTTGCAAGCCATGAAAGTAAAATGACAATTGTGAAACCAAGAATTTCTCTTTGTACCTGGAACTATTAACTTATAGTGCTGCAGTTGGATTAACTCATGGGGAAGTAGTTCTAGTATTTAGTCATTTTGTTTATATGCTAAGTACACTCGACTGTATATTAAACTCAAAGCTGCTGTGCTGAGAAAGTAAAAAATATTCAAAAAATAATGCAAAACAATTAGCCAGGAAAATATTAGAATGTTCTGACAAGCCTTGGCTGAAATAGCTTCTTACAGTTTCTGTTAAATGTTTTGGGACCTTTGTCTATCAGATCTTTCCCAAGGATGTAGGATAGGTAAACACACTATTCTAAAATGTACACTGTTTCAAATAAGGCAGACTTTTTTGTAACTGGTGAGTTGAGATTTTATCCCTTCCTATTGTGTTCAAGTGTTTTTCCAATCTTTTGAGATGGAAACAAATACATCACCCATTGATTGAGAGCCTTACTATTTTTTCCCCTGTATTTACTCAATCTCTATTTTGCTATTTTCCTTAGTAACCTCTCTATCTGTAGCTACCGCAATGAGAATTATCCTTGGATGTTTGGGATTGCACCTAAGGCACCTATTGGTACTATCTTTGCTTTCTTTTTGTCATAGTTATTCTATTTCTATTTTTTTTATTTATATCCCATCTTTATTGTTTTTACAAATAACTCAAGGCAGTGAACATATTCAACATATTTCTTCCTCCTATTTTCCTCACAAGAGCAATACTGTGAGGTGGGCTGGACTGAGAGTGACAGTGAGCACAAAGTCACCCAGCTGGCTTCATGGCTGAGATGGGACTTGAACTCATAGTTTCTGGCTTTCTAACCTGACACTTTAACTACGTATTTGCAGGTCTTTGTATTTTGTGATGTTCTTCAGTTCTTTCTCTTCTATTTTGGTGTCTCAGGTATTGTAATGTCCACTAACTAGATTTTTTTTTTTTTGGGTCTTTCTTACTGAAAATTGTTAAGTCTGGGGTATTATATGGCAGGTACTTGTTATCATTATTATTATTGTAAAATAGTATTACACTTATATGCTGTCCATCTCATTGTCTAGTGACCCTGGGCAGATTACAACATATTAAAAGCATAAACTGATTAATAATAATTTAATCATAATTTAATAAACATAACATAATTAAATAATCTGAGTCAGGGAACCCTCAATTCTTTTTGTAACACAAACACAAGAAATCTAATCTTTAAACTTTTTAAAATGATCTTCGTAATAAATGAGTGAACCCGCAGTAGGCAAAGTAGTGCTTACAGATGCCAAGATTCTACACTGTAACTCATTTTGGGCTTATCAGACTCCCTGTCCTACCATTTTTTTTTCAAAAGTTCTTTCAAATAAAACCACTGCATGCTTATGTTTTATTTTAAAAGAAGCTGGCATGCTGTAAAACAGAATTACCTCTAGCATAATATTTAGCTACAGGGATGCTCTGAGCCCCAAAAATGTTCCCATTTATATGGGTAGAGATCATTCTAGCATTCAACTTTTATTAAATGGATGTCTTATGACAGTGCTCACCCTTACAGCCATTTTTAATAGGCAAATCTTCTGTGGTACTGTTTCTGGGAGTGAGCCCACTATATGCCTTCAAATGTTCTCCAAAGACAGAATGAGTCATAGCTGAATTCAGCAATAGCCATATCAATTATACCAGGTTGTCCAAGCTTTATTGGAAACTGACTTGTTGTAGACAAAAATCCTACAAAAAGAACTACAGTGGTACCTTAGTACTCATCGTTAATTGGTTTTGGGAAGTGTGATGAGTTCCAAAAATGATGAGTACTAAACAAATTTTTCCCATAAAAAGTAATGGATTACAGAGTTACCCCCAACAGTTGGGTCCTACTGGTTGACTATTTCCCCAATGGTCTTGTGGTAAAACCCATTAGAAAACTTTTCTCCTCCCTTCCAGTCTTGCAATTTTGTCTACACATGTCAATATAGGGTAGTTTGCCTGCCCTGTTCCAACTGAGAAAGGCTGATGGTTGTAGCTAGTGATAGAAGAGTCGTGCATCCACTATGACAGACAGCTGCCTGATTACAGGTAGGCCTCAATGACAATTGAGCCCAACATTTTATTGCTAAGCAAGACAATTAAGTGAGTTTTGCCCCATTTTATGACCTTTCGTGCCACATTTGTTAAGTGAATCACTGCAGTTGTTTAGTTAGTGACACTGTTGTTAAGTGAATCTGGCTTCCCCATTGATTTTGCTTGTCAGAAGGTCACAAAAGGGGATCACATGACCCTGGGAGATGCAACTGCCATAAACATGAGTCAGTTGCCAAACATTTTAATTCTGATTGTGTGACCATGGGGATGGTGCAGTCATAAGAGTGAAAAACAGTCATATGTCACTTTTTTCAGTCCCATTGTAATTTCAAACAATTACTAAATGAGCTGTTGTAAGTCGAGGAATAAATGTACCCTTGCATGATTTTGCCCAGCTTTTTCTCTTGTGTTAAACGGAGGCTTGTTCATTTCTTTCAATCGGGGGAAAAGAAGGGAACGAAACACACATTAGGATAGAATCTACAGAATCGGGGATTTGTTACTATGACCAATCCTGAGGCAAGTGGCAAGCATAATGAATTTAGATATTGATTTACATATAGTTAATAAAGAGGTTCATAATTGTCTAAAATGCACGTTTGTTGTCATAAATAAATTCTTTATTGGGATTTTAGTTTTGTTTTTTGTTTTCATCCCACATTCCATGAGCCTACTTCCACATTAAACCTGCATTCCTTCTCAACCTTTTCTACAATTTTCATTTTGAGAATAACTTTTGCCAGTCAATTTAGAGATACAGGCTTACTAGAAAAGACGTATTATGTGAAATAATCTGTTCAAAAATGAATACTTAAATACACACTGAAATAGAAATGATCACGGAGATATTTTGTCTGACATCCGAGAGTAATTCAGAAATGGGACAGGGAGGAGTTGTGAATGAACCTATTCAGATCTGACACAGATTTTGAAAACAGTGTTTTGCATTTGGAGACGGAATGCAGTGGCTCATTTTGTGATGCAGAGAAACAGGCTTTGTAGAGACTTTGCTTTTCACTTTGATTAGGGATGTCAGAAGAGGCCAGAGATCAGGTCCAGCCTTCTCCGACGTTGTCCTTTTTCTCTCTCTCCATGAGTGGATGCAGAGTACAGGTATTGCCTACACTTGACTGGCCCTTGAAATCTTTTAGAAAGAATCCCCAGACTGATAGCTGGGAACTCAATGTGAAAATAATTAGTACTGTCAAGCAATTAGACAGGAACAAAGGAGAGGGCAATTTTGATTTCGGTGCCCAAATTATGGAACAGCTTCTGGGCAGAGGTGTGTTTAGCCTTTGTTGCCCATTTCAGGCATTTCAATATGTATTATGATTATAGTGGGCATTTTTAATTAAGGCAATTTGGGATTTGTTGTTTTATTGCTTCTGCCTTATTTTAATTACTAGTTCTGTTATTGTATTTTATACTTTCTGGTTTTATGTTCCCACATTTTGTTGTTTGAGTTCCCTTGCTCTGCCCTCTAGAGAAAGACTAGATAGAAATTATAATTAAATTTTCAAAAGATGTTTTTATTTTATTTATTTTTTTTAACCTCAGGAGCACCTTTGGATTCAGTTGATTCTCAGTTAAATTGAGATATTCGAGTAGATTTCAGGGATCTGAGTCAAAGCAGGATTCTTCTGAAGCAGATCTAATGTGAAGTAACAAATAGGGGCTATTCTAGAATTCAATACTTTTTATTTTTTCAATGAGATCTGATCCAATATTATTTATGGTTTTAGACCAGTATTCTGCATAAAACGAAACATATGATGAAACCAAAATATTTAAAGGATTACTATATATCTTATTGCCTCATAATTTAGAAACAATTATCAAACTAAATTATACTTAATTTTCCTTCCAGTGGTCATAATTGAACAACTGAACCTTTTGGGACGTTTCTAAGGATTTATTGACTAATAGGAAAAATGTGTTCCATTGAACAGCTGAGCAATTTATAGCTCTGTTCCACAGAGCAGCTGAGCAAAGGACAGATGATATTAATTCAGAGCAACAGAAATGTACAATAGACAGTTCAACATCAACAGTGATATTGATTCAATGACACCCTTCATGCAGGGACAGAGTCAATCCTAGAATGAACCTTTCAATCTGATGAAATGAGCTAGAGCTCATGAAAGTTTATGTCTTTACTACCAGGTTCCTTCCAATTTTTTGCTAGCTTATGTAGGCTCAATGGCTCTCTTCATATAGTGTCTTCAATGAATCTCTGTGGGTCGGGCAGTGGGGCAGTGCTACTCAATCTTAGCAACGTTAAAATATGTAGACCAACTTCCAGAATTCCCCAGCTACCATGCAGTGAGGCATTAGCTCAGAATGTTGCTGAATGCTGCATTGTAAGTCTTTATACCTTTTTTGGTCAGTTGACCTGGAACTAGAAGATACTGTTTGTTCTCACAGCATACACATATACAAGGATTCACAGATACAATCTGTGAGATAAACAGAATTGTATACATAATGTCCCACAATACTTTGTACCACAGAAAAGAATAGAGAATTGCCTTTGGCCACTGTTGGAAAAAGGGTTAGAATGAAGGATTTGGATATGGATGACACAAAGCTGGAGGGAATTCCTGACACTTTGGAAGATAGACACAAGATTCAGAAGGATTTTGACAGACTTGAGCATTGGCCCCTATCCAACAAGATGCAGTTCAGTGGTGAGAAAAGTAAGGTCCTGCACTTAGACAGAAAAAAAATCAAATGCACAGGATAGGCAGTACCTGGCTCAACAGTAATACCTATGAGAGGGATCAACATGCCCTATTGGATCTCTGAGTCAGTAGTGTGTTGCAGCTGCCAAAAAAGCTAATGCAGTCCTAAGCTGTATCAACAGAGGGATAGGATCAAGATCACAAGAAGTGATAATACTACTTTATACTGCACAGGTGAGGCCAAGCTTGGAATACTGCATCCAGTTCTGGTCACCATGACCCCTGTTGAGTCCGTGGCGGGAAACAGACACGAGAAGCAGCTGGAGTTCTCAGTTTCTTTTATTCAGCGTTCAGCTTACAGGAAGATGGCTTCAGCTTCGCCAAAACGCCTCGCAGCCTCTTATATAGGCAACTCCCGGGTAAATGGGTTACTTTTCCCGCGCCAGCACCCGCGCATGCGCACGGCGCTGGCGACAGCCTGTCTGGTCCCGGGCAGCTTTGCACCTGCCCGGGACTGCCTGCAAACGCCCGAGCCGTTTGCAAGGCTCGGGACATAACACCCCTTTCCCCCGGGCTAAAACTACTACCAACATACAACATTTATTTTATACGACAATTTGCTCCCCAGTGCTCCCACTGTTTACTGGCTTTTGCCTTGCCAGCAATGTTATGTAATCTTCTAGGTACTTAGGAGATTTCTTTGCTCTCTGTGACCTTCTTAGCTCTGGGTTACTGGCATAAGTCCCCTGACTGGAGGGAGGCGTGAGCCTGTTCTCTCTATTGTGCCCTGGTGTCTTCCAAGGACTGTGCCCCGATGCCTGGCCTGCTTGCTTGCCCACCGGGCTCATCAGGCCAGGGCTTCTGTTGCTTTGTGACCTGGTTGTCCTACCTAGCTGTAGACCCTCAGGCCCCTTGAAGTGATAGCCACTGCTGGGCGTCTCTGTAGAACCTCCTAGGTCAGTCCAAGACCTGTCAGGAGGCTGTCCATTCCCTGAACCCCATTCTGTGCTCGGGCTCGTGTGGGTTTCTGTACTTTCCCAAAACTCAGGTGTTCCCTGATTTGTGCTAGGGGTGTTGTAGTCGGGACTTGGCTCCTCGACTAGCTCTGTGTATGTTTGACCCCCTGTAGGATTTGGGGTAAGGTCAGGCCAACCTTGGGAATTTTGTGCCAGCTCTCTTGCGGGAAATGATTTGTTGGGATGCCCCTGGGTATCCTCCGTTACTGGAGTGCTGTGTGATGTGTGTGGAAAGTGAGTATGCCCCCGGGGTGACTCCCTGGCTGGAGTAGGCGTGAGTGCCTGTTGTGTGGGTAAGCTCCATGACTTCCTTTTCGGAGCAATTGCGGAATCTTGGGATGGGCCGTTTGTGGCTCCCTCAGTGGAGATGGGCAGTAGCTCTTGCCCTTCCCTTTGCTCCAAAGGGTCCCCCTCCCCCCCTGGAAAAGACCCAGGAGTCTCATCAGAAAAGTCCCGCCTAGAGCGGAGTTGGTCGATGTGCCGACGCAGGACATGACCGTTGTCCAGGGCTACCTCGTAGGAGAGAGGACCTGTGACCCTGGAAACAGAAGCGGGGACCCATGTATGACCAGGCCCGTAATTGCGAGCCCAAACCGGGGCACCCACAAGTAGTTGTCTAGGTGCCCTAGGATGTGAGGTAGATGAAGGCAGTCTGTCCGGATGCAACCGGTCAAGTCTAGTAGTAAGTTGGCGCCCCCAACGAAGTTCAGCTGGACTTCTCCCTGTAGAAGTGGACGGTGTGGTGCGATAAGAAAGGAGAAAGTCAGCCAACCTGTGATGCCAGTCCCCGTAGGTGAGTCTCTTCAAGGCGTCCTTTGCGATGCGCACCATGCGTTCAGCCATACCGTTGGTGGACGGGTGAAAAGGCGCAGACGTGGCATGACGAATCAGGTTTGCCTGTAAGAAAGCTTGGAATTCGGAGGAGGTGAATTGAGGGCCGTTGTCGGACACAATGACATCTGGCAGCCCGTGTGCAGCAAAAATCCCCCTCAGTACCTGAATAGTCTTTGCAGTGGTGGTGGATGAGACAGGCACAACCTCAAGCCATTTTGAATGGCTGTCAACAAGGACCAAGAAGAACTGGCCCTGAAAGGGCCCAGCGTAGTCAATGTGCACCCTAGACCATGGGGACTGTGTTTCCTCCCATCTATGCACAGGAGCTTGGGGCATCTCTGGGCGAGATCGTTGGCACAGGTGGCATGCGTGTACCTTAGCCTCAATATCTTTATCTAAACCAGGCCACCACAAGTGGCTTCGTGCAAGAGCCTTCATACGAACAATGCCAGGATGACCCTCGTGGAGGGATTCTAAGACCCTAGTCCTCATTGAGGTGGGAATGACAACTCTGTTTCCCCAAAGCAGACAACCCTGAGAAAGGGACAATTCGTTCCTTTTGGACCAGAAACTCTGAAACTCAGGACTAGGGCAGTGCTCAGGCCACCCGGACAGGACCCAGGAGCGGACACGTGAAAGTGTGTGATCTGTACCTGTTTCAGCGGTAACATCCCTGGCACTAAGAGGGAGCTCGGGCAAGGCTTGGATTGATAGAATGTTGACAGCTGGCGCGGGGTCAGCTTCTACTACTGGCAGAGGCAACCTACTGAGGCCATCAGCATGGCCCATTTCTTTCCCAGGCTTGTGGAGTAATGAAAAATCATATGCAGACAAAAAAATAGACCACCTAAGCATTCTAGGGGAAATGATGTGGGGAGTCTGCTTACGTGTGGTAAACAGTCCCAGCAGAGGCTTATGGTCAGTGAAGACCGTGAAATGCCTGCCATATAGAAAATCGTGGAATTTTTTAATTCCAGCAACAACAGCCAGAGCCTCCCTGTCTATCTGAGCGTAGTTGCGCTCGGCAGAAGACAGTGTTCTGGAGTAGTATGCAATAGGAACCTGAGTTCCATCAGACCTGAGGTGACTCAGGACAGCTCCAACCCCGTAGGGGGACGCATCACAAGCGATGCACACAGGAAGAGACTCGTTGAAATGTGCAAGAACACTGTTAGAAGTGAGCAAGGCCTTGACTTCTTTAAAGCAAGCCTCATGTGCTTGTGACCACAGCCACACAGCTTGTTTGTCTAGTAGCCTGTGAAGAGGCTCAGCTACACTAGCTTTATGTGGAAGAAAAGAATTGTAGAAATTCAGGAGGCCTAAGAAGGCCTGAAGTTCGGCCTTAGACTTTGGCCTGGGTGCTTCTAAAATAGCAGTTAGTTTGGATTCAGCAGGATGAATCCCAGCAGCATCAATTTTGAATCCCAGAAATTCAGTAGAAGGCACCCCAATCTTGCATTTGTCTTTTCTGAGCTTGAGGCCTGATTTCCTGAATCTTAACAGGACAGCCCTAAGCCTTTCAGCTAGAATGTGTGTGGAGTCTCCTGCAATCAAGACATCGTCAAGTAGGGGCAGACCCCTGGTATACCTCGTAGTGTGTTTTCCATTACGCTTTGGAAAATCCCAGGAGCGACATTCACTCCAAACTGTAGCCTTTTTACCTTAAAGGCTCCCCTGTGGGTCACAATAGTCTGAGCTATAGCAGCAGCAGCATCAACAGGCAGCTGTTGATACACTTGAGCTAGGTCAAGCTTTGCAAAAACGCGCCCCCCCCTTGAGGGAGGCCAGAATATGACTGACCACAGGAACAGGATAGGCATGTTGCTGCAATGCCTTATTGAGTGTGCATTTGTAATCAGCACAAATGCGAATGTCCCCATTTGCCTTTAGAGGCGTGACAATGGGGGTCTCCCACGGGCTGGAATCAACAGGTTCTAGGATTCCCTGTTGGATTAGTTTGTCTAATTCAGTGTCAATCTTACTTTTTAAAGCAAAAGGGACCCTTCTTGCTTTAATCCTAATGGGAGTGACAGTGGGGTCTAGCTTTAAGGACACAGGTGGTCCTTTGAATGTGCCCAGCTGGGGGCTGAAAACATCTGCAAATTCTTTGCAGACTTCCTGTAGGTCGAGTGTTTGTAAGCTGTTGAGTCCTGTGACGTGTATCCCCAGGGCCTCAAACCAATCGAGTCCTATGAGACTCGTTCGTTCACCCCCTACTACTAATAAGTCTAGTGGACCTTCAAAACTCTTGTATTGCACGTTAAGGGTGGCCTCCCCCTTAACACACACTCTTGAGTTCTGAAAATCTGTTAATACAATATCAGAAGGCCTTAACTTGGCCTTAGTCCCACTACTGGAACAAATCTTCCTAAATGTATGCAATGAAATGATGGAAAGGGCAGACCCTGTGTCTAGTTCCATAGATAATGGAACCCCTTGTAGCTTCACGTTGAGTGACAGCTTTTTCTTCATGGGCTTGTGTGTGCCTGTCCTACAGATGCTTCTTCGCGAAGCGCAAAAACCTACCCTATTCTGGCTGGGGAGTCTGGTACCCTTCAGGCGTTCTTCTTGGGGTTGTGCCTTTCGTCGGGCCAGACACACAGCTGCAATGTGCCCTTGTTTGCCGCATGCCCGGCAGGTAGCGGAGCGGAACTTGCAGTCGGTTCTCCTGTGGCGACCTCCACAGCCGATGCACTTGAGCGGAGCCGAAGAGCTTCCCTTCTGGTTCTCTTCCTTCGCGGGGTGTAGACGGTCGACTTCCTCGTCCGGATCCTCCTCGGAGTTTCGTCGGACGTCTTCCTGGTGCACGGACGCACCCTCTGCACTGCTTCTGATCGGCCGCATGTTCTTGACGGCGCCGCTTGCTGCTTCTTCTGCGGTGACTTCCCTTAAGGCGTCTTGGAAGGATAATTCTTCCTTAGCGAAAAGTCTCTATTGTAACTCTCGATGCCTTAACCTGCACACGAATCGGTCCCTCAGTCGTTCCTCGAGGTCCTTGAACTCGCAGGGCTTGGCGGCCTTCCGTAACGCGGCGATGTATTCCTTGGCTGACTCACCGGACCGTTGATCCCTCTGTTCGAAGGTGTGGCGCCATGAGATAACGGACACCTTGGGGTGGAAGTGCTCCTTCAGCAGCTTCTTCAGGTCTGCGTAGCTTACAGACTCTACTGGATCAGGTGCTGCAAGGTTTTCTGCGATTTCGAAGGCGTCTTGGCCGCAAACGCAAAGCAGGGTGGCAGCCTTCAAGCTATCTTCCCTCACTTGGTTTGCCTTGAAGTAGTTCTCCATTCTGGATACGTAGGACTCCCACCGCTCTGGATGTGAGACGTCGAATTCCGAAAGCCTTCCGATTTTCGCCATCTTCGGATCTTCAGGAGACGGGTCTATCAGCCAGCCTACCCCCGAATGCGCACCGGATTGGCGGGCAGCTGCCGAGTCGACGCCGTTCCTCTTCCGCCGCTCAGGACTCCTTGGGTAAGCTTACACTTCTTCCTTTCCAGGTAGTGCAAGGCATCCCATCCTCGTCGCCAGTGTTGAGTCCGTGGCGGGAAACAGACACGAGAAGCAGCTGGAGTTCTCAGTTTCTTTTATTCAGCGTTCAGCTTACAGGAAGATGGCTTCAGCTTCGCCCAAACGCCTCGCAGCCTCTTATATAGGCAACTCCCGGGTAAATGGGTTACTTTTCCCGCGCCAGCACCCGCGCATGCGCACGGCGCTGGCGACAGCCTGTCTGGTCCCGGGCAGCTTTGCACCTGCCCGGGACTGCCTGCAAACGCCCGAGCCGTTTGCAAGGCTCGGGACATAACAACCCCCCCCCCAAAAAAATCCTGACCTGAGGCCCTAGAAAGAGTGCATAAAAAACAATAAAGATGATAAGGGGTCTGGAGGCTAACCTATATGACGAATGGCTAAGGTAACTAAGTATGTTTAGTTTAATGAAGAAAAGGCCTAGTAAGTCTTCCTTACTTTAAGGGCTGACACGGAAGAGGGTATCAAGAAGCAGAGGAATATCCCACCTGGAAACAGGAGGAATTCCCTTCCAGTGAGAATGATTAATCAGTGGAACAAGCTGCCTCCGGGAGTTTTGGGTGCTCCATTGCTGAAGGTTTTCAAGAAAAGATTGGACAATCATTTGTCCAGCATGGTATAAAGACTCCTTCCTTGAACTGGGATTGGACTAGAAGACCTGCAAGGTCCCTGCAAGGTCCCATGACTGGAATTCTTGTTTGAATTTGGTTAGGCTTCTACAGTGAACATATATATATATATATATATATATATATATATATATATATATATATATATATATATATATATAGTCAATTTTTTTTTCATTGCCAGGTATTTGTCAGTTTTAGTCTCCCAATTCTATATGGACAGCAAGGCTTCTCTTTTCCAGTATTGTGTCAGACTGATTCTTGCTGCTGTTACCATATAGCTTAATAAATTATGATGCCTTTCATCAGTGCTTTTTTTGTAAAAAAAGAAAAAAAAAGGTGCCGGAACTCACACACATCATATAACCTGCCTTGCCTACCCTACAAGGTTTATCTTTGTAGTTGAAAAAAAAACCCTTCAATTTTTAGTGTATCTAAAAGACTAGGATTTTGTTCAAGGTAAATGCGGGGCACTTTGAAAAGCAAATGAAGATAGGAAGGACAACAATAGGACAAGAACCCAACTCTGGAAAATCTGTCGAAAAAAGGTGCTGGAATTCTGTTCTGGTGCATTTTATGACAAAAAAAGCCCTGCCTTTCATTTAGAGTCTCTGAGATCATACCTAATAAAAATATTTGTGTTTGGATTTGAAGTTTATTTTTGAATTAATTTATTTTCAAATGTAATTTTTCATTGCAGTGATCCATGAAGCCATGGGAAGTTGTGTAGATCAACCCAAATAAAAATATTATTGCCAAAACCAAAACAAAATGAAATAAAATAAAATAAAATAAAATGACAGTCAGTATAATTATCTGTAGTTACATAATTTCAATCTTCAAGGGGTTGTTTCAAATTCAAGGGATTAATTTTTTCATCAGATTTTATCCAATTTTATCAAGAAATTTAAAACATATCCATAGTTTTATTTTAAAATATAAACATTTAAGCACATCTAGATTATCCTCTACAGTTTTCTCTCTTATATTATGGAAATTTCATCTCCTAATAAGATGCCATTATTGCTGAAAATACTGTTTATGAATAGCATAAAATTACAATGTTTTGTAAGATTCAGATTGTTGGAGTGAGACTTGGATTCATACTTTCAGTTAACAGCTTTTTAATCAGTCTGAGGAAAGTTTCCAAATTGCCAAATTGGGATCCAAATTGGTGTTGGGTTGTTTGTTTGGTACATAGAATATTCCAAAACAATTAGAAGGTAGAAAATGCATATTTCTAGCAAACAAAGATTTATCTACAATGCAAATTCCCATGCACAATAACACATAATAAAGTAGCATGTTATCCCTAGTATTGATTAATTACAATCTAACATAACTAAATTGTATCTAAAAACCAACATTTTATCTTCCAGCATGCATTTTCTATTAAAAGCCCAACAGAGACTTGGAAAATAAACTAAAGTGCTCAGAATACTTAACCCACATTTAATGCATACTATTGATTAAAATCTTCCCCAACTGTTTAGCTAAAATGTTAACTGATTAACATACCAATTAAGAAACAATTCAAACTTTAAATCTTGAAAGTAACCTTTTAACACTTGAAGAACATATCTTTATTTATTACAGGCAGCTTAAGGAGTTTACAAGATTCCCCTCCTATTAAATTCTCGGAATATTTTGATAAAATTTGAACTATATATGTATAACTATATTGTAATGATTCTCATCTGTATTTAGACAAGGGAATATGTAACTTTCATTCACCAAAGATTGTCAAGATGCAATCTGAATTAGATAGTGTTCTGGCTAGGATAAGTTAGAAAAAGGTACACGTTGATTCTGCTAACTGAAATTCACCTCTCAAGTCAATTTTTATTCCATCCAGTCCTAATTTCTATCAGGATTAGGTTGCTGAAAGGTCGAGACAACCAAGGAGCTTTGATCAACCAAAACCAAGGAACTGAAGCAGAAGGAAACTGGAATATTGTGGGATTCCATGGGTGATGCCATGGGAACATTGGAGTGGGCTCATTGTCATCTGCCAATGGATCTTCACTGAAAGAGACCTTGGAGCCACAGCATTCTCTTGGAGTCAAGAATTAGCACTTAACAGTTTCAGAGCAGTGTGCAAAAAATAGATTTTAGCATGAAACACAGGCTGTGTTGGTAGCTTGTAGGAACTTGACAATATAATTCTGTTAAATACAATACAAAATTTTCAAATCTGGCCTAAAACATTTATTTATATAGTTGGTTATTTATTTATTACCTTATTTCCAAGTTGCCCATCTCTCTCAGATGAGATGTCATCCCTGAGGCAAAGCAGAAAATGGTCTCCCTCCGTTATTTCAATGGTGACTGATTTAACCCTTGAATCTTATTTCAACACTAAAAACTATATGGTACAGATAATCCCTGACTTACAAAAAAATAGTTTAGTGACCATTCAAAGTTACAACAGCCCTGAAAAAAGTGACTTACGACCATTTTTCATACTTATGACCATCGCAGCATCCCCATAGTCACATGATCAAAATTCAGATTCTTGGCAACTAATATTTATGATGGATGCAGTGTCTCTGGGTCCTGTGATCACCTTTTGCGACTCTCTGAAAAGCAAAGTCCATGGGAAAGCCAAGTTCATTTAACAATCTAGTTACTAACTTAACAACTGCAGTGATTAACTTAACAACTGTAGTAAGAAAGGTTGTAAAATGGGGCACAACTCATTTAACAGATGTCTTGCTTAACCACAGAAATTTTGGGCTCACTTGTGGTCGTACGTCATTATCTGTATTGTCTATCAAGCTAGACAGTATTTGGCTAGTTTAGAGACTGCAGTTCAGAACAATATTGCCCAGTCTGCCTTCCAAACAAATAGAATGACTAGGAATTGAAGATAAAAAGCTCAAGTATCTGCTACGAAAGAGTAGACTTAAAGTAAATATGAGTCAGCAGTGTGCTGCAGCTGCCAAAAAAGCCAACACAGTGCTAGGCTGCAGAGGGATAGAATCAAGATCACGTGAAGTATTAATACCACTTTACAATGCCTTGGTAAGGCCACACTTGGAATACTGCATCCAGTTTTGGTTACCGTAAAAAAGATGTTGAGACTCTAGAAAGAGTACAGAGAAGAGCAACAAAGATGATTAGGGGACTGGAGGCTAAAACATATAAGGAACGGTTGCTGGAATTGGGTATGTCTAGTCTAATGAAGAGAAGGACGAGGGGGGACATGATAGCAGTGTTCCAATATCTCAGGGGCTGCTACAAAGAAGAGCTATTTTCCAAAGTGCCTGAAGGCAGGACAAGAAGCAATGGGTGGAAACTAACCAAAGAGAGAAGCAACGTAGAACTAAGGAGAAACTTCCTGACAGTTAGAACAATTAACCAGTGGAACAACCTGCCTCCAGAAGCGATGAATGCTTCAGCACTGGAAGTTTTTAAGAAGAAACTGGACAGTCATTTGTCTGAAATTGTATAGGGTTTCCTGCCTGAGCAGGAGGTTGGACTAGAAGACCTCCAAGGTCCCTTCCAACTTTATTATTATTATTATTATTATTATTATTATTATTATTATTATTATTATTATTGTTGTTGTTGTTGTTGTTGTTGTTGTTGTTGTTGTTGTTGTTGACATTTCTTGCATGATTTTCACAAGGTTAAAATACAAGAAGTCAAGATATGATATAGAATGCAAAAAGGAAATGAGACAGATGTAATTTAGCTTAATTTGAGATTGACTCATACAGTGAAGGACTCACAGAGCCTAGAACAAAAGTCATTCCTCTTCTTGTGGATGTTTAAAACTGTGCTGAGTAATACAAAATTATAAACTTAAAGATTATGAAATATAGTGGATAGAATATATGACCCAAATGAAGCCCTAGAAGGTTTATGGAAGCCAAGATGGAACTTAAAACACAATTTTGCTGGCAAATAATAAATAATGATGGTGTGTCCAGCAATAATCATCCTAACATAATTTTCATGTTCCTGTTCACCTGGAAGTAAGACTTATTTCCTCTGGTAAATAAGGAAACCCATTTTAATGTTCCCAAGAGAGCCTGACCAACTTTATCTTAGTTTTCCGTAAACAGCAAGCAAAAACATTAGCATTTCATCATGCTTTTTAGCATTAAACTGATTTACTGCTGAAATAGGTTTTAAACTGGCATATATTTCTTCTTCATTGGTATATTTTTAAAATTAATTTGTTTTTATGTTGTAATTATACGTTTACATTTTATTTTATTGTTGATGTATTCTCGCTTTTTTTTTAATTATATGAAAATAATAGCCTAATCCAAATTGGGCAAGGAAGGGAGCCTAAATCTTTCCCCAAACCTCTTGTCTAAAAGTATCCAGTCTGTCATTTTCACAGGGAATTTTAAAACTCCCCCCTCCCCTGCCCGCCATCAACCCCAGCATTGGCAGAGGGATTTTTAAACTCCGTTGTCTGCATTTGGAGGCTGCAATGAATTTGTATAAACAAAGAGAGAGGTTTACAGCCTTCGTTTAGTCCATGAACCATAGACCTGATTCAGACTGGGTCTTCCTTTTCTTTAACCAACACTCCCCCCCTCCTTAAAACAAGGACGTTTGTTCGTTAATCTAATACTCATTTTACACATTATCTAGTCTGCCCCTCAGAATCATAAATGAGCGTAGTTCAGGATGTTTTTAAAGCCCAGAAAATTAATGATATTACACAAATTTTCTCCTGAACAGGACTGTGATCATGGACTATATACAATAATTATGAATGTAGTCAATACATAATGTTCATCTACCCTTCAAGATCTTGTGCATTCAGAACATTATATTGGGACAGTAAACAATTTGATTCTATTTCCATTTGACAAATGCACATATTCACTCAGGGAGGTTTTTGTTTTTCCTTCTTTTTCTCTCTCGTCTGGGGAGCAAAAATTCCAATTTGCCGTGTATTCTCTTATCTCCCCAAGCCCTTGTATACCTCCTGGCAGTGCTCCTCAGCATTTCACATTATAAAATCAATCTCTATTTAGGGAAAGAGGGGGAGATATTTATTTCTTAATTTTTTAATAATGTATTTTCTGAGTTGCAACTGCTCCTGGTGTTGTATTATTTATTTATTGTGCCTATGGGGTGCCCTGCCACATGGTAATAAGAGGAGCTGCAGAAATAAGAGACCTAAGCAAAACTGTGGCAAGCAATATTGCAACTCTGTAGGATCTATTCAGAAATTAAAAGAAGAGAAAAACTGCAATGTTATTACAATGAAGCAAGATTTTATTTCCTTTGTAATGTTTGCTACTGAAAGTAGATTAAAATGAAATAGGATAGTTAATCAAAGAAGCTAGTGAAAAAAAAGCAACTTTCACATAAGCTTTGCTGTCTCTCTCTCTCTTACATACACATACTTTACTTACACTACACATACACACAGGTCATTTAAAAATGCCATTAGACACAGGTGTATGTTTTTAAATAACAAATTGTACATTGTGATGTCATGGCACAAGCTCCACCAATTAGTATTTGCATCATGACATTGCACAGAACCACACGCTAATGTCATAATACATTTTCTTGGCTCCTTCTGCAGCCACCTGTACTTTCTGATCAACTAGACCAATTAATACTTGACTGTCAGTCATGGAAATTGTTGAGTCCTTCGCGGAAATGTAAGACACGAGAAGCAGTTGTAGTTCTCAGTTTTCTTTATTCTGCGTTCAGCTTACAAGTAGATGGCTTCAGCAGCTCCCAAAACCTCTCAGCTTCTTATATAGACATTTCCCGGGTCAATGCGATACTTTTCCCGTGCCAGCACCCGCGCATGCGCACGGCGCTGGCGACAGCCTGTCTGGTCCCGGGCAGCTTTGCACCTGCCCGGGACCGCCTGCAAACGCCCTGAGCCGTTTGCAAGGCTTGGGACATAACACCCCTTTCCCCCGGGCTAAAACTACTACCAACATATAATCATTATTTTATACAGTGTTCTGCTTCTCAGTGCTCCTACCGTTACCTGGCTTTTGTTTAGCCAGCAATGTTATGTAATCCTCTAAGGATTTAGGAGACTTCCTTGCTCTCTGTGACCTTCTCAGCTCTGGGTTTCTGACAGGTGTTCCCTGACTGAGGGGTGACAAGAGCCTGTTCCCCTTATCATGCCTTGGTGCCTTCCAAGGACTTTGCCCCAATGCCTGGCCTGCTTGCTCGCCCACCGGGCTCATCAGGCCAGGGCTTCTGTCATTTTGTGACCTGGTTGATCTGCCGAGCTGTAGGCCCTCGGGCCCCTTGAAGTGATAGCCACTGCTGGGCGTCTCTATAGAACCTCCTAGGTCCGTCCAAGACTGTCAGGAGGCTGTCCAATCCCTAAGCCCCGTTCTGTGTCCGGGCTCGTGTGGGTCTCTGTACCTTCCCAAAACTCAGTTACTCCCTGATTTGGGCTAGAGGTGTTGCAGTCGGGACTTGGTTCCTCGACCACCTCCCTGTAAGTTTGACCCCCTGTAGGATTAGGGGTAAGGTCAGGCCACCTCTGGGGATTGTGTGCCAGCTCTCTTGCAGGGAATGATTTGTTGGGATGCCCCCGGGTATCCTCTGTGACTGGAATGTTGTGCGATGTGTGTGGAAGGTGAGTATGCCCCTGGGGTAACTCCCTGGCTGGAGTAGGCGTGAGTGCCTGTTGTGTGGGTAAGCTCCATGAATTCCTTTTCGGAGCACTTGCGGAAGCTTGAAATGGGCCGTCAGTGGCTCCATCAGTGGAGATGGGCAACAACTCGTGCCCTTCCCTTTGCTCCAAAGGGTCCCCCTCCCCCCCTGGAAAAGACCCAGGAGTCTCATCTGAAAGGTCCCGCCTAGGGCGAAGTTGGTCGATGTGCCGACGCAGGACACGACCGTTGTCCAGGGCTACCTCGTAGGAGAGAGGACCTGTGACCTTGGAAATAGAAGCGGGGACCCATGTATGACCAGGCCCGTAATTGCGAGCCCAAACCGGGGCACCCACAAGTAGTTGTCTAGGTGCCCTGGGATGTGAGGTAGATGAAGGCAGTCTGTCCGGATGCAACCGGTCAAGTTTAGTAGTAAGTTGACGCCCCCAACGAAGTTCAGCTGGGCTTCTCCCTGTAGAAGTAGACGGTGTGGTGCGATAAGAAAGGAGAAAGTCAGCCAACCTGTGATGCCAGTCCCCGTAGGTGAGTCTTTTCAATGCGTCCTTCGTGATGCGCACCATACGTTCAGCCATACCATTGGTGGACGGGTGGAAGGGTGCAGACATGGCATGACGAATCATGTTAGCCTGTAAGAAAGCTTTGAATTCGGAGGAAGTGAATTGAGGGCCGTTGTCAGACACAATGACATCTGGAAGCCCGTGTGCAGCAAAAATCCCCCTCAGTACCTGAATAGTCTTTGCAGCGGTGGTGGATGAGACAGGTACAACCTCAAGCCATTTTGAATGGCTGTCAACAAGGACCAAGAAGAACTGGCCCTGAAAGGGCCCAGCATAGTCAATGTGCACCCTAGACCATGGGGACTGTGTTTCCTCCCATCTATGCACGGGAGCTTGGGGCATCTCTGGACGAGATCGTTGGCACAGGTGGCATGCATGCACCTTAGCCTCAATATCTTTATCTAAACCAGGCCACCACAAGTGGCTGCGCGCAAGGGCCTTCATACGAACAATGCCAGAATGACCCTCGTGGAGGGATTCTAAGACCCTAGTCCTCATTGAGGTGGGAATGACAACTCTGTTTCCCAAAGCAGACAACCCTGAGAAAGGGACAGCTCGTTCCTTTTGGACCAGAAACTCTGAAACTCAGGACTAGGGCAGTGCTCAGGCCAACCAGACAAAACCCAGGAACGGACACGTGAAAGTGTGTGATCTGTACCTGTTTCAGCGGCAACATCCCTGGCACTAATAGGGAGCTCGGGCAAGGCTTGGATTGATAGAATGTTGACAGCTGGCGCAGGGTCAGCTTCTACTACTGGCAGAGGCAATCTACTGAGGCCATCAGCAAGGCCCATTTCTTTCCCAGGCTTGTGGAGTAAAGAAAAATCATATGCAGACAAAAAAATAGACCACCTAAGCATTCTGGGGGAAATGATCTGGGGAGTCTGCTTACGTGTGGTAAACAGTCCCAGCAGAGGCTTATGGTCAGTGAAGACCATGAAATGCCTGCCATATAGAAAATCATGGAATTTTTTAATTCCAGCAACAACAGCCAGAGCCTCCCTGTCTATCTGAGCGTAGTGGCGCTCAGCAGAAGACAATGTTCTGGAGTAATATGCAACAGGAACCTGAGTTCCATCAGACCTGAGGTGACTCAGGACAGCTCCTACCCCGTAAGGGGACGCATCACAAGCGATGCACACAGGAAGGGACTCGTTGAAATGTGCAAGTACACTGTTAGAAGTGAGCAAGGCCTTGACTTTGTTAAAACAAGCCTCATGTGTTTGTGACCAGTGCCACACTGCTTGCTTGTCTAGTAGCCTGTGAAGAGGCTCAGCCACACTGGCTTTATGTGGAAGGAAGGAATTGTAGAAATTCAGGAGGCCCAGGAAGGCCTGACGTTCGGCCTTAGACTTTGGCCTAGGTGCTTCTAAAATAGCAGTTAGTTTGGATTCAGCAGGGTGAATTCCAGCAGCGTCAATTTTGAACCCCAGAAATTCAGTAGAAGGCCCCCCAATCTTGCATTTGTCTTTTTTGAGCTTGAGGCCTGTTTTCCTGAATCTTAACAGAACAGCCCTTAGCCTTCAGCTAGAATGTGTGTGGAGTCTCCTGCAATTAAGACATCATCAAAGTAGGGGCAAACCCCCGGTATGCCCCGTAGTGTGTTTTCCATTATGCTTTGGAAAATCCCAGGAGCGACATTCACTCCAAACTGTAGCCTTTTTACCTTAAAGGCTCCCCTGTGGGTCACAATAGTCTGAGCTATAGCAGCAGCATCATCAACAGGCAGCTGTCGATACGCTTGAGCTAGGTCAAGCTTTGCAAAAACGCGCCCCCCCGTGAGGGAGGCCAGAATATGACTGACCACAGGAACAGGATAGGCATGTTGCTGCAATGCCTTATTAAGAGTGCATTTGTAGTCAGCACAAATGCGAATGTCCCCATTTTCCTTTAGAGGCGTGACAATGGGGGTCTCCCAAGGACTGGAATCAACAGGTTCTAGAATTCCCTGTTGGATCAGTTTGTCTAACTCAGTGTCAATTTTACTCTTTAAAGCAAAAGGGACCCTTCTTGCTTTAATTCTAATGGGAGTGACAGTGGGGTCTAGCTTTAAGGACACAGGGGGTCCTTTGAATGTGCCCAGCTGGGCGCTGAAAACATCTGCAAATTCTTTGCAGACTTCCTGTAGGTCGAGTTTTTGTAAGCTGTTGAGTCCTGTGATGTGTATCCCCAGGGCCTATGAGACTCGTTCGTTCACCCCCTACTACTAATAAGTCTAGTGGACCTTCAAAATTCTTGTATTGCACGTTAAGGGTGGCCTCCCCCTTAACACACACTCTTTAATTTTGAAAATCTGTTAACACAATGTCAGAAGGCCTTAACTTGGCCTGAGTTCCACTTCCGGAACAAATCTTCCTAAATGTATGCAAGGAGATGATTGAAAGGGCAGACCCTGTGTCTAGTTCCATAGTTAATGGAATCCCTTGTAGCTTCACCTTGAGTGACAGCTTTTTCTTAATGGGCTTGTGTGTGCCTGTCCTAAGGATGCTTCTTCGCGAAGCGCAAAACCCTACCCTATTCTGGCTGGGGAATCTGGTACCTTTCAGGCACGGTTCTTCCTGAGGTTGTACCTTTCGTCGGCCCAGACACACAGCTGCCATGTGTCCTTGTTTGCCGCATGCCCGGCAGGTAGCGGAGCGGAACTTGCAGTCGGTTCTCCTGTGGCGACCTCCACAGCCGATGCACTGGAGTGGAGCTGAAGAGCTTCCCTTCTGATTTCCTTCCTTCGTGGGGTGGAGACGGTCGACTTCCTCGTCCGGATCCTCCTCGGAGTTCCCCTGGACGTCTTCCTGGTGCACGGATGCAACCTGTGGACTGTTTCTGATCGGCCGCATGTTCTTGACGGCGCCGCCTGCTGCTTCTTCTGCGGTGACTTCTCTTAAGGCATCTTGGAAGGACACTTCTTCTTTAGCGAAAAGTCTCTGTTGTAGATCTCGATGCCTTAACCCGCACACGAATCGGTCCCTCAGTCGTTCTTCGAGGTCCTTGAACTCGCAGTGCTTGGCGGCCTTCCTTAATGCGGCGATGTATTCTTTGGCCGACTCACCGGATCGTTGATCCATCTGCTCGAAGGTGTGGTGCCATGCAATGACGGACATCTTGGGCTGGAAGTGCTCCTTCAGTAGCTTCTTCAGATCTGCGTAGCTGACAGACTCTACTGGAACAGGTGCTGCAAGGTTTTCTGCGATTTCGAAGGCGTCTTGACCGCAAACACAAAGCAGGGTGGCAGCCTTCAAGCTCTCTTCCCTCACTTGGTGTGCCTTGAAGTAGTTCTCCACCCTGGCTACGTAGGACTCCACCGCTCTGGATGTGAGACGTCGAACTCCGAAAGCCTTCCAACCTTTGCCATCTTCAGGAGATGGGTCTATCAGCCAGCCTACCCCCGAATGCGCACTGGATTGGCGAGTCGACACCGTTCTGCCGCTCAGGACTCACTTGGGTAAGCTTACACTTCTTCCTTTCCAGGCGATGTAAGGCATCCCACCTTCGTCGCCAGTGTTGAGTCCTTCGCGGAAATGTAAGACACGAGAAGCAGTTGTAGTTCTTAGTTTTCTTTATTCTGTGTTCAGCTTACAAGTAGATGGCTTCAGCAGCTCCCAAAACCTCTCAGCTTCTTATATAGACATTTCCCGGGTCAATGCGATACTTTTCCCGCGCCAGAACCCGCGCATGCGCATGGCGCTGGCGACAGCCTGTCTGGTCCCGGGCAGCTTTGCACCTGCCCGGGACCGCCTGCAAACGCCCCGAGCCGTTTGCAAGGCTCGGGACATAACAGAAATGCTTTCCTTTTTCCTTGCAAACTTCTGTAAGTGCCCACACTAATACGTCTAGGATACTGACTTCAAAGTGAGTTTATATACACAGAATTATATTCTTACCCATTCTTGATATGAAGGCATCTGGAATATGGAAGTCATATAGGTCATGCACCAAGGGAAGCAAAGAAGACATCCAGAGTTCTGATTCCATTAGATATATAGCACATTTGTAGGAACAGAACTGCCATTGAGAAATAAAGTGATGTAGTAGTTAAGCTACTTTAAGATATGTGGACCTCGATTCCCAGAATTCCCTAGTCACCATGCTTGCTGAGGAATTCTGGAAGTTGAAGTCCACACAGCTTAATGTGGCCAAGGTTGAGAAACACTTGGTTAAGATATTGGACTTCAAATCCCATCTCAATTATTTGCTGGGTGAATTTGGCCAATATAATCTATTTATATCTATATACAGGATGGTTGTGAGGATAAAACAATGAGAAATTCTACGCATACCACTTAAACCTTAAGGGAAAATAGCCTAGAAATATATATATAAAAAAATCAAGTGGTGTTAATATCTCTGAGTGACAGATAGGCCTATATTCTAATCATAGGAAAGCATTGTCAGTGCTTTCAACAATGTCATCAAATATTTAATTTATCCCAAAACAAAAATAATAGACATTTTAGATGTTTTGAAATCAGAATTTGAAGGAGCCAATTAAAACATATCTGTTTCTGTTAGAAGAACTGACACATCAGCAAGATTTGCCATGAAGAGGGAGCACTTTCTCCTAAGTCCTTTAGAAATAGACCCATGTTAGTCTATGGTAGCAAAAAGTGAGGAGTCTGTTAGCACCTTTTCCAATTAACAGATTTTTTAAAAAGACTTCAGCTCAGCAAAGCTTATGTCTTTTAAATATATTAATTGAAAAAGCCTTAGTCCTGGTCAATCACATCTGCCATTTTTTAAATAATGTATTGTCAAACAGTAGGAGAATTCATTTGTACTGTTATTACCCCACATGTTTTATTCTTCTTATTTTTGTTAACTTAAATATTTATTTAAATATTGTTCAGCCATGTCACAGATTCCTTCTGAATACTGAAAGGGGAATTTCGTATTAAAAAGGAATGATCCCTAGAGCAGCAACTCCAATTTTAGATATGCTTGGATAGTAACATATATGTAAATTTTACAGTGGTTCATCTTTGCCTCACTATTTTCTTGGTAACAGAAGGTATTTTTTAGCACTGAAGGTGTCATATCTGCTATTCCTATTCCAAACGGTTCCATTTTTGTTATGCTATTATAACTGTAAATCCACTCTCAGCAATGAAAATTACAGTTAGTGCATATTCTTTCCTTCATTCTTGATTTTCCTTTGTTCTTTGATTCATACAATCAGCCCAATATGATAATGATATTAAGATATATAGGCTTCTTATACCATTTTAGAGCCCAGTGAGACTGAAATTCCTACAGGCATGAAGGATCTTCATATGTATACCTGTGAGCTCAATAGTCTGCTTACTAATTTATCTGTATAGTTTATCTATCTGAATAGCTGTTTATACATTGTTTAGTTCTTTCTTCTATGCTACGTGCTGATCAGTTTTGCAAGAGCCAAAATATGGTACTGTAAATCAGAATACCAACGTGTATCTGTATATACTATAACACTGTTTATTGAGATAGCTGCTGTGCTTTACTAATAAAACCTAAAATAAGAATTCATTTAAAAGAAAACAAAAATTAAGACTGAGATAAGAGTAGTTAAAAATGGAGTGGTCTACCTCAGAATATGGTGACTGGAGTTTTTCAAAGGCTTTGATTTTCCATTGAAGCAGAGGTTGGATAGCTATCAATCAGAGATGTTCTAAAATTCTTCTATGAATTTTCTGGAGTTTTTACTGGATAATCACCAAGGCTTCTTCATGCACCAAATATCACCATTCTTGTATGTATTATTTGGGTGTAAGCATATTTCATCAGCTCTGCAATTTTACTCTCCACTTTCGGTAAAGGAAGTGAAGATGATTATGAAGTGTCTTCTCTGCAAACTTTACAAGCTTGAGAACAAGGAGCAAGAATTACAATGTTCCAAGCTTCCACAGGTCCTGGAAAAAACAAAAAATTCCTAAACTTTATGCAAAAGGGAAATAATGTTGGTGCCCTTGTCAGGTCAGATGCAAAATAGTCTCGGCAGAAGGAGATGCAAAGCCTAATCAGCCATTTTTTTTTCTCTTGAAAGTTCTTCTGGGAAAGCTGAGACCCAGAAGGCAAGAAACGAGTGTGGCAAAGTCTCCAGCAATTGGAGAAATGGACTGTCCATAAGCTCTGCAGAACTGCAGCTTGATTCAAAAGGAAGACTGCAAGTACAGGCTCTTGACTGGAAATGTCCTCTGTCTCATTACACTCCAAAGGACTTACTTCTGAATAGAATCTAAGATTGCAATGAAAGCTTTCTTTCTCCCCTAAGAATGGAAGTAATTGTTAACCTGTCTCACAAAGGTTATAGTGTGAATTAATCAGTGTTGGTAAAGGGCATTGAAATGAAAATGCCATCCAAGATGTAAGTGTTAGTAGTATCTTACATAGGTAGCAATTCTGGGAAGAGAGCCAAGATGTAGCCTGAGTATAAAATATTTCTGTATTGCTAAACCACTCAAGACAATATTCTTTTCTGAAAGTTGTTGTTGTTTGCCCCTGCGGCTTCATTTTATTTCTGTTGTTACAAAATTATGTAGCCACTGTCCCTAACTCAGCGTTTTTGGCTTTGTTATAAAGCACCCGCCATCTGATCAACTGACCTCTGGCAGGGAAAATAAATGGGAAATCAGCACTCTTTGATTTTTTTTTAAGGAAATTACAGTTCTAACCACTGCTTATGATGCAGTTTAAAAATACTGATTCACCCCTTTATCGGTTTCTCTTGTATTTCAGAGAATTCATAAGTGCTTGAAGTAATGTTATTCAGATTGCTTGCCCATGCAAGGTTCATACATTTCCTTCCCAAAGGGATTTAGTTAGGCTTGTGGGGATAGGATCACTTGGGTGCTTGTTCATCCACTAGGGAATTCCACCTTGGGAATTCCTTTCTTGGAAAGAGCCACAGGGATGGCCATTCCTCAAACTCTGCTCTGAACTCAGAATATTGTTCTTGCTTTGCCCTGACTCTTAGACAAAGAAATGAGTTTCTAATCATTATTTTCAATGCTGAAAAAGTGGGTGATATTCCGCTCAGACAATTTTCTGGTGCATTTTGTTGACAATTGAACCACTGTCCTGTACCAGTAATTTTCAGTTTTTTGCTGAATTTGGATGAGTCTGAAACTGAAACATTGTACCTGGCACTAATCTATTAGTTCAAATGCTTATTAGGATTGTTCTGGGTGTCATCAGACAAATTTAGCACCGTACATAATTAAAAACTATTGGTAAGTATTTTTGTGTGCATGGTGGGTTACTGGCACATATATGTTGCCCTATATTTTTTGTTCTGTTTCAGGAAAAGAGGCATTGAGACAAAGCAACGAGTTCCAACAGTTCTCCTTTATTGCAAACACCAACAGAACAGGTTTTAAAATGGTGCGGCCCCCTTTTAGAGCCCCCCTGCACAATACCTTGCTGGCCAATCATTGCAAGGGATCTTTTCCTGCCGTGCGTGTACACGCAAGGCTGGGAGCAGCCTTTCTTGTCCCGGGCATCCACATGGTCTGCCCGGGCCAATCGCTGCAGCCTGTGCCTGCCAGCCCAGGACATAACATTTTTTATAGGATCTCTGCTTCTCAGAGTGATGGGAAGCTAGAGAGAAAATATTTATTGGGAAGTTTCCAGGGGAACTATTTACTGTTTCCTTTAGAAGGAAGAGAAACTCTAGTTTCATATTTATTATCCCAAATCTATTTTTGCCCTTTCTAAAAAATTAAAGTGTACATAAAGTGACATCAGCACCAGCAAATCAAAAGAACTATTTCTTGCCTCTACAAGGCTTCCATGTAAATATGCTTCATCCAGATGTTGGCCTTATGTCTGTAAGGAATGCTCATATATTTCTAACTATTGCAACATTTCTTTTAAAAAAAGCATTTGATGAGCACTTCATGTTCAAAGATAAATCATTTAGCATAAGGATGCAACTATGCAAATTTGCTTCCCTATATGCATATGACTTACACCTGTAATATGTGGTGGGTTGACAGAAATGCACAATGTTTCACAATAATACACAGTGCTATGCATGCAATCTGTCAAGAGTAGCTCTAGAGCACATTTTATTCATTCAATAGCTTTGCTTAGGAGGAGGTTTGCACACTATGGTTTGGCTTCTAATTAGTAATTTGAGGGTGATTCTGATGTATAGCAAGGTTGCACCTGGAGGCTGATGTCCTTCATTTGTCTCTGCTAATCATTACTCAGAGATTCAAGTGAGGTTAAAGCAATTTCTACACAATGTGATATTGGCACCATTTTTAGAGGAAACCTTTTGCAGCATATTTCCAGGTTTTGATTGCTTGTTGCTGCTTCCAAATCCAAATATTAAATAATTCAAGACTAATTATTTTCACTTTACTCCTTTTTTCATTTTGCAGTTTTGCATGCCCAGTGTAATAGATCATTTGCGAATTATAACATTTGTTGTAGACAATGTACTCATAATTACCATGAGCACAGATCTTTCAAGGGTTATTTATTAAATTGTATTCCTCAAACCTTGATTACAATAGAGTTGAAAATATGGGTAATGATCTGTCTCTGCTCTGAATGTGAGATAGTTCTGGCATTGTATAACATATATTAGCACATATCTCCATCTTCAAAACCTAGGCAAGCAGACAGGGTGAGGTAGTAGAAAAAGAATAATGTGAAAAACAACGGAATGTCAGAAATGACCAACTTACCTTGTTTTGGGAAGTCAATGGGGTGATATTGAAGTGTTCAACATAAGCATAGGACAAGTTATCTTTTTAGAGAATCAAACATCAGCTTGATACATCTCTCCTATTATCTGATGGAGTTTCTATTTCATGGTAAAAGTAAGACTATATGAATTAATAAAAATTTGGTCTGTGTTAATGCTTGCTATAGAAAGATAGTATTTAAATTTAATATATTATTGTTGTTGTTGGTTGTAAATCAGCCAGATGCTTAGATTGGATTTGGCATTTTTACCTATCTATCAGGTCCTTCCCAATGATCTGGGATAGGCAGATATTGTTGTTTGATGGTGCTAAAGGTATCATCATAGGATGTAAGCTGTTCCAGGTAAAGTGCTGGTGTTGGCTTTCATATACATTGAGTCCTTCCCATGAACCTAGGATGTTGTATTTGACAATTGGGGGAGGGCTTTGTATAGTATTTAATTTGGTACTTGAAGTGGAGCAGTGGAGCGGTGTTTGGTAAGTCCCTGTTGGGAGGAAATTTTCATAACTGGAGTGTTCTTGCAGAAAAGAACCTGTTCCCAGTTGTCATCTGTGGCACCATTGTGATGGGACCATCTATTGAAGAGTTTCTGAAGCATAATTTAACAATTAATAAAAATGTAATGAATGATCTTAATTTGCAGCAATGCGCTATATTGAAGAGAAGATAAGGAAGTCCCCTCTCTTTTGCCTTTTGATTTTACTATAAAATAGTACTTACTAGAACACTTGGTATTCCAAATATGCTAAGGAAATTGAATTCTAGGAGTTGTGAAAAAACACAAATTGAGAATATTTGCTGATGGTATTTTATTAACAACAGTTCAACTTAAAGTCTCTTTAATGACAGTGATGGAACAGCTTCAACACTGGTAAAATGTTAAATATATAGAAATATTTGTATTTATTCAAGATTAATTATTTATCAACTTGAGAACGTAATGACCAGATATTTCTAGATGAAAGAAATGTGACTTGGAAGAAAAGGTACTTAGGAAAAGTGCAGACACCTATGGTGGTGTTTTCATTTCAGCCTTTTCCTAACATCAGCATGGCAGAGCTGCCTATACATCTGCACTTTTAAACAGGTGTGGGAAGAGACAGGAGGAGATGTGCATTTTGGAAGCTGTATAGCTGTGATAGACTCCTGTGATTCCTTAGTGGCTAACGAATCAGCCTAGAAACCAGGAAACCGTGAATTCTAGTACCGCATTAGGCATGAAAGTCAGCTGGGTGACTCTGGGTCAGTTATTCTCTCTCAATCCAACCCATCTTACAGGGTTGTTGTTGTGGGAAAAATAGAAGAGGAAGGTGTATTAAATACGTTCACTGTCTTGAGTTATGTATAAAAATAATAAAAGTGAGATACAAAATAATTAAATAAAAATAATACCTGGAGAAGGAGAAGGAGGACTCTCAACAAGAGTTTCCCAGGGAGAAAATCCCAAAATAAAAGCCCACCCCACCCTGAAGTGGATAAGGAAGGGAAGAAGAGGTTCTGGGTAGCCACATCCTAGAATATCTGTTATGTTCTATTAGGTTAGAAACTTATTGCTTTAGTAAGAGAGTAAATGAATAAAGAATTAAATTCAATTGGAGTTCACTGTGTTGTCTTTGGGCTTGGGCCTGACATCAGCCACTGACATACAGAGAAAAGCAGCTGAATAAAAGAAGGCTTTTTTCGTTCAAAGGGAGTGGATGGTACAGTGGAAAAAGAAGTATAGAGGCATGGCAAAGCAAAGCCCAATTTGGAAAAAATGCAAGTATTATCATGCTAACCATGAGAAGAAAACTGTGTGTGTGTGTGTGTGTGTGTGTGTGTGTGTGTGTGTGTGTCTGAGAGGAATTAAGATGGAAGGCAGAACAGGATTTCTAAGAAGACAATATCGCATTATAATAGTAATACTACAGAATGTAGTATAGTAATAGTAGAGGAAATATTGTAATAATAATAATAATAGAAAAGTTATAATATAGAGGAAATATTGCAATAATAATATAAAAGAATATAGTAACTGTTATAGTAATAGACATCAGTATAATGATATAGAAATAAGGAAAGGAATGGAATATAGAGACAATAGAAACCAGTCACTCATAAATGTGTAAATTTCACATTTCACTTTTATATCTTTTTTTCAAAGTAAAATATCTTCTCCTATTGAGAATAAAGTACTAAAAACTGACATAGACAAATAATGAACTATATATGGTATAACAAAAAGTTGAAGATTAAATTCAAGAACTGGCAAGTTCCAAAGAACAAGGTGGCCAGAATTTCAGATAAGACTATAATGGCAGTTGGCTATCAATGGATTTTATAGTGGACTCTACTATATCCATCTTAATGGATACATCCGTCCATCTTAATGGAGAGGGCAGATTTTCCATAGGGTCTGTTTATATACACACAAATAAATATTTTTCAAGAGACTCCTTAACATTAAGCAATTTGTTGAATGTTTCATATAAGAAAAAGAATAAGTCCAGACTTCTTCACTCTTGCTTCCTTACTAATATCTACTTTTATGAAGAATACACAAAGAAATTTGCTTAGTAGAAAAGCAATGATCTGTTTAGATTATAAGATTGTTTTTAGCAGGACAAAATTAAGATGTCTTGTTAAACAGTGTTCTTCCACATCCACATTGACTCCAATGCTCTCAAGTAAACAACACAACACGAGAATTACGGAAACAAGGGGGTATATTGAGAAATTGGACTAAATTTGAAATTTTTATAACTCACAATATTGAACATTTCCTGGGCACAAGTTGTAATCTATTAGTGAAATATGATTCAGAATCTGAGCAAGTCAAAGATTGTTTATTAAATGGCTGCATCACTTGAATACAGGTATAGTGATGAAACAATGGGAATTTCAATATAAAAAAATATTAAGTGTACATCAAACATTATATTTAGGGAAAACTTATATAGTTTGCCACTAGTACATTACTGCAGTCATGACTGCTAAAATGAGTGAGCCCATTTCCCTGAAATGCTGGAAATGCAATGAATAGACAGGATCATCTTTCCATATGTGATGCACAATGTTTGAAAGCTCAAAATATTTGGAATTAATTTATTGCAAAATGGAGGAGGTTTTATAAATAGTTTCTTAGTTAAAAAAATAAAAAAACATGTTAACAGCTATAATTATTTTATTTTCATTGTAAAAGATCTCTAGCTCTTACGTGAAGTAGAACAGTCACACTTGTATTATTCTGATCAGGTGTCTTTATGTTGCTTTTATTTATTTATTAGATTTATTGACTCATACTCCATTTTTCCTCCAGGAACTCAAATTGGCAAACATAATTCCTCCTCTTCCAATTTTTCCTCATAGTAATATTTTTGCAAAGATATGTCTGGTTGCAGGATCACATCAAAGCATCAACTTACATGTGATCCTCACACTAATTTCAAAAGCCCTCTTCAAGCATTCAGTTCAAACTTGTGGCAAGAATAATATGTCACAGCCTGCTGCATGGACATGGAAGGCAAGGAATGAAAAGAGTTGGTCAGAAAGAAAAAGAGAAACAAAAATGCTGCAGAAAGAATGGTTTTGCTAATTTGGGGTTTTATCTTGCCCTGTGCTTGCTTAACTCATGTAGTTTTCCCAATAGATTCTTTTCAAAAGAATGTGATCCTCAAGAGACAATAAATTACCTATCCCATGGTATTTATCTTATTCATTTATTAAATTTATTTGCTGCCTATCTCTCCATGGCACTACTCTAGGAGGTACAACAATAAAAAAGAAGAAATGAAAAGAGTGAAAACAGAACAAAAGTACGATGACAGAACAATGAAATAAACAATGAAAAAGAACACAAGAGAACACATCAATATGATTACCAAAAAACAGAAAGATGGATGGAGAGAGAGCAGAGAACAGAGGGGTGGTGGAGTCTGCCATCAATCCAGCAGCCATTTCCAGCATAGATCTCCCCCATTTGGACCCAGGCCAACTGGCAGACCAGGTCTTCAGGCTTTTGTGGAAGGATAGGAGAGTGGAGGTAGACCTTATCTTAGAGATTAAGATTTCTCTGCACAACAGAAGGCTCTTCTTCTGGATCCCAATAGTTGGAGTTTGTTGACCAACGGATCTAGGTAGGGTGTTCTTGTCCTAGTGGGACCTGGTAGTTCATCAGGTAGCCTGGACCTATGCCATTAAGGGCTTTAAAGGCCATATAAAAGTACACCAATAATACAGTAGCAAATTGAATTTTGGCTCAACTATTAAGATCTAAAAGCAAATCTTCCTAAATTCTGATGTCTTTTCTCACACATTTTTATTCAAGAATTTATGTTGAAATACTGGAGTATACGTTATATAGGTCTTAGTATTATTTGGTATGTATTCATTGGGGCTCAAAGAGAGTACTTCAGTACATATAGGGCTTCAAGGAATTCTTTCTGGGTATACTTCTGTTCAAACCGATGAACTTAGAAGTACATAACAATTACAGTATTTCACATTAGCCTTGGCTCATTCTTATTCTTGCTGAAATAATCCTCTTCCTCTTCCACATTATTTTTGTCTTTCTTTATACTTTGAGAAATTGATTCTCCACATAACAAGCTTTTTCCAGCTTGTCAGTTTTCCAAATCATATTCAACATTATTTTAATGTTTACTAGAGCTTGTGAAGTTAATGCATTTGTGTGTTTCCTATTTTATTTTTATTTCTAGTGACAAAAAAGTGATTGCTTAACCAGTTGCTACTCCTTCTCGCATCTTCATGTGAACTATGTGATAAAAACAGCTGTTTCTCTCAATTATATGTTGATTGCTAATTAGCATCTACCTGTCACTACCAGTCAGTATTCTCCAAAATCATCCATTAGCTATTTGCTTCACCTGGTTTCCATGAGAACTGTCTCCGGATATCTTTATTCAGTCAAAGCTGCCATCATTTGGCTTGTCATTAGTGATGGAATTAGATCTATTATTCATATATCCTTCATTTGAGGGCTTCTGAAGTTTTCTCATATTCTGACTGCTGAAATGCCTCTCTTTTGACTTATATAACATCCTCTCTATTTCAAACAAACTCAGAGACCTTCTGCAGGTGTCTTCCTTTATACAGCAGCTTCCCACGCTCCTTATTTTAATCCTGCCATCACTTTGCCTCCGAAAGTAAATTCACCAAAAACATCAGATCACCTTTAAAATTCTTTTGGAATACCCCACTAATGAAACTAAGTGGTAGTTCAATTTAAGAGAAATAAAAATAATCAGGAATTCATACATTGCATCCATTTGGAAATGTAGTAATGGGAATATAATATATAAAACACTCCTAACCGATATCCTCCTTGTGTTATTGTCATCACTTCCTTTATGGTCATTGTTGTGAATATGGTTATGTAATTTTCAAAAGTCAGTGAAAAATGTAAATTACACAAAAAGGTGTGGAAAACCTTTGGTAAAAATGATAAAAATTAACCAATGTCTAGCAGTCCCAAATATTTGTAGTGATCATTATGCTGCAGTTTTGAGTAATTGCTCATACTATAAACTATGATGATGTTAATGAAGTATTTAAACATTTAATTTATTTATGTATACCTGCCAGTCTTAAATATTATCTTCATTTCTCTCAATCACCATTCCCAGATTTATCTCTGAATCATTTCACTTATTGTTTAGTTGACCTTAAGTGATATCTCTTTTAGCATACACCATCATCGGTCAAGGATCCAGAGATAAGAAATATGCTGCAGACTAGGACTTCTTGGAAAGGATATTCAGATGTCATGAATGCACCACTGAGAGAAGTAAAAGTCAAATTCTAGACATCATGTTAAGAATCTATCACAGCTAAGAGTTGACACTGACTTGATAGTTCTTAATCAGATACCATTTTTTTTATGGCCTGTGCCTCTTGAGACCTGGTCTCTCGATTTTCTATTAAATTTGGAAACAACTAGAAACAATATATAAAGTAAAAACAAACTAGCTATAACTATAGAGGTGTATGGGCTGAATTCCAGGATTACATGTAGGCTCAGAAAGCTCTAAGGGCAGCCCAGAAACCTTCAAGAGTAACTAAAGAGTTTTAATTAACCTTAAATCATTATCTTCATCATCATCATAACATCATCATATCACAACAACAACAATAGTGTTGGACAGGACCTTGGAGGTCTTCGAGACCAACCCTCTGCTCAGACAGGAAACCCTGTTTCATTTCATACAAATGGTTCTCCAATCTCTTCTTAAAAGCTTCCATGTTGGAACATCCACAACTTCTGGAGGCAGGTTGTTACACTGATTACTTGTTTTAAATTGTCAGGAAATTTCTCCTTAATTATAGAGAAAATGATTGGACAGGAGAAAATAATTGAATAAGGACAGGAGAAAATGATTGAATTAATTCTATTTAAATTAAATGGAAATGAAATCCAATTTACATTTGCCCTGTCCTTATGTAATGGGCCATAGGAATATTTGCATGCAAGCACTGTCCTGTATGCAATCACCCCTTCTCCGCTGCTCATTACACCTTAGCTACTTCTGTGGCCTTGGCACACTATTCATAGGGCAGCTGTGGATGTAGCCCATCAAAAGCAATGTACCAGTAGCCTTAAAATAAAATTTTAAATGGCTAAGTGTGATTGGACACACAAGGAATTTGTCTCTGGTGCATAAGCTCTCAGTGTACAATACAAGCAACAAGTGATAAATCATGATCATAATCGTAAAATTCTTCTGAATTCAGGGCTGTGTTCTAAATAGATATTCATAACTTTTCTATAATATTCTTTCCTCCTCCAAACATCTTAAACTATAACTGTTGGAAAGACACAGATTAAATATTAGAACACCCCTCTCCTCCCCCACAAGTGAGGGAGAATCTACTGAGCACCTCACTAAAAATCATAAAATACAATCATGTTTATGAAGCTACCGTCAGGCCCAGTTAATCAAAAAGAGTTAGAAACTTCCATTTTTATTCATTTGCTCATGTGTGCTATTAAACTAGTTTTCACTTTGATTGGTGAAATGCTCAAACAGTACTGACAAACCAAGCATGGTTTAATCAGATCTGACTCTACTGATCTGGCTAATAACTCATGAAGATAGTGACTCTTGGAAATTCACAGAACAATTGTAAATTCCATGAAAATGATATCTGACAACTGTTTTAACTTTCTGCATTCAGAATGATTCCATCTCCAAATAGCCTGCTGGATGGCATAAGGCAATGTGCTAGAGTTACAGAAATTATGCCGTTTTATATCTGGCTAGTTCTGGCTATCCCATTAGATTCTAGGTATGGCATTGGAAAGTTTGTTTTTAGTCTCAAACAGCAAAATCTCTCTGGTCATCCCTGATACCTTCATCCCAGCAATGAAGCCAATTGGGATCTAACAAATCCCTAATTTGTAAGTGAACTTCCATTTTCTTTGTAATCTGCTACTGGCTATCATAAGAAGAGGAAATGCAAGTATGTCAAAAGACAGAAAAAGTTTTGGGATTTTCCACTGAAAACCCTGTACTTCACTGAACATTTGCACACAGAAAAAGGAAATGGAAGCTTTTTGTCCAAGGTTCTACCCATGTGGCAATTAGAATCATGGGTGAATCTACTCATGAGGACCTAATATCTAACATTCCATTAGAGTAGAAGTTCTGATGATGTTTGATGACTCTACCTATATGATTAAGAAAACAAAACCCATGGAATTTAATTTAGATCATTGTACAGAAACATACTGTGGAAATGTCATGTGAGCAGATAATGGAACAGGGAAAGTACCATATTTGTTAAGAGTGAGGGAAACAGAAGTGGATGGCAGTGGATAAGGCCATGGGTGTCCAGCAGAGGACAAAGACAGAAATGTAATGAAGCAAACATCTCTTATGCACTTCTTTGCCACCTTGTGACATAGGTAGAAAATGGCAGCGATTACATCACAATATGTTTCCTCATTTTTAGAACCATTCTGACTAGCTGCGTATACCTCTGGATAAGGGAGATAGGCTCACAAAAATCAGTGGAATGTCCTTAAAAGAGCTATGGATTATCTTCAGAGATTAGATGGCAGGTGTTTGTTCATTCAGTCACCAGAGTTCCAATCCAACAGAATGGCACCTAAGAACAGGGTCTATCATAGTTCTGTTGTATTCAGGTGGTATGGAAGTTCCACACAATCCCAGCAGAATAACTTTTCCCAATCTGCTGCCAACAAGATATGGCAAGACTGGCACTTCCAGAATTCCATTCTTCCTGAAAACTGTGTAAACTGCTATCTCAGTATGGCTTGAAGGCAGAAAGTTTGAGAAGTTTGGTTTTGAAGAGTTTTTCTTTTTTCTTATTCTACCTGACAATCAAGCAGCACTGGAAAAAAAAACACTGCTTATCTATTCTGTGGTTTGTTTGTTTTTTGAGGAAATAAAAACAATTCAAGATTTCTAAATGCATAACACAGTGAATTTTTATACTGGTATCTAAGAATTATCTTGCTGCTAAGCTCAGTGCAATAATAAAACCTAACAAAACAAAATGGAAATCTTTTTTAAACAAAAGCAGAGATTTTTATTTCTACATTTGCTGAAAATCAAGCATGAAAATCCATTCTGTATGTTAAAGGTGAAATGCCAACCGATTAATGATGAGCTGTTAAAATCAATTTTAATTAAAGTGGTTTGCAGTTTTAATGCAAATAAATACATTTTATGAAGCTTTTTTTCCCTTTGTCAGTGGCATTCCTTAGCACAATCTGGAGCCTGCTAAACCAGAAGTAATTTTCACTGAGCTTGCTGGAGCTTGCTCCTTCGTAAATGAGTTTATTGCAGTATAAGTAAAGAACCATTTTTATTTTTTAGTGATGCCATTTAGTTCTGATTTACGTTAATTGAAAAAATTTCTATCAGGAGAGAATGAGCTCACATATTACCATATATGTTTAACAATAGTTTACTGAACAAATCAGAGTAATACTTAGCACAAAATGAGAACTGGGTCATGGTCTTCACCATCCCAGGGCTGAATGTATATCTGATTTCTTTTGCAGTGTGGAATTTCAGCTATTCATATCCATTCCTAGTTCTAATCAACTCCTTTTTTGCTGCAGTGGAGCCAGTTTGATGTAGTGGTTAAGGCATCAGGGTAAAAATTGGAAGACTGAGTTTTAGTCCCACCTTAGGCCCAAAGCCAGCTAGTTGAGTTTGAGCCAGTCACTCTCTCTTAGCCCCAGGAAGCAAGTAATGGCAAATCACTTCTGAAACACCTTTCTAAGAAAACTGCAGAAGTAGTCCATGAAGTTACCAGGAGTCAAACTGTCTTGAAGGAACAAAAAAGAAAAAAAGTCTCAGCTTGTACTTATTCTCTTTAATTAAAATTTCTACTTCCGTAGCACTAATTGGGATTCTGCAGGCCATTGTTTAGTATGATCGTATATTAACATTTTAGTGATCTCCTTTCTGAAAAGTTAAATGTATGAATAGATAGGGTAATAAGAAAGCTATTTCAAAATGATTTTTTTAAAAATATTACTTTTCCTCAGACATACAGTATTACATATTGTCCTCAAAATGACACTTCCTATCTTTCCTGAATTATTTCCTTTGAAACAGGATTATTTTCCAATTTATACCAAAGCTACAATGAATGAATACCAATTTATACACAAGCTGTAAAAACATGTTTATTTCCCTTTCATCTGTTCCTTCTCTAAACAATCCTTTTGTAAAAAAAATCATTTATCATTTAATGAATGTGAAAATGGTTTTAATAACCACTGATTAGGCTGATTTTCTTGCACTGTTTTATTATTATTATTATTTCATTATAAATTCAGCAAAGACTGTTGTCAAGTACAGAACTGGATCTGGAATGGCTTCAGCGAGGAAAAAATGGAGAAAATATGATTTTAACATTATTCCAGTGAGTCTCTAGTCATTTGATGAGGCTTACTATCTAGCAGACATATCCTTCTGAGAGGAAGTCCTAGTAAAACTCTGCAGGACCTATTACCAAACTGTATTTAACTGCACAAACATTGTAGCACCTTAAAGGGCCATAGTTTTCTTAGTGCTATCAGATGTGAGTTGCAAAAATCTGAACCACCACTACACAGCAGCAAGGGGACAGCCAGGAACACCAGAGGGGGTTCAAAAAAGTTAAGACTTTTTTAAAATATCCAGGCAATCATGTGACACATGTCCATCTTAATTATTTAGACCTTACCCCACCCTACTCAGGATACCAAAACTTTCATTTTCTGCTGGTTGTCTGACTTTTTGCAGTACAGATTTCATAGTCTAAGGAGTATTTGGCATATTTATAAATGGGAAGGTGAACATTTGTGTTCACCTTTGTGAGGCAGTTGGGTTTTTTTTTTTGCAAAGAGTGACTTAATTATGTAATACAGTACTGTACATTGTCATGGAAGTAGGGGAGTTGAGTAAGAAAAACACTGTGTTCTTCAAAATGTCTCAAATTGCTATCACTGTGAATTCTACAAACTATACAAACTATTATTTTATTTCGGTATGATTATCTGTTGTATTTTAGTTTTAATTGTACTACAATTTGGGCAGATCTTTTAGTTGCTCAGAGTTAAACCTGACTGGAACAGTAAATAAACCTGATTAACCAAATAAATAACAAATAAAGAGCAAAATCATTTTATGATATAATACAGTAGAGACATAGGCAATTTCATTATACAGTTCATACAAGTTGGTCCCACTAGCACTATACTACTTGTGTAGATTAACAAAAACTCTTCAGACTCTGAAATAACTGAAGGCATCAAGGTTTCAACTTGAAACTTCTTGTGTATAAAACATGTGTTTAGCCAAAGTTGTGGCCCATAAGCTAAATGTTTTATCCTTCCTTCTTGCTCACTATCTCATTACTCTTTCTTACTTTCACCCATCACTGTAAACACTGCACAACTGAAGTGACACTGTTAAATTTCAAAAGTCTATATCATTGTATAATAAAGGAGAGAGAAATTCGGGCTGAATTCAGTTCCTCATCAAACCCAGCTGAGTAGATACAGTGCTTGTTGATATGCCCAGTGAAGTGTTTGCAAAAGCGACTTATGCCTTGGTCACCTCCCACATGAATTACAGCTGCTTGGGACTGCCTTTGAATTCCACTCAGAAACTGCAGCTGGTCTAGAATATGGTGATGCAGCAGTTTTCAGATACACTTCTGTATATCCATGTTACACCTCTATTCTTTGAGCTGCACTGGTTCCAGTAGGTTTCTAAGTGCAATTAAAGGTGCTGGTTACCACCTATAGAGTGCTTCGTGATATGGGTATTGGTTATTTTGCTTGAGCCCAGTAGATCCAGGAAAGTGGGGCTATTCTAGTCCCATCTATTAAACAATACCATTGAGTGGAACCCAGGAAGCGGGTTATTAATAAACTGAATATTCCAACAAATAATTTCAGGGAAATGCTTCCTTTCTCCAGAATCAGGGATCAAGATAGAAGGATAATCCAAACAGTTCTGTCCTCCCTATTTATAGAAATTAAATTTGTATAAATTATTCAATATTGTTAACCACTGTTTAAAGCAGGGATATCCAACCTTGGCAACATTCAGACTTGTAGACTTCAAGTCCCAGAATTCAAGCCAGATTTGTAAGATTCCACAAATCTTAGAATTGCCAAGGTTGATCACCCCTGGTTTAGAGTCAGTGATTAAAATGCTGGCCAGAGGCAGGAAGAGGCATGTTCAAATACCCAGTCAACTATGGAGCTGAAAATTTTTAAGAGGATGGCCTCCAAGGTCCCTTCCAACATTATTATAAATTATTATTATTATTATATCGATCATCGCACAGTCAGCCAGATGTTCAGACTGGATTTGGCATTTTTGTCTACTGATCAAGTCCTTCCCAAGGACCTGAGATAGGCAGATGTGGATGTTTGATGGTATTACAAATATCATCGCAGGATGGAAGCAGTTCCTAGTAAGGCCGCCTTTTGCAATTGATTAATGGCAAATTTGTCAATGCCAGTGGTGTTCAAATGGTGCTCTAGTTGTTTTGGGATTGCACCCAAGGTGCCTATTACTATTGGTACTACCCTTGCTTGCCTTTGCCACAGTCTATTTCTATTTGTAGGTCTTTGTATTTTGTTATGTTCTCCAGTTCTTTCTCTTCTATTCTGCTGTCTCCAGGCACTGCCACGTCCACTATCCAGACTTTTTTGTCTTTCTTATCAACAATTGTTAAGTCTGGGGTGTTATGTTGCAGGTGCTTGTTTGTTTTGAATTCTGAAATCCCAGAGCAGTTTAATTTTATCATTTTCTATGACTTTCTTATTATTGTTATTGTTTTGTTGTTGTTGTTGTTGTTATTATTATTATTATTATTAAGCTCTCTGGATGTGTTACTGTTTGTCAGCCAAACTTAACCTGCTTTGAGGATAAAATAAAGAAAAATCCCATGTGAAGCTATTGCAGAATCCCGCTTTACTGCAGAATTGTTGATAGCAAGGCGTGTATATTTTAAGTGTGTTGGGTCAATGACAGGTGAAGGCTGAACAGGTTTTAATGCAATCCATTTGACAGGAGCCCTTGGTAAATCAATGTATTCCTTCTCTTCTTCTCCCAGTGTTTTGCCTAATGTGCATTTTCAATCCAATTCTCATGCATATACTCTAATTGCTGACTTCAGTGAATGCTATTTAATTGGCTACACAGCTGCTTCACATTACACCCTGTAAAGTATAAAACACTTTTTTCTATACAGAAATCAGCTTGCTTTGTAATTTTTCATAGTCAGACAGTATGTAGAGTTTGTTATATTATTATTTTTAATGAGTGCCAACACATTCACTGCACTCAAGTTAATTTATTTTCTAAAGCCTGTGAATGGGGGAAAATTGTGTCTGGTTCACAACACAGTTGTCTATGCAATGAAGCCACCTCAAGCTGGGTGAGTGCTTGGCAATGTGTTAGAGCCGATAGTCAAACATCACTTTCCAACAACTGAATCTCATAGAATCAAAGCTTGGAGGACAGACTAGCCGTAACCTGCACACATTCCTTGAGAGTGTGCATTATTTAGATTTAAAAAAATGAAACACTGAACTGAATGAAGCCCACTTGGTTTACCTTTCCTTATGAAACTAATGCCATGAGTAATGAATATGAATGAGTACAGACTGATTCCTGATTACTCTCACTCTTAATTGTTATCAGGGGGATTCCAGTGTGTCTTTCTAATTTATAAGAGCTTTGGTGGCACAATGGTTAGAATGCAGTATTGCAGGCTGAGTCTGCTCACTGCCAGAAGTTTGATCCTGACAGCTCAAGGTTGACTCAGCCTTCCATCTTTCTGAGGCCTGTAAAATGAGGACCCAGATTGATGGGGGCCACATTCTGACTCTGTAAAATGCTTAGAGAGGGCTGTGAAGCACTATGAAGTTGCATATGTCTAAGTGCTATTGCTAAATCGGGTTTAGTTTAGTTTTAGTGAACAAATTAAAATTGCTGGAGATCCTAAGGAACAGCAAATCACTGTTCAAGACACGTCTGCCTTTCAAATAAAAATGATTTTTTTTAGCATTGTTCAACTATATTATTTTAATATTGACCACTGTGTCTTCTAGATTGTTTTACTTTTGGTTGTTTTATTAAATTCTTTTTTTTTTAAGATTTTTTTTTTTTTGTTCCTTTTTCTGTGAACTGTTTTGGACTCCTCTAGGAAGAACTATATAAAATGCAAATAGTCACAAAAACAATAAGAGACCAGGAAGATGTGAGAAAAATGGGCTGATTAATGATTCTTTTTAATTTCAAAAATCATGACTGAGGCTCAGAAATTAAAATCACAGAAATCCTGCTTTGCTTATTTTCCCAAAAGCAAAATGGCAGCTCCAAGTGAATCAACAGAAGAGGTATGTATCTCCTCCTCCACTCATTCCAGATGGGATTCTAACAAATTTTCAGCCAAGTTATCACTGTTTCTCCACTGCCACATAATTGGAATCTAAAATGGTGCTGGCTGCAGTCAGCTCTTTGCTAGCACTGTGGTTATTGCAGATGGCTGCAGTAATAACAACAGAAATGAATAGAAAAATAGATTTAAAAATCGCAAACAACTTTAGAATTTATGGGGTTGTAAATATGATTCCTGCAAACATATATCCTGGGTGCATCTAAGAATTTTTGCATTGTTGAAAATTAAAATAAAATTATTAAAAAATAAGCTGCATGGGTGTTTTTTCTGTGGCTTTTTGTCTTCATTATTTAAAACAGAGTAGATTCTCCAGATGTTTGCTAAACCGTAATTCCCAGTATCCTCTCCACAGTGGGTAGTGGTGAGAGATGCTGGAAGCTGTGATTCAGAAGCATCTGAGAAGCCATAAATCCCCCTTCTCTGATTTAGACTTAGGATAGAGATGACGTGTATTTTTATTTGTGTGTTATTTTAGGTACTTTTAGAAATAACTGACACCCCATGACTCTTTGGGTCATCCTTTCAGAAATATTTCCTTATATACTAGAGGTGCAGGGGCCAGGGGGAGAAGAGAAAAAGGGCAGGAATTCAGCCTTCCCACATGCCATGCAACTATAAGTAGTTGGAAGCAGCCACAACTTTTCCAAAGTTCATTCCTCCAGGAGTCATGGGCCCTGACATTCTATAAGTTAACTCATTGTAATTACCTTGGTTTAATGGCTGTAACCCCATATCTTTCAATTTCACCCATAGGAAGGTTACAAACACATGAGAAGTTCAGTAGTATATAGACAGATTGATGAATTGTTGATAACTGTTGAAATGCAAAACTGTATTATCTTTTGAAGGAAAATCATAGCTGAAAATAAGAACAGGAAGCTCTTGGCAGGAAATGACATGATCTCTTCTCCTACCCATAATGGTCCACCCCCCTCCCAAGGTTCTGAATGTTTCAGAAATTTAGTGATTAACTTTCTCCAATTACAAATGCATATTTCCAGATAAAATATAAGAACATTTAGCTCACCCATAGGTATTAGATCCCTCATGAAAAGTATCATATTATTAATTATTCCAGGCATGGCTCTGGCATGCCTAATAACTGGATGAATTTAGAGAAACAATGTACCTTCAGATGGTCAGGTATACTCCTAATAAAAGAAGCCAGTCTACTTTCTGCTAAAATCAGCATGAGGACAGAAGCCTTGGATGATCATAATGGAGCTGTCCCTATGCAAGGGGAGCACTTTAGTTTGCATTCAGCACCATGCTATATACACAGCTCTTTCCAAAAAATATTTTGGCTCTTGCTGTACAATTTGTGATTTTTTTAAAAAAATATTTATTTGTTTGATTTATATGACTACCCATCTAAAGAAGCACAACTCTGGACAGTTCACATCAACCAGAAAACCCCCAAAACAATTCAAATAATGTAAGTTGACCATATTTAACAATTATTCATTCAATGTTATAATGGTGCTGAACAAAGAGACTTACAGCCGCTCCTCAAAGTTGAGGCCATTGCAGTTTCTCTCAGTCACAGGATCATGTTTCTGGTGCACGGCAACCAACAATTACAACAGTATCAGAATCCCACAGTCACATGATCACCATTTCCAACCTTTTCTGCTGGGTTTTGAAAAGCAATGTCAATGGGAAGTCAGCAAATAGTGATCATTTGCTAAATCCAAAAACTCTAGGAAATTTCTGGAAATTTCCTTGGCATTCAGACAAAACAGCCATCTATAGACACACAGAGATAAACCACAACATTTACACACCATTCAAATGGGCCAATAAAATAGCTAAGAAGAAAACAAAAAGACCAAAACACACCCTCTCCAACAGCCAATATCCAGATGAGCAGGGATTAACACCAGACAAACAGAGAGAAAACAATACCTAATCAAGGAATTACCAAAGAGAAAACTAAACCCCACCAACAGTGGCATGGCAAGCTGCCCTGTATATAAACAAGGAGCAAACTCATTAGCACTGATGATGTTTCATAGGTAATGAAATATATGCAAGCAAACCACCAAGTTCAGAGAGTACCTAGGACTTTATAGATAGCTATAATCCAGGATATTAAATGATGTATTTTTTTCTACTGCTCAAGCAAAGGATACTAGAGATAGGAGTAGGCTTTTTGGGTGCTTTACTGAAATTTGTAGAAGAACTAGCTCCAGTGAAGTAGGCAGGAATTATAACATACTGCATGCAGAAGCTGGCTTGAAATCACCCTTAGTATACCTTACAAACAAATCTGAGTTCCCCACATGGTATCAGGAACTCTATTATGCATAAACAGGAAGAGCAGCACATTCAGTCTTGCTTCTCTGTCTCTTTGTTCATTTTTGTAAAATTTGTAGTGTCTTGGAGATGGTCCGATTAGCTTTCATTCTGAAATGAAAGAGACCCTGGATACCCGACTGGGTCAAATATTTTCTTCTTATTTGTTTTGCTGATTGCCACCTAGCGGCATTGATATTTATACAGTTAATGACTCAACTACAATGTAGTAGCCCCATTTAAATCTGATTGAAAGATGTCTTATTAACAGCTGAAGTTGGTAGTGATCATTGTTACATCTTTGCAATAAACTTCATTCTCTGTAAATGTAGGATATTTATTTATATATAATAACATGCCAATATAATTTACATGTACACTGTCTTGATTAATGCAAACCAGTGAAAGCTTTTTCCTAGTGATTGGTTGAAATTCCCTACTGTCTTGGGAATGTAACAGTTATGAACTAACCTTTAAATGCAACTTCATCCCCTGAATTTGTCAGTGGACTGCATATGAGCTAGAATGTTTCTCTCTGTGTGGGTATGTGCATATATATGCAAGTGTGCATTTTTCTGTGCTTGTATTGAAGCCTCCTTATTGCAGCTTGGGAAAGCAAAATAATTGGTGAAATCACTGCAATCCTGTTATTATATTAATGAATTCCCAACAGACAAAAAAGAGTAGATAGAAGAAACAAATTTCATCCCTCAGAGATCCGGACGGCTTATGGAGGGTTATACCCATTTTTCTGGTTTAGAGCGAGTTCATTAATTCATACATTGTTTGCCAATAACCCATAGTACCAGAGTGAGAAAATATTATTTTCTGCCAATCGCAATATTTAATAGTTTCAATAAACACACTTCCTATTTTAGCAAAAGAAGTCTTTAAAAGGTTCCTGACTGTCACCAGGGAGATGTAACTATGTCCACCACGAACTTCAGCTGTTAATACTTCATCCTTCAATCAAGCAAAATGTAGGGCAGCATCCTCTTGCCTACTATTCTCCAGAGAAGTTGGGATTTGAAGTCCTAGAAACAGGGAAATGTGTATCCCCAAAATATCTGTAGAGAATCAAACTGGAGAAGTTTGATGTATAATACTGTCGAATACTTATTATGACCCAAGAGATAGATAACCTTTTGGTGGGCAAGAGTTATGCCTAATATTTTGGAGGAGGCTAAAAGCTACACCTGGCAAACAATGATGCAAAGTGGGCAGGGGTTTGTGGCACCCAGGAAAGTCAAGGATTTTCAGTGCTTTGGAAAGAGATTGAAGGGTTTCCAAGTTAGAGACCATATATTTCACAATTATGCTTGTGCCCTTGGTAGACAGGACTCAAGGGTTTTGAGAGTGACTGTGGGTCTGTGTTTCAAGTTATCAAATCCAAGACTGTTCCAAGATACTTAGAATGCTTTCCCAACTGGCAAGGCCAAAAACAGACAACATACAGTAGTCTATTCTCATGTCTAGATGGAAAATTTATGTCTTCCACCACAGCTAAGGTAGTTCCCCTTCTTCTACCCTCTGACCAGAATTTGCAATACATCCAGCCCCGCCCCCCAATCTTAATCCAATTCAATTTATCTGCTGGTCTCAAAAATGGCTGAGATTGCTTTGTCACACAATACCAGTGGTGGAATTCAGCTAGTTTGCACCACTTTGGCAGTACCAGTAGCTAATTTTTTGTTGCCCAGGTCCAGAATGGACTTCCAGAAGCAGCATCCACACAGAGAACCAGTTGTTCACATATTTGAATCCCACCACTGCACAATACCATATAGCTAGATTAGAATCTTTATTGGAAACTAAATCTGAACAATTGATTGCCCATTAACCACCTGAGGGTGCAGTATGCCTTTCATTCTTCCAATACTTTGAAATATTGCTTCTTCTTTCAGCTTTTTCAGGATTTCAAAAGATTTTTTGTCCTGCACTTCATGCTCTTCCGGTGATTGCTGGCTATCAGCGTAACTGACATCAGTGTCCTGAACATCACTGACTCTTGGCTTATCACTCAAAACCACAGGGGTCATGAGAATCAACTGGAAGACTATTACTGCTTCCACAGTTTCCCCATATTTGCCACCTGAGGTGGTTCTTTTATTCCTTAATAGTAGGGCTGCTCTAAATCTACTTATTTTGAAACAAGTTTTAGTAAAATAAATGGAACTTAATTTGCTTAGAATCCAAATATTAAGTCAACTGTTGTAAATATAGTTTATGAAATTGATTGCTTTTATTTGAGAATGTATAATGATCAATGCAAACTTTTTGAGAGAAGTCCCAAGGGTGCTTTTTGAAATGGCAAGCGGACTTTGTTTTTCCTTGAAGAAATTTTGTTTCTCATCTAAGAAGCTTCTTCTGAAGAAGCTTCTTAGATGAGAAGTGAAACATCTTCAAGGAAAAAGAAAGTCCAGTTGCCTTTTGAAAAAGCACCTTTGGGGCAACCATGACTGGATCACTGAAATATTCTGAAATGTATTCTTGTTCCTGATATAGACTCCATAGACTTTCTGCAGTAAAATACTTAAAAAGAGAACTTTAGAATCTGGTGGGTAAATTTCCTTGTTTTTTAATTGAGATCACTACACTTTCACTAAAATAATCAGTGCAACTTCATTTTGGAAGATAACAGCAATGGAGATTGAAAAACCGATATTAATGCTGTACTGGCAAATACGCTGAAATTTATTCCACTTCCTGATATAATAGATACTTCCAGATTCTATCCCTGCAATTGTTCCTTGCTGATTTAGTTAAAAGCATGGATTCAAAATATACCATCCTTTGCTTAGAAGTATAAGGATACCCAATTGATAGACTGGTCAATGTTTTATAATAACTTTCTTCAGTCTTGTGCTATCCAGGTACATTGGACTATAATTTCCATTGATTATGGCATATTTTATTAAACAAGTTAAAAGGTGTGATTGGTAATTTGTAACTATCTAGAATCTACAGAGGATAGAACCAATGTCAATATTTTTTATCAATTTATTAATTTTGGAAATCATTCTAGTATGTATGAGTGTAAAAGGACGCAAAGGAAAGACTCAACGTGGATATAATAGAATAGTAGCCTTAGAAATAACTTCACCCTTTTTTTTCAGAAAGTGTCAGTTGATTTCACCTTTAACCTTATGTTAAAACAAGTTCTACCCCTAAACTAGTTCTACAATGATCTAATAGTTTTGAACAAATATAATTTGGGTACATGAGGAACATCTTCTATTACTTTCACTGTTTGATAGCTGCAAATACTATTTAATGAAGCACTCAAATCTTTATAGAGCAATGCTACCTTCACCACTATATTCATAATTAACCAACAAATCTAGCATTAATATTAAACCCATGTTTCTAAGGATTCCAGGGAAGACATAATAATCATTATAGAAAGTATCAGTATCAGGCAGATATCTCCACAGAAGATGGATATTTGGTCTCCCCTACGACTCAAGCCAGAAAGGAAGGGAGGGCAGTCCCCATCTTCAAGAAGGAAGAAGGCAACCTAAACATACGAGATAAGTCTAATTACTTAATCTATCAGCGACTGTTAGTGAGCCAATGTCAGGATTCAGAAAATAAAAAAGACATGTAGTGATTCTTTGAAGCAGAATTCTTTATTGTTTTTATTTATTTATCAAATTTTAAAACTGCCCGTCTCCCTCACAGAGGGACTCTTGTTCTGCATCTATAGACAGAATCTTGCCAAACTGAAGCAGACTATTTCTTACATGAAGCAGATAGTCTGAGAACTAATAAGGAGGGGCTGTCTTCATCCTCTTTCTCTCATACAAACAATTTGAACTGAGTTGCCTCTTATTCCTCTGGAATGTACTCCCTCCCTCCTGGCAATCCAGACTACATTCTATTACAGCCAGACTGCTATAGCAAAAATATATATTGTGGTAAAAAGAAATACTACTTAAAAAGTAGAATAGCTAAAGATGAGGTACAGGAAACCTCATGAAGCCCTGGTAGGAAAAGACCTTGGGGTGCCTTTGTGCCAGGATTAGGGGCAAGTGAGGAAGCTCCCTTTCAGTATCAAGAAAAGAGCTCAAAACCTGGCCGGCCATTAGAGGATGGTTTCCAAGCTAGGATTCCTCTCTTCTAAGCTTGAATACCTTTTCTCCTATCTCCAAAAGAGCAATCTTGGGCAATTTATGCTCTCATCATTACCATAAGATTGTAGTCTTAATTAACTAAAGGCTTGTTTTATTGTTTGTATTTTTGCTTTTGCCTCTCATTTTCAGTAGATATGTAGGGCTGAATGGTCAATGAAGGAGGCTCTAGAGATAATTGCAAATAAAAATTACTTTCCTGCAATGTTATAATGATGGCAAAACTGCAAATACTTTTTTTTACAATCACAATCACTTAGTTTGTCTTCAGTCTTTATACTAATGCACACACACAAAAAAATCAGAACTAATGGAACTTTTCCTGATGTGGTTGAACACCTTTTCCCATCCTTTCAGAATGCCTTTAAACAATGGCTAGGAAAGATGACAATGATTCAGTTGATGTGATGGCTTGTTTAGCTGGTGTGCAAGACTCAGCCATAGATTTGTATGCAAGTACTGCATTTTCTCCCCTTTGTTTTTCAAGTGGCACGGCCGTGCCCGAGAGGGTTTCTGACTAATGCAATTTGAATTTTCACACACTTCTGCCCAGGTTGCATGCCAATCAGTCATTCTGGAAAACTTTGGAGATAATCTGCTTTTGCGTAGGCCAAATAGAGGGAACCTCTCAGCCTTATGAACCAGTTTTGTGTATACTGGGAATTAAACGCTTCCACAATGTGTACCTAGTTGGGGAGAGGGCTTTCAAATGTTCAGATAAATGTAAATATTGGCATTAATATACAGTGCTGGGATATAAGAACAAGAGTGACATATTCATGATATTAAGAGAGCATTGCTAAGAACTGAAAAAAGGAGCAGGAGCTATTAACTTATAGATAAAAGCAGATTGTGGACAAAGGTGCTAGCATGAGAAACAGGGACAAAAGGAGAGATCTTGGAAGCATTTTTAAAAAAGAAAATGGACTATAATCAGCATGTTGTTCAAAGAAGATCCTTTCTATAATAAGTGGATGGGTTTTTTTTCTCGGCTCCAAAGGCAATCAGAGCTTTGTTATAAATTCAACCTAGGAGCCACTTCAGTTTTACTAGAGGAAAAGTAGAAAGACAATAGAAATAATCTGATAATATGCAGATTATTTACAAGCAGGCAAGTAAGATGATCTAAAGGTCAAATCTGAGAGCCACAATAATTCTGCATTGCCGTAGAAAAGAGGGAAACAGCCTCTACTCCCAGCGCCAGGAACAAGGCTGCAGTTATACTGTCTATTCTATATGCTAAATTCGCAACATCTCAGCATACAAAGCAGAAGGGTCAGACTAGCATGGCATCTGGGACACTACATTTTTCTATATTTATGGTTTTCAGATAAATCAGACTGAACAACAGCACCTTTTAATTTTCCTATAACACAGGTTCTGTGCACTAATTCTTCTCAAGTCCAGTGGTGATTAATATTGCCTCCTGGCCAATGAAGGAGGTTTGCCAGCTAAGGAAACCATCTGAACGGCTGTGGTTTGTTTGCATTTTCCAAGGACACTTCAGAAAGAAAAACCTGTATCAGTGCATGTTCAGTTTAATATGCAGCAGTAGCAGCAGCAAAACTGCTTCTCCTGCAGCTGCTATACAAAGAATGCCCTATTTTTGTCTCTCTCTCTCTAATCAAAATTGCACAAGAAAAATGTTTTGGATTAACCAGTCCTAATTTTAACTGACAAGCTTTATGCATTCATCATAGATTCTGTCTGCAGTAAACTTTATTTTGTGACACTCTTATTAACTATTTTGCTGCTATAAGAGCTGTACAGAAACAAAGAAGGTTTCTGGACCAACATTTTTGTACACTGACAGTGTCCGATGTTGCTCCATTATTTCAGTGCAAATAATACTGATCCCCTTTACAGATCTCAAGACTTGGACTCCTGGGAGCTGATTACAGAAAGAGATTAAAAAGGCTGTCTTTCATACTCACGTTCAGAAGTGATCGATGACATCTGCAAGGCTCTGCCAGCACACATCGAGGAGAAAAATATCCCCAATTAGGCTGTTTTTTGCCAACTATGTCTCAGTTCTCAATTTTAAAAGTTTATCTTATACTTTGCAATTGCGCTACACATACAGTACTCAAAACAGGATTTAAATGCAATATTTGGATAAGATTTGAAAAGTATAAAGCAGGTGAATCAGTTCAGCTACTTCCTAGTTCACTTTTGGCAAGCCCAAGCTTTTAAGATCAGAGGTTGCTCTCTGAATCATTTCTTACATATATGATGACTTGGACAGCTGCTGTTAATTTGTATCTGTTTCTTATATTTTCTTATACTTTCATTGTGTAGAGAGAAGTGATAGAATCAGTCAACCAATCCCTTCTGGAGAGTTGTCAGCTTATCATCATAATTAGAAACAGAATTTCCTTTGCTAAACAAGGTGATTCTTAAACCATTTTTGCCCTGGTTGTTAAGTGAATCATTGCAGTTGTTAAGTGAATTGCATAGTTGTTAAGCAAATCGGGTTTCTTCCATTGGAAGCTGACTGGGAGGGTTGCAAATGGTGATAAAATGAACCCAGGACTCTGCGTGACATATCTGAGTTTTGATCAAATGACTGTGAAGATGTTGTGACTGGTTAGAAGTCACTTTTTGCAATGCTATTGTGACTTTGAACTGCTGCTAAATGAATGGTTGTAAATTGAGGACTACCTGTAGTTTCTGAGTGTTCTGGGATCAGTACATATATTTGAGAGGCATGGGAGGCCACTTCCTCCCTACAGGTGAAATCATTAAGAAGTGATTAAGGTAAAAATTGTCAGAACCATTAAAACTCAATTTTGACAAATAATTAAATAGAAGCACATACCCTGAAACACAAATCCCCAGAACATGCACTCATGCACCTGCCCATATGTCTAAAGCCACAAGGATTACATGCAACTATCAGTCCCAAACCAGGACACCTGAAGGAAGCATCATTCGCATTGCCAAATAGCACTGGAGCTTCCTATAGAATTTATTTATATGCTTTTTATTCTGTCCATAAAATGGAATCCCAGAAGTAGAAGTAGTTGTTGAAGCCTTTGAGTCCAACCCCTTTCTCTACACACAAATCTAAATGAAGGCATCTCCAACAGATGACTCTAAATTCAGTTTGTAATCAATTAGCAATTTCACAGTGATTCAGATGCCTCCGTGTCTGGTTCCTGAATTATACACAAGCAACCCTATATCTCCTTTAGAAGCAAAAATCCTAATTTGAAAATGAAATTACCAAAAAGATTAAAATGATATGGAATATTTTTGTGAAGGTGTGTAAGTCACTTTAAAAAAAAAACAATCCAACCTACAATTCCAAAGGGATTGTATATGCCACAAGTAATTACATGTAGCCTAAGGGCCAAATATTATGCAATCTGATTTTAGTTGCATGATTAATCAAAGCAACTAATTTAAAGATTATTCCAATATTCATTTGATCCCATGCTTCTGTTCTAGGCTGAAAAAGTAGGATTCAATTTTTCTACCAGTTTATTTAAATATTTTTTACCAGTGTTGTACTTGAAACTGAGCAGTTAATAACTTTTTTTATGAATGCTGATATGCCTGAGTGCTTAGAATGGCATACAGCATAAATTAAAAAAAATAATTTTGGCAAATCAGAGCAGTATCAAAAGCAAACAAAATAAATTGCAAAAGCAAGGGTTCAGCCAAATGAAGACCAAGAGCTTAAGTCACAGTCAGCCGTCTGAACCAAGAAGCACACTGAAATAAAGCAGGATCCAGAATGTTTCCAGAATTGCAGAAAAGTAGGAGCTGTATGTATTTCAGTGGGACATTGGTGTATGGAACTCCAACCAATAGGGCTGGGCAAAGTATTTGAAGATTGTTGCATCCTTCTGAAATGCTCTCTTCCTTTGGATAGCTGAATTGTGAGAAATAATTCTAAATGATTGTAAAGGTACAGCAGAATTAGGGCATAAAGATTAATAAATGTTCTTAGACGTCTGGGCAGATGTCTACAGTAACTACTAGGCTGGCTTAGATGGGTGTAGAAAAATGAAATATATGGAAGCTCTGTAATCAAAGGCTTTATACCTGTTAATACTAAATATTATGGATAAACTGGGAGACAGAATCTTATAGATCTTAGGAATTTCATAAAGGCACCTGGTCTTTAGAAAACATGTAAGACTAGATTACTCTAGACATATTGAGGTGGATGGTAAGTGTCCTCCAAAACAGTCATTTACCTTTGGAATTATGAAGAATTTCACTGTCTTTTTCATTGTAGGAAACTCTAGCTTGGCAATATAAGCAATCATTTCTCTAATATCCAATCTCATTTCCACTCTGTTTTGTATGCTTAGCAGCCAACATACTTCATAGGATAGGGACACATCGGTTATAGCCATGCTTAACAAATCTGAAAGCAAAGGCTGAAGAACGTATGTGGGACATACCACAATAATTGACATCACTATTCTGGACACTTTCCTACCATTTGTGTCCTGGTTTCTAAATAGCACGTGATATGGCTATATCTGCAATTATTTTTTTAATGAAATGTTTGCTAATGCAAATAGCAGTCCTTCCTGGCTTTCTCCTTGTGTATAAATATTCTTGCAAACTCTGTTGCCTTGAAGTTGCTGTCCGAGAAGTCAGTAATGTAGTACATTACTACAGAGCCTATAGAAGTTCCAGACAGGTGATTAAACTTAGCTGGTCTGCCAGCTGTGTCATCACAACATCAGGAGAGGAACATCAAAGGCCTGTGCGAGTCTGAGGCTCACAAAATAATTCAATAATGGCGATATTGGCAGCACATGCCAAATGGTTAAATCTAATGTAGCATACAGTTTCATTACGGTACAACAAAATTAATCTGCCCCTTCCCACCAGGAGGTTTTAGCAGAAGCAATCAGGAAGGAGATGCAAGCAAAAAAACCCCCCAAAACAGCAAGTCATTAATGAAATGAAGACATGCAAAAATAATTAGGCTTATAACAATAGATTAGAGGACAAAATTAACCCTTTTGCAGTATTTTCTTCCCATTACATACAGCTGAAGCTTTGGGAAGTCTCTTAGGCTCTGCTGGAATTTGGCATGATTTTTATACCCTGTATCTCATATATTTATCTTCCCCACCAAAGCAACTGTTATCATTGTTTTCCTTTTCTTGTAAATTAATGAAGTTACCATAGAAGGTGCAAATTAAAGAGTTAATTCAAAAAGAACAAGGAAAAATAGAGTGCTGCTCTAAACTGTAAGCAGTAGCTTATGCAATTAATAATATTGGAAGTAAGGGACTCATCTAATTGAAAGAAAAATTAGACTTTCTTCTGTCTAAAGCTATAGACAAAAGGAGCAATTTCCTTTAAAAAATATAAGCCGTGTCTTGTATATATATCTTCTGCTCCCTGTTGTATCGGCTAATTTAGGCTGCAAAATGAAATTTCAGGAAGACTGTTGGGAGTTACAGACCCTCTAAACTAAAGATGCATTAACATTTATGCTATTCATTTTTTAAATACAGTCGTAAAATACTCAAATCTCCCCCTCAATGGGCTGAAAAGTATTTGAGATTATAAAAATCTGAACACAGGAGAAAGCAAAAGCATTCCAAAGAAGGTTTGTGTTCTGAATTTCTGAAAATCTGGGTTAGTATTTGCATTCAGCCAGGTTTGTGGTGCTGAATTCAGATTCCCTTCTCTTTGGATAGCTTTTCTAGCTTTAACTGCTACTGCCAGGTTAGTAAAACGGTCTCCTCCACATTAAGAAAATCTGAATCAGCTAGAAATTGCCCTATGCCATGAGTGAGAATTTTATTTACTTTGCTTAGGAACATTTGCAAAGTCCTTCATAAATAATATGAAAGCCATTTGATTTAAAAACAAATCGGGGGGGGGGATAGAAGTGACAGGTTCTGTCATCATTTTTGTATGCTTGCCCAGGACTGATGTCACAAGTGGCAAGGCAGCCCTCAAGAAGAAGGAAACTGGCTGTTAGTCCAGGGGCATCCTCAAGTCCAGGCCAAAAACCCAGTTTAAAGAGGGAACCCAGATCAAGATCCAAAGAAATGTTTCTAAGACTATGAATTCCATAGTTTCATAGTGCTGTACTCACCTCAGTAGGATCTTCAGATGATCAAGAGGTGGTACATATGCAGATAAACCAATGAGCTCATAGCTAACAGAACCTGGATATGGATGGAATAAATAGTGCTAACAAGCAGCACTATGATGAGGAACTGCTAGAACTTCTTGCTTTCCTCCTGATCCTAAAGAACATTTTAAAATCAATGCATCCAGTTTGATATGACCTGTAACCCTGTTCATTACCCCCCACCCACATTTAACATTGTCTATCTCAGGACTTTTCAAACCGTGTTTTAAGGAACCCTAGGGATTTTCAATTTCTGCAGGAAGGGAAGGGAAGGGAAGGGAAAGGGAGGGAGAAAGGGAGGGAGGGAAGGAGGAAAGAAGGAAGGAAGGAAGGAAGGAAGGAAGGAAGGAAGGAAGGAAGGAAGGAAGGAAGGAAGGAAGGAAGGAAGGAAGATAAACAATTTCCTGTCACTAGAACTTTGTCTTTTGATCAGAAGTTCTAAGAATCTGAAAAAGTTACAAGGTCTAAAAAAAAAGTTTGAAAACCAAGAGGTCAGTTAGACTTGGCTTGGTACCTTTCAGGAATGTTGAAAATTCAGCTCACAGAATTCCAGTTGACATATGATTGAGATATGGGCTGTTGATTTGATCTCTGAGCTTGGCGATTTGGCTGCAAATTCTTCGTCTCCATTCCGGGGGGACACGTTCAGTGCGCTTTGAATTATGCTTGTCTGTGAGAGCACTGGCCTTTAAATATCTTTTTGTGTGATGCAAATTGGTGTGGGTGTTATGTGTCTGGATGTTTCTGAATCATGGGCTGGTTTCAGACTGTTTGATTGGCTGGTTGTTGTTGTTGGGCCATGGTCCTTGATGCTTAAATATCGTCTGTGTGGTGCAAATGGTGTTTGTTCATTTGGTTGCCTCTGAGTCATGGTCTGGTTTTGGATTGTTTGGTTGGCTGGCTTTTGTCGAGATGTGGTCTGGTTTCTTGTGGGGGGTTGTGATTTTTTGTTGCTGTGTGGTGGGTTGCCTGTTTGTTGAGATATATTTTTATTTATTGTTTTTAAAATAGTGACAAAAAGAAACAAAAAACCATAAAGATAAAAATATATTATTAAAAACATAAAAAGTGCATTTAAAAAATGAAATACAACAGAAAAAATGTAGAATATTTATTTTATCATTCTATATACAGTTATTTAATAAAAATGTTTTTCAAATATATATACATTTCTAATACATTGATGTAACTAATCATAACTATGCTTCTTTTAAACACATGTTACTGTAACCTCCTTTACTTACTAAGTTTTGGAAGAGAGTAGTGGACTATATAAAAATGATTGTGAGACAAAAATTAAAATTTTCAGATAAAAATATTCTTTGGAAACTACATACCTAGTACTTGGAATTTGAAAAGCAGTCAACATATTTATTTTTATTTATTTATTTATTTTTAAAATTTATAAGCCGCCCCACTCCCGAAAGACTCTGGGCAGCTAACAATAAAAAACACATAAAACATAACAAAACAACAATACAAAAACAATCATCCAGGGGTAAGGTTTTATAAACCCCAGGCCTGCCGGAAAAGCCAGGTCTTAAGTAGCTTACGGAAGACCAACAGGGTGGGAGCGGTCCTAATCTCCGGGGGGAGCTGATTCCAAAGCATGGGCGCCATCACAGAGAAGGCCCTCCTCCGCGGCCCCGCCAAATGGCACTGCTTGGCCGACGGGGCCTGAAGGAGGCCCAGCCTGTGGGATCTAACCGGACGTAGGGAACTATGAGGTAGTAGGCGGTCTCGCAAATAGCCTGGCCCTGAGCCATATAGGGCTTTAAAGGTAATGACCAACACCTTGAATTGGACCCGGAGACCAATAGGCAACCAGTGCAGCTCATGGAGGATAGGTGTAACGTGGGTATATCGAGGAGCACCCACTATCACTCGCGCGGCTGCATTCTGGACCAACTGTAGTCTCCGAATACTTTTCAAGGGTAGCCCCATGTAGAGCGCGTTGCAGTAGTCCAAACGTGAGGTGACAAGGGCGTGAGTGACTGTAAGAAGAGCCTCCCGGTCCAGGTAGGATCGCAACTGGTGCAACAGGCGAACTTGTGCAAAGGTCCTCCCAGCCACAGCCGTCAATTGATGTTCCAAATTCAGCTGTGGATCAAGGAGGACACCCAAGTTGCGAACCCGCTTCGAAGGGGGTATATCCATAAATGGATTCTCTGTGACCTTACTATGGCCAAAAGACTGATTTTGCAGCATTGGAAAAATAAATGTATGGCCTCTTTCGCTCAATGGATTGAGAATGTAATTGCATTTGCCACCTATGAGTCGACTGTCTATAGACGTAGACTTTGTAAAGACAAATACAATGAAATATGGGACTCATTTATAGGAAATACAATAGGCTACAAGATTCAGTTATATAGTACCAGCATTTCAACTTAAAAGGATATAGAACAGCTTAATTCAGAAACCCTTCTTGTTAATGGCTATGGAGATTCTCAATCACCCAGGTCATAATTATCCCAAATATGCTTTTTTCAAAAGGCAACTAGGTTTTCTTGTTTTTTTTCCTGTGAAAACAAACAGTCCAGAAAACAGTTCTAACTGAAAAACTGAAGAAGAACTATTAAAACTGAAGAAGCTTCTTGGATGAGAAAGTAAAAGGTAAAGGTTTTCCTATATGGTCGTGTCCAACTCTAGGGAGCAGTGCTCATCTCTGTTTTTTTGGCCAAGGGAACCAGCATTGTTCAAAGCCATTTTCTGTGGTCATATGGTCAGAATGACTATATGCCAAAGGCGCACGGGAAACTGTTACCTTCCCACCAAAATGGTACCTATTAATCTACTCACATTTTCATGCTTTCGAACTGCTAGGTGAGCAGGACCTGGGATAGAAATGGGAGCTCATCCCTTCGCACAGTGCTTGGGTCTTGAACCTGGGCAGTCAGCTTTACAGCTGATAAGCTCAGCATCTTTAACTGCTGAGCCTTTGCTCTCCCCACCCCAAATGAGAAGTGAAATGTTTTCAAAAGGAAAAATCAAGGAAGTCCATTGCCTTTTGAAAAAAACACATTTGGAGTGTTCCTGTTAATATATTAAGAATATTGATAAATAAATGTATAGCTAAACGTGAGCTTTCCTATTCCAACCAGATTCTTCCAAAATTCTCATTACCCCTTTTTCACTGTATTGGTTTCTTTTGACGTTTTCTTACCTTGGACCCTGATATCATAGGAATTCGCAGCACTTAGCCAACTCAGGCTGACCTTGAGAAAAAATAGGCAGGATTAGACTTGGTGAATACTCAGATGAGAGACCGCCCAAAAATCTCATGGCTGTAAATAAACCTGAGAAATTGAAAAAAAAATATCCTAGTTATAGTTATAAAATTTATTCACTGTATAGCTAATGTTGAAATAGTAATTGCTAATATATTACAGAGATGAGGCATTATTGCAAGTGTCCCCTGTATATTAGAAAAGATCAAGAGAATATCAAATGCCACACAGCTAGATTTCCCCAAAATATAGAAGTGAGTCTGTATTTAGTTTTTTTTTTACCAGATAAAGAGATAGTTTGAAACTCATACCATTCTGACTGTATATGACTTTCTATTGACTAATTCATAAATGGATTCTCCTGAGAGATCATTTCCACTGTACCTCGGTCACAATTAGTACAACCACAGAATCACAAGCAGGGGAAAAAAATCTTCAGCTAAGCCAATTTAGCACATTGATACCTGGAACATAAACTATTATGAATTCAAATTACAATAATCTTCACCTCCCTCTTGTTAACTGCCATTAATATTTTAATATTTTTATAGTACCCTACTGTACACCTTTTTTTCTAGAATACAGTATGCAAAGGTTTGAGATTGCTGCCCTGTGGAATTTATGATGTCAATTTAGGATCTTTTCATAGGCAGCATTTGTAACAATACAGGATCAACACCACACTTGTATTATCATGCAGTGTGGGAACTCTGTAGCAGCTCTTCTGCAACTGAGCTGATTAATTTCCAGCTCAGCTGAAGTTCAGGGGGAAAAGCTGAGCAGATAGTTGTGCAGTTTTCATTGGCAAGAATTCTTGCTCCATCTTTGTTTCTGAGCTCTTCTCCACTGCTAAAGGTAAGGCACTGTGATGCCTTTTTAAATTGAGTGACAACAAAGCACAGATAAGACATGGGATAGGACACTAGCTGCATCAGTCATCTGGAGGAAACACTGCTCGGTTTGTGAGGAATGCAGAGAAGTCTGAGTATGACAACATAGAGTTTGCAAAGAGTTTGCAAACTGCTGGTTGTGTGGAAGTGTCCTTTCATAGGCGTTGGAGAAAATAAATGGGAGAAAAGCACAGAAGAAAGGAAGAGAGGAGCAAATGTAGTGACATAAATTGACCTCAATTTCCATCTAAAACAATGCAGTCTGCCTTGACCATTGGCAACAGCTCTCAAGTCTTTTTTCCCCCTCACCTGATTCTATCTGGAGAAATCAACCATTGAAACTGAGATCTTTTCCTGCAATGAGAAGAACAGGAATGTGCTCTATTGTTTGCCCACAAATGGAAAGATTTGACAATATCCATAATGGAGGAATGGTTGATGAAGGTGATAGAACTTGCAGAGATGGGTAAATTAACATTGAATTAGAGAAAAAAAACAATAGGATTATTTAGGGTTGGTTGGAAACCCTTTGTAGACTTTTTGCATAAAATGGAAGAAAATATCTTTATGATTTGTGATTTTGATGATTAGAAAAAACTGGAAATATAAAAGAGAGGCCTTTTGAGCAATTATAGTAGGAGATAACTTTGTAATTGCTTAACAGTATATCTACTGCAAAGGAACTCAGAAGCTTTCTTTCTTTTTCTTTCTTTCTTTCTTTCTTTCTTTCTTTCTTTCTTTCTTTCTTTCTTTCCCTTTACTTCTCACTTACTATTTTCTCTTTTACTCTATTAATTTGTGTTAGAAGACTTTTAATAAAACAATTACTAAAAACAATCCCTGATATCTTTTCCAAAAGGCATATGGTTTATCACTCAGCTATATCTCCCTCTCTCTTTTGACAGAAATGACAGAACATGGCCGTATAGAAAACAGTTCACTTTTTTAACCAAATAGCAGAAAGTAACAGGGCAGAAAGGGGATATCCCGTGAGCAGGATTTACAGAGAACACTGCATGACCAACTCAGGCTTTGCTAGCTGATACGAGGCAAAATGCCAGAAGGCAGGGCTGAAACTGATGAAAAGAGAGCAAGAAGCTCTTCTGGAAATATGATCCTGAGGAGTCACTATGCATCACAGAGAAGCTGTATGGCTGTTCCTTTGAATCATATCCCTTGGTCCTCAGGCTAACTTGTACAAGAAACTGTGAATCAGTAAGTGGGAAATGCAATATTGAACAAACTGGCTTGACTTCTTGTTGACCCTGAGCTGGCTGGTTGGCTGGTTTCAAGAAGATCTGCTTGAAATCTAAATCTTGTTAAATGCTTAAGTTGCATTTTGCTGAACAAAGAAATAATTATTGTGGTTAAGTGACTGTAACAAGGACAAAGCTTTATTAGGAACACTGATTATAATCCGTGGAAGGTCCTTGAAGAGTAACAGAAGTAGAATGAGGAAGGAGAAAGTCAACAGTCACTGGGTATGATCCAAATAGAAGATGTTGAAGAAACTTAACACTGTTCATTAATCTTCCAGGAAGATACATATCTGAACATATAGATTCCAAAGCCAAAGAACTTCAGGTTATTTCAGACACAGGTCTTTTCTAAAGCTGTTTATAGCATTTTAAGTAGATGTTTCATTTTATGTTATTTAAGATGCTATTGAATTATTGGAGGTCACTGAGAAAGCCATTCCTTTCTTCAGAGGACAGAGAGCACCCTCAACTAGAGATGACTGTCAGGTGGAAAATTTGCTACCAAGGGATTTATGAGAAGAGTTTATTACTTAATCCCACAATGCATACTTTAGAGCATTTAGGGCCAATGGTTAGGCATCTTAAGTTTATACCTTCAAGTTAGAGGAGAAGAGATGCCCTCATATCAGAGGTCCATATGTCAGACTCATGGTAGGAGAGGACTTTCTACTATAATCTAAAAAAAAACCTCTGGGGTTCAACCACCACATTTTCTGATTTTATGCAAGGAATCTAGACTTCTTCTTTTCAGCCAAATCTTTTCACCTAGAATTAATTGAGTTAGTGCCTATGATTGTTTTTCCCCAATTATAGTGGGATAGAAAAATAGGAACATGCAGGAGGCAAGGATCAGAGACTGAAAAGGCTGTAACTATTCCCATGTTAAAATATGATAATTTTTCTAAGAAATGAGGGATTTTCTAGGGATGCAGCATCCAAATAGGACAGTGATTTATAACACAGTGGTTTACTATGTACACTTGATATATTTAATCATTTAGTTTATTTGTAAAAATTATCTAACTGCCTGAAATTAGGTGGATTTTAGGCAGCTTACACAAATTGAATTTTTGTTTAAAGGCAAATTGAAAAGGAAATCATATTTAAAATACAAGCCTAAAAATTAGAAAATTAAGAAGTGATGTCATGATACATTGATCCCCAGATACCTTCAGAACAGCAATGTTTTCACCAGCTTCTGGAAAGTCATGAGAGAAGGGGCTAAACAAGGTTTAGAGGGAAGCTGTTCCATAAGAGGATGGCTCCTACAGAGAACACTTGCTTTTGGACCCCCTCACATTGTACCTTTTTGTAGATGGGCATTACCTAGTTATTTAGTTAACATGGATGGAAAGTATAGGGGAAGGAAAGTCGTTAAGACCCCAGTCAATGGAAATGAGTTCTCTAAGACAGGGGTCCTCAAAGCTGGCTGGCTGAGGAATTCTAGGAGTTGAAGTCCACAAATCTTAAAGTTACTGAGATTGAGAACCTCTGCTCTAAGATACCTGAATGGGCTAAGGTTTAATAGGTAGCAATCATCATCTTCAGCTGCACGTGGAAACATGCTGGTAGTGACTATAACTAATGCAGAAATGGCGCAACAGGGCAAAACTGAGACCAATCAATAAATGCATGCACTGCTACATACTGGGCCAGCTGAAGTTTATGGGCTTCAGACTTCAAGAACAGCCTCCTGCCTGAAATAAAAAGCAACTATTTTGACTGGGATTTAGTTCTTGATAATAAGAACAGTCCCCAGCAATGACGACAGAATGATGTCCATTTTGTAGGATAGTAGGATGGGACATTTTAGTGTATCTTGAAAATCATTAGTTGAATATGCTTTTTATCTCAAAACAAAACAAAATCGAATCTGGTTCATTGAAAGCCAGGTAACTAGCAAATCTACTTAGTGACCAAGAGAAATGAGAGTCTTTTGAAATCTTGCCTAATTGATGTTTAAGTCAGTGGAATATACAATGGAAGCAGTTAGGTCTTGAAAAATCACTAAAACAATGTTATATAATCCCTGGGAAGAGCCTAAAGAGCTTGGCAGCAATCCATTGTTTTGGGTAACAGCAAGAAGTACAAAATTCCTATCCAGAAACAACAATCTGCCTGCCTTTGTTCTCAAGACATACAGAGCTGTCGGATGACAGCCAAGGAAATGTTGTTGTTGATAAATGTGAACAAAGAAGAATCAACAAAGCAGCAATTCTTCCTGAATGATGGCAAGGGAGGAACAGAGCATTAAATAGAGGGGCCCTTTTAGCAGTCTGCCCCCCTCCCTTTCTCACTCCTGGCAAAGCTGTAACCAAGAATAAGCACTTGCTCACTCAGCATAGGAGGGAAGTGAAATGCAAAGCTACAAAAGCATAATTTCATACTGAGCAAATTCAATTCTCCAAGTGCCCCCTTAATAGCACATTTTATGGAAATGAATGTTGGAGTCTTTCCCCATAGTCAAGTTAAAGGGCTATCCACTAGTCCTTGAGCTGGTAGAAAACTATACCAGTGTAAATCTGCCTCCTCTGTCAGTGATCCCTATCCTGCCATAGGCATGAAGTGGCAAATGGAACTGTCCTCGTTTACTCTGAACAAATCAAGTTAAGGAATGAATTAGTACCTTGTCTATCTTTGTTTCTACTGTTAACAGCTGGTGAGAAAGCATTTGAGTGTCCTTCATGTGGAATGGACTTGGGGAGAAGGCAGGTTTTGAGAGATGTCTAATCTGGCAGGTTTAGCCTTCAACACTTCACTCTGACTTTCCCAAGGACTTTGCACAGGATCATTCAAAGGAAGCCTGACTATCAACTGATGTTCACACTTCTTTTGGATTAAAAAATAGGACTCTTCCAGGCCAGTGCCATGTCTGTGTTGAAAAACAGCCTAATGGACGCACAGGTGAAGAAGGGAAGGACAGTTTTGTAAAGATAGAAAAGTATGGCCAGGTATAGTGAATGACATCACCATAAATTAGACTTCTTTTCTTCCTTTTTTATTTCATGTATTTAATTTTAAAGTTGGCTACTCCTTTCCAATGCTTTGCATAACATTGGTTACCTCAAAAGGGAGTAGTATGATGGGTGTCTTACATACTGGTGGAACTTAGACTTCACTAACAGATGTAAACTCAGAGGAGGAATTTAGTTACCATTGGAATATCAGCTTTGCTCCCACTGAGATAAATAGGGACAGAACCATGTCCTTACTGAGAGTTGTTAAAATCAGCAAGTGTGGGTTGCTGTCCAGCTGTGAAATGTATGATACACCCCTCCATTTGTCTTGACTAATAAATATTTATTTTGCTGCATAAACTGTTGCAAATCACTGCTGTCATCCTCTAAACACAGCAAGGAACTCATGAAGGGAGGAATGGAGCTAACAGAGGAGGCAAGGATCCAATCCAAACTCCCCGATAAACACTTGAACTGAACTAAATGGATTCAGGCTTTCAGTGGTCAGAAGTACTGCCTGAGTGACTTGCAAATAGTTCTTTTTTGGCAGCTGCTAAACAGTAGCACAGCTAGATGGTTTAAAAGCAGAGACCATAAGCTAAAGTCTCATACCTCCTCCAAAACATGTCACCAAATTCTACTTACAAAGAGACAGGAGAAAAGAGAAAATAAGTAAATAGGCAAGGCATTCATTGTATTTCATTGATTTAATTATAATTCATTGTATAGTTACATTGAATCAAATTGAGTTGACAGTTGGCCACAACTATTAAGGAAAGTGTGACTTCCAGCATGCTGTTCAAAAGTCAAAGGAGACCCTTGGCTTGAAGAAATATGGGCATCCATGGGGCTGATCTTGAACTTAATAGTCTTGCAAGGAGCTCCTTTGGAAGGCACTATGAAGCATGAAACTAATATTTCTCGTGTTCCTTTATTTCCATTTAAGCCACAGCACAGCAAAATATAAAATGGAGATTGATCTTCCTGCCTTGGAGAAAAAAAAGTGTGTGTGCACAAACACACGTGTGTATATGTATGTATTAAAGAGGGGAAACCCCCCCCCACACACACCAATCACTGTCCCTCAACCTGTGGTTTGCTGGGCTTGGGCAAATTATGGGTAGGTGCCTAGGATGGAGGTATAGTCACATTTCAAATTGCCCATATTATATGTTAACAATGAGTCTCCCTTCAATTTTCACCTATACTCTTGCTTTTGGGACAGAGATTTAGTGGTCTTCTAGATAGAAGACTGACACCTGTTGTTTTATGAGGAACAACAGGCAATCTCTGTAGCTTCATTCCATACCCACCTGCTGGTCCTGTGAAGTATCAACTTGGCTAAAATGGGAAGATAGAACTCAGTATCTGTCAATTTCATACCAACTGCCATATATCCCAAATCAATCCTTATTCAAGGAAATATCAATCCTGGCAGTGAGGCGAGCAGCATCCAGTCCAAGGAGTACTGAAAATGGCATTGGGATAGGAAAATGGTGTTCTCACCCCAAAGTAATAAAAGTAGCAAGAAGTAAAAGCCAAAGAACTTGTTATTATCAGAAGCAGTGGAAAACATATAATCTACTTATTGATGACAGTACCACTAACATAGTCTACTTTCTTAGTTAAAACCAACTACAGTAGGGAGCCATTTCCCTTCCTCTCTCTTTTTTAAAGTTAGATCCAGATATTTTTCAAAAGTATGTATTTTAAAACAGGTCTAGCTTCCCTCCAATGTATATAAGGAGTCCAAATAGTAGCACTCAGATATTTCCTAGGCAGATGATCTGTGGAAGTTTGGTCTCTTTGGCATTCCAAGCCAAAGTGGCCAATTGTTCTCTCTCTTAGCATTTAAAGTCATGCCAGTTATAAAAGATGACCCATGATTGGTCCTACAATTAGGCAAAATGAAATATCCAGTTGGGTGGTAGACTAAGACAAGATACAAACTGAGAGCAAAATCTTATCCATCAACCTCCCAAACTAACTCATTTCATAGTGCTTAAGATACAAATCACTCTGGAATTGTCCCAAGTAGTCTCTAATAAGCTTCACTCTGAGGAAGTTCTCAAAGCAACAGATCGTGAGATGGCTGATGAATTAAAAGTAGCTATTCATCCAAAGCAAATGGAATGTACTGAAGGGGGTATGCTAAGTGGAATACTTGGAAGCATTCATGCAATGAGTTTTTCACTTTACCTTCAATGAACTTTGAGAATCTCCATTTATTAGATATTTGTCTCACTGGGATCTTTCCTTAGTAGAAACATTCAAAGATTAGAAGCTGGATTATCACCTTTGATATAACTCTGGAATTATGAATAAATGAGAATGAGGAACTATTCTATCCAATGAATGTGTTCATAATGAAAATGCCTGTTGTTGTATCAGATTGTTGAGTCTCATTTATAATGAAATGAAAGCTGTAGGTATTGCCACATGTCATCATTAATTCAAACTCTCTTGTATTCAAAAGATATAACTGGTGAAGGATTTGAGCAAAAAATTAATAATAACGATTTACATTCCATGGCATTTTCTTGTTGTTTTTTTCTGCATTTTTTTTAATCCCCTAGGAATTCTTGTTGGTATCTTGTAGAAAATATAGTTGTGATTTGAAGACACATGGAAAGAAAACTGAAGAGTCTTTTTGAATCCAAAATGTCTTTGTAATGTGTGTTTTATACAGTAGGCATACAAACCGTATCTGAAAGTAAGAAAGAGTTAAATTAGGACAATAATACTTTGTACTGTATTACAATCATCTCAATTTACAAATCTGGGAAAATGCCTCCTTTTTGAAAGGAAGTATATTTGGACATTAAATGATTTGTGTTAAGTGAGTCAATGCTGAGAGAAATTGTCACAAGACAGTCATCTGGACTGTTTATGCACATTTTGGATTTAAATCAGTATTAAACTTTTAGTATAATTTATTTCACGTTTATATAAGAACGTATTTACTTTCTTCTCTTTTCCCAATATTCTGATATCTATATTACTTGTGATTAATCCAACTTCTCCAAATTCAACAATTTAATGAAATAGATTCCCCTACTTTTCAGTGACTATTTATATGTTTACCCCATCAAATGTTGTTATCCAAATTTCTGGGGCTCTTCAAATTTTGGGGGTGGGTGGGAGGACCCAGTAATAGATCCTGAGTGTATTTCAACATCTACATATTCCTTCCAGTAAATGGGATGGAGACAGCAGATTATTTCAAAGCAGTCTCTAGATTAGAAATCTTAAAATAGTGTAAGCATATTTGGGTAAAATTGAGCTTTAGTTATGCTTGTAGCATGCTGGAAAAATGACTGATATTGTCTTTACTATAGAAAATGACTGATTCTGTCTTTAGTAGAGAACTTTGCATAGATCATAGATATAATTAAGGCTGTTATCCTAGTCAAAACTTTTTAATCTTACTACAAAGTATTGGTGGAAACCTCAACTCACCAATGCTATGATGGATTAGCATTTATGTTCCATTTGGTAATGACATCCTTTATGGACAATTATAAATTTGAATGTAAGACAGTATGAATGCTAAGTAGCATGAATAAACAAGTGAAAACGAATAAAGATTAATACATTGTGTCTCTGTGAAAAAAAGAGAAAAGAAAAAGAAATCATTGGTTGATTAACTGATTGGTTGATTATGTGCCATCAAGTTGGCATTGACCTTTATCTACCACATAGATATATTTCTTTCATGATGATCTGTATTTAACCTGGTCTTTCCGGTCATCCAACAAGGCACCCATTGACACTGTAATGGAGTCAATCTACCTTGCTACTGGCCATCCTCTTCTTTTCTTTTCTTCTACCATTTCCAAAAATAGAGCTTTTTCTTGAGAAAAAGAAATACTACATCTTATTTAAGGTGGTCTGATCCTGTGGAGTGGATATATTGATCCATCAATATATGCAGTAGAGCAAAAGTGTTGGTTTAATTATGACTGTAAATATTGAAAGATATGTTAGAAAGTCTGCTTGTTATCATCTATGGGGGTGCAATAAACTAAGAATTAATACGAATGGATTCCGGTAAATAATGATAACAGAAGACCAAAAACAAGTTAGGAGGAAACTGCAACATTCTGAATGAATATATTCAGAAGAAAAAGTTCTGCTAAGTAACATTAATTGATGGGTGCAAGAAAAGAGAAAATAAGGAGACTGGGCTATTCAGAGAACCAATAATAAATGAGAATAATGACCTATAAAAAGGTCTGTTAATTCTGAGCATGTGTTTTAAATGGCTACAATATAAGTCAGCTCATATGAGTACACAGCAAAGGAATTAACAAGCAAATGAATCTGAGTATGGACCAAACAATTTTTTTGGTAATAGAGTATTGCCTATTCCACTCCTAAGGGGAATAGAATATTGGAAAATAGATATGCAAGAAGAGGAAGAAAGTGAAGGTTTCATGAGTAGAAATAGAATGCAGGAAAACAGAATGTTAGCCATACAGAATATGAAAAACATATTAAACTATAAAAAGAATGAAGCACTCATAAAGAAGGAGAATTCAGAAACTGATTGCAACCAAGTTGAAGGAATTATGTTTCAGGCTACCATAGAAGTAAATGGAGCTATGCTGACAGGATTTCTAAAAATGGAAGGCTGGTGGTATAATGAAGTGCAATGGATGATTAAAAGGCATGTAAAAGAATAAAGAGAATAAAGGCATGTGAGAAAAGGTTACTATTGTATAATGCTTGCATATTATATAGAAAGAAGATGATAGTTCAAAGAATGGAATCAAAAGACAGGAAAGAAAGTTAAGATCAAAAGAGTGAAAGAAAATACTTTTCATTTCATTTTTACTTTGGAAATGGGTGAAGTGAGCAAGACAAAGAGCTTCCAGAAGAGTGAATGGAGTTAAAAATAAAAGTGACAAAATGTTTTGGCATGAAAATGAAGTGAAAGAATACTGGAAACAGTCTTTGGAATGACTGGGATAGGAACCAGTTTGGTCTAGTGGTTAAAACACCCAGCTTGAAAGCAGGAGACTGTGAGATCTAGACCTGCCTTAGGCATAAAAATTGGTGGATGACTTTGGGTCAGTCACTCTCCCTCAGTCCAACTCTTCTCACAGATTTGTTGTTATGCAGAAAATAGGAGAAGGAAAGGAATATTAGGTATGATCACTGCCTTGAGTTATTTCTAAAAATAATAAAAGCAGGATTTAAAAAATTGTAAAATAAAAAATAAAAATGTGAAAGTGAGAAAATGAAATGAAGCTCTCAGATATGTTCAAGAAAAAATGAATGACAATGAAATAATAAATGGCGTGAAAATTGTGAAAAATGATAAGGCTGCATGCATACATGGTGTCATTTGATAAATGTTAAAATATGGGATTAGTTGCTTATGGAGAGTCTGTGTCAATGAGTAATATATGAATGTGAGAGAGAAAGTTAATTGTATATCTGTTGACTTAGAGAAAGAATGTGATATGAATTGAGGATCGCCTAGAAATTATAGTTGGTTCAGTATGGAGTGACCTGCTTATTAGTTTCAAAGAACCACCAGAGTCATGTAACACCTCAGAGCCAGTTTGATATGATAGCTAAGATCCTGGGCCAGAAATCCGGAGACGGTCAGTTCTAGTCCTCATTTATACATGAAAGGGTGGTGATTGTGGGAGAAATAGGAGGTAGGGGCATCGGGGATGTCTGATATTGCACTAGCTATCAATAGTATTTGATTGGTTAATTAAAAGTGTTGGTTTTAATTTACAAAATGTTATATGGTTGACTCCTACGGAGCAGTTTTTCTTTGGTGAGGCAAGGCCATTAAGAATGTTTCTTAGTTTTGGCTCTTGTTTTATGAACAAAGTCAGTAGCATTAAGTGTTAGAGTATTACTTTAGCAGTTACTGTGCTGGAATTTACTTTCTTTCTTTCATTTATATTAACTTCCAGGAATCTTTGCTGATTATGGCAGCATATGAAATAATGAGTGGAGATAAAATGGCAGCCATGTGAACTAATGGCAAATGACTAGTTTCTAGAATATGTGTCCATTCTGGAGAAAACCATTAAAAAATAATCCCTTTTCTGTACATTGGTAGCTAAAGGTATTTTTGAACCAGCACCAATTACTTTCAGATGCAGTGCTTAAATTAGCACTGATGATCTTTAATAGTTACCATCTAATGAACCTACCTTTATTTGCTAAGATTTGTGCCAAGAGAAACAGCTTGTAGTTGAACTGCAACCAACAGAAAAGACAGAAGGATGAGTATTTGGAGCTGATTAAAAAGAAAGAGCCTCAGGATGATCCAAGAGCAGGCACTTGGCTTTTAGAGAAGGAGAAAGAGGGTAAAAGCCTTGCCTGGGTGATTACTACCTATTACACTTTCTACAAAATTTAGAAATAGCTGGAGGATCATTCACTATTATAAATACAACATAGATTTACTGCTCCTTCGTTACAAAAGAACTACAGATTTAGCAGGAAACTCCCTACTCGGACATGTTTATCTGGAGAGCACCAAACACTAAACCTTAGTGCTAGGAAATCAGAGCCATTTCATAAAGGGTCTTTTGCCCGTTAAGAATCAGACTCCTTCCAAAGAGCTCAGAATTATATAACGGTAATGGTAGTTCTACCATCTTTTATATGCAAAACATTTCTATTTCTTTATTTATTGACTATATTTGCAATGTGTCCCAATCTCAAACAGTTCTGACTGGCATACAAAATAAGCAGCATACAATAACATTCCAATCAAAATCCCAACATAAGTGCCCTCAAGCATATGTATATGAGAGACACACCAACTGAACTGACTTATTTTTGAAATGCTGGTGACTAGGTGTACTTCTTAAGAGAGAGCATTTTATCACCTGTCCTCTTACACACATGCTACATCCTAGTGTGTGACCTCTAAACTGACCTTCTCTAAGTTAGCACCCTACACTACCCTACTTTCATGTACATTAGGCCAAAATATAATGATAATGATGAGATAAGCTACTCAGCTGAATAAACATTTAAAGCTGGCTCTCCTAAATCTTAGTGTGACATCTTAACCACAATGCCACACTGGTTCTAAGTATTTTGATCAGCAAAAGTCAGGATTTAAAATCTGGAATTTATTTTTGATTTTAGGATTCCAATCTTCATGTATCCACCTGAATCTCATGAGAGTTAATTCTGAGGAGACAAGAATGAACAGAACTGTCCTGTTCAGTCTACATGCATGACATCCACAGGGGTTTTAAAGACTTTATTGATAGTCCAAGTCCTTAATGTTAATCCCCAGTCACCCCATTTGTACCCAATGCAAAGTCAGAGTTCAACACTGCTCAGTCGGGGGACAAAGTTACTGTGTCCAAAAGCAAAGGCAAAAGTCCACAAAATTCACAGTTTAAGTCTAGTCTGAAGTCCAAGATGGGAATCCAAAATCCACAAACAAATCCAAGGTCCAAACACATGATAAACTTCAGCACAATCCAGAATTGAGGAAATCAAAGTCATAAAGGTAAAGCATGTACATAGTAGGAGAATGGATGGTTGTTTCCAACAACCCTGCTCCACTTGTCCAACTAAATAGGCACTCATCAGTGTAGCTCATTAGGAGGGGTGAGGCTGCCTCTTCATGAGTAGCCTCACTGACCTCCATTGAGCCTGTCTCCGTTCCACCCTGCACGTCCACAGATCAGGGCAGGAGGCAATTCCTCCTCATTTTCTATGGCCAGCTGCAGCTGTGCATCTTCGCCACCCTGCACTTCCAGTGGGGCCTCTGAACTCTCTGGCTACAGTTGCACCTCTCCTTTTTCTTTTTCTTCCACACTATAAATTATACATTTAAGTAAAGAAAATCTAAGATCATTCTTTATGTTCAAAATTAGTATCAACACTTATTATTGGGGGTGGAATCCTATAATTCAGTGTCTCCTAAATTACAATTACAGTAAAATAAATAAAATAAAATGGATCTCACAAATTTGAAATCTGCATATGGTATTATTATTGATTATTTTCTGCCTATGCGTTTTCTGAACTGTGTTATCTTAATTTTACCAGCTTCTTACTTTTCCATCAGACCAATATACAATTGCTGATCTATTTAACGAGACTGAACCACACATGTATCTTTGAAATGTTTGTGGCTACTCAAGTCGTATCTTCATTGTTAACATCAGTCTAGCTATTTACCCTTTTATAATAAATAGTTTATTTTGCTTGAAAAATGGATTACCATAGTTTAAGATGAATATTTGGGCCTTTCTTTCTCCACAGAAAATTATCTTCTTTTCTTGAAATACCATCTACTTAAATTGGATCTGATTGGGTTTCTCACTTGGATGCTCCAACTTCTGGGAAAGTTACTACAATATTATTCTGTTTAAGGAATTACATTCACCAATTTAATATCACTGAAATGTGTAATATCAAACCCTGTACAAAGGCTTTTGAGGGATTGTGATAGGTCATAGGGATTAGGAAGAGACGGAAAAAGTCCCCCTGATGAACTTTCTTCATTATTTGTCTTAGGAGCCATGTCTTTGTTCCTTTAACAAGAATAAGTAAAGCTGGTAAGGATGTGAAATATTTCATGAGAAGTGATGTAAAAAATGGAATTATGCTCTCTTATCCTTGCTTCCTTTCAAAATTAAAAAGCCACAATTGTTGGAATCTTTCCTAGTCAGAGATTTGCACAGCCCTTAATGGCTTTTGTTGCCCTTTCCTGCACCTTTTTAGCTTTAAAATATCATTTTATTGTGCTGTGACCAAAAGTATGCACAGTACAATTCCATCACAGACTTATATAAAAGTATTATTATATCAACAGTTTATTGGTGTTTTCTCGCATGTGCTTGCTCTCTTCTTGTCAGGTGTTATTGAAAATCTGGAAAACTTTTTGTAGAGTCTTCAGACATTTATGAGCTTTTTGTATCTTGTGCAAAATACAGCAATCAGTTAACACATTTTCAAGAGTACCTTCATCATCCATTTTTCCTGAAATTAATTAGAATGCTACAGCCGCTATAGAACAGAGCAAAGTTTTATGTCTCTAGATGAGATACATATATATTGGACATATATGAAATATATGCTGTTTGTAGTGATGTAAAATAAAGCCCTTGTTATTCTGATTGATAGGCAGCATTAAATAAAAATTTCATGAATAATAATACTTTAAAGACAGAGAGGAAAACTAGATTTCTATAATTAACTACATATCAAATTCATCTTTCTAAATATGTTTTCTAAAGAAAGCACTGCTCTATGTAACATACTCATGCATTAGAGAGGAATTGTTCTATTTTATCTGAACACAATTATTCTATGTATATGCTGAACACAGTGTTCATAAAATCTACACGATGTGACACAATGAGCCATGTTGCAAGACATCTATGATGCTCTTTCTGCAGTTTTCAATATGAGGTGAGAAAGCATCTGTCACTGCAATATATTCGGAAAAGCTCACTCATTATTTAAATTCTAAGACATGTAGTATAATCTTGTGGATGTAAAAAAAATTATCCCACTGGTTTTAGTCCTCTGTTCTGCCTGGTAGGTCAATGCGCATAAGATGGGGGAAGCCAATCAGCTTGAATCACAGCTAAACACAAGTGACATCTGCAAGAGTTAAGGCACAAGGGGGAAGGAATAGCTTTTCCCAAGAGTTTTAATTCAGCTCACTCCCCCCCCCCGTTATGTGCAAACTATAGTATACAGAGTAGTACTACAAGGGCTCAAGGACTCTTGTTAAGATATACTCCTAGGTAGCTTGCATACAAACTGCTGGACCTTCTTCACTTTCAAGCTTCTGCTCCTGCCCATTGTCCTTCCTGATATCAGAAGATGCATTTGCACAACATGAGTAGGCTAACTAAAGGCCTACTGGCTGAATTAATACAACATGTTAAGCATAGCTAATTCGAAGTTTGGGTATGTGGGAATCAGATTTACATATTGCATTAAATTAAGCATTTTGCTAATGGTGTAGTTATTTTGCAGGAGGAAGAAGTCCTCAGACATGGAGGATGGTGGTGCATTGAGTCATTATTTCTACCCCTACTTCCCAGTTCCCATGAGAACTCAGATGGAGATGAGAAGATGGAGAAAGGAGGGATTGTTTGGAGAGGGAGGCGATGTGTTGGAACGTAGTCTAGAGTCGCCAGAAGGAGGGACTCCTTCTTAGAAGGCAAAGGGAAAGCAGAGCTTGCAATGTCTGGTAGGCAGAAAGAGGCTGAAGGAGGACCCTCCCTAGAATTCCCATAATATATCCAATAGTTATACGCATGGTTGCTTTAGTTTGGCAAGATTTTAAAAAACTGCCAGAAGTAACCCCACCTTTGTTCTTGATACTTTGGGTCTGACATCTATACAGCAGCTGAGATAGTTCACCAATTAATAGTAAAGCCAAGAAATGGAGCCTTAACACCTTCAGAGCACCAACCTCGGAAGGCTAACAGGCTAAACTACAAAGGGAGAATGCATTCCCCAGGGCAGGAGCTACAGCAGAGAAGGACCATCTTTTAGTCCCCACCAGCGGAAAGTCTTTGGCTGATCAGATCTACAGCATGGCCAACATATGCTAACCTAGTGCAGTGTTTCCCAATCTTGACAATTTTAAGGCATGTGGACTTCAACTCCCAGAATTCCACAGCCAGCATTGCTGGCTGTGGAATTCTGGGAGTTGAAGTCCACATACCTTAAAATTGTCAAGATTGGGAAACACTGACCTAGTGAATGCCTTGCAACATCAATTTTAAAAATAAATGCATTTATTTGGTGCACTTCTGTTCCAGTTTGATTAGTTTGTACTTGATGAAGCAAGAGTTCTTGTTTTCCCCTTTGCCAGAATCTCAGTGACATGTATTTGTAAAGGTCATGCTTGCATGATGCCTGCCCAGCCCTGGAGACATATATTAGAAATTGTGGTATTATTCTGTACATGACATAACAAGCTTTCAAAGTTCAAACCAACTGCAGCAACAAACATGCACAAATCATCTAGGAATAAAGCACTTGCCTACTTGAATTCCTCATCAGAAGCCCATACAGACACAAATAACCATGTTTTCTCAGAATATTCAGACACACATTTTAACTGCTTTTTGTCGATGCGTTGTAATGGTATTTTAATGCAATTGTGTTTTCATATTAGAAAGGATCGTTTTACATTTTATCCTGTTGAGGAAGTCATTTCCTTAAATTATATTTAAGGATATATACTTTACAAATAAAGAAAAAAAGAATTAATATTCTGTATTTAAACCCCAAGCAGATTTTGAAATGCATACTTAAATTGTAAGTTATGTCTAGTGCAGACCTGGGCATTTTACAGTCCCCAGGCCACATCCGGCCCTTTGGTTGTCCCTGTCCGGGCCTGCGTGAGGTCAATCAATAATTAAACAGAGCTTTACTGCCAGAAATACCAACCAAGGGAAGTTAATTGCCTTGGCAAGCCTGGCAGGTTAGCCCCTCTCGTGCTTCGAAAGGCAGGTAGACTGGTCTCTCCTTGGGCTGCTGGAGGTGTAGTAGACTGGTCCTCCTATGCTATGCACACAATATCACTGCATTGCTTTTATTTTGAAGGAGATTTCTGTTTTTTTTTTTTCAATCTACGTATGTGTGTGCATGTGTGTCTATGCACCTTCACAACCCTATTGGTTCAGGCCTCCAAAACAGTCCAAGTATCCCATGTGATCCCTCGGGAAAATTAATTGCCTACCCCTGCTCTAGTGAAACATGAACTCTAAGGGCTGCATGGATGGAATGAAAGGTGAGGCCGGGAGGTCTTTTATTTTCCGGGATGAGGTTTTAAAAACCAAAATAGGAGCATGAAACATAGCAAAGATCAGCAACGCCAAAGGGACTGGACAGCCATTGTCTGAAATAGTACAGGGTCTCCTGCTTGAGCAGGGGGTTGGGTTAGAAAACTTCCAAGGTCCCTTCCATCTCTGTTATTCTGTTAAATTTCTGCTGTTTAGAGGACTCCTTTAGAGAAGGATAGACAACATGCCAATGCTAAGGTTGATAATAATAAGAAATAAAAGTGCCCTATTATGTATTTGCATATCATACAAGATCCAAATTTTGTTTAAAACAGTGTTTCTTTAGAACCCCAAATTTTGCTCTGCAAAATCAAATTTATTTGCCAGCCTACACTGCAAAATGATACAATATGAAAATCCCATTAAACAATACTGTAAAATATTAGTGACAACAAAAAACTTAAATTTTTAAATTTTTAATTCAATAATTATCAATAAATATAACTCAAACTAAAACTCTACATAATTATTAGAAGTAGAAAGGGGTCCGAAGAAGAAAAAACTTAAGAAACTCTTGTCTAATAAAATACAAATTTTTAAATTGGTAATTTAAATAAAATTATCAAGCATAGTATAGGTGAAATGCAGATATCACTATCAAACATGCTAATATTTTCATTTCTTTAGTATGTGTACTATATACTACAACATTATGCCAAAGTAATGTTTGGAAAATTGCAGCACTCCTTTGGAGATAAGGCAGACTCCTCATATAGATAATCAATATGCAGAGAGCTACTTTCTGTGATGGTAGAGAAATCCCAGATTGGGAGTGGCAATACATGAATATCAGTCAATTAATTCTATATATAGAGTCCAATAATGTATTTCATTATTTGTGTGAATATCCCCAAGGATCACAGAAAGTTTGATGGTATGTAATCAGAGAACTGAAGTGCTTATCCATTATATTTTATCGTTTATCGCACAGTCAGCCAGATGTTCAGATTGGAGTTGACCTTTTTTGTCTGCCTATTGAGTCCTTCCCAAAGACTTGGGATAGGCAAATGTTGATGTTTGATGGTGTTATAGATACCATCTCAGGATGTAAGCTGTTCTGAGTAAAGCTGCCTTTTGCAATTGATGGTGAATTTATTATTATTATTATTATTTATTAATTTTTTATGCTGCCCATCTTCCCTACAAGGTGATTCAGGGTGCCTCTGGGCAGCAGATACAAATTTTATATGTGTATACTACACACACTCGAAGAGAGAGAGAGAGAGAGAAACAGACTGAGTGTTTGTGGTTGTTATCCATATATGTTGATGCTTATTACCGCGTCTTTTAATGGTGAATTGCATGTATTAATTATGCATTTTGCAAAGAAGTATTTTAGTTTTTCTGCTCTAAATGTCTAGCTGATCCCATTACATGACCCCAGCTATTAGCATTACCTGAGATGTTTTACAAACATTTGCTATATCTCTCATTGGTCAAGTTTTTTTCTAAATGAAAGTAAAAGTCTTTTTAGAGCATTTTCTTAGGGGTAATAATTCACAGCTACATCCTATACATGTCTTTTGGGAAATAAATCCCAGTGAATGCGATGGGGTTTACTTCCAGCTAAATGAGTAGAGGTCTCTCAATATTTGGGTTATCTTTTCTATATGTTAGTATTAATGCTAAGATAAAATACAGCGGATTCAAGCATTATTCAACCTAATCTACTAAAGTATATTTCACAAAACAAGGAAAGGAATTGTCGGCAGAGTAAAAAAGTCTTTAAATTATAGAAGTGTTAATTAATGCAAATAGGAAAATAGTGCTATTATTTTGTTGCTTTTTATATTCAATTGTTCAATTTATACATGCATACATACATAGAAATACTGTATATGTATGCATAACTGACAATCCACACGTCAGAATACCAGCAAAGATCTGTGCTACATGCATAGCTGGACATTACCTTTTTAAAAATAGGTATAATAATCATAATTCTGAGTTAAAAAGGAAAAAAAGGACAAAAGAATCCCTCAAAGATAAATCTAGGTAATATACATCTAATTTATTCTTCTTCCTATGTAATCATATAATCTTTAATAGTTTTATGATTATTGTACTGCATATTATATTAGAGTAAATGTTTAGTACACTGCATTATACTCTCTGTAAGTCAATGAATAAAATAATTACATGCCAGTTTTTAATTTTGTTAACATTTTAATACATTGTTTAATTAAGAAGGGAATAAAAGGCCTAGGCACAAAAGTTTAATTAGAGATGGGCTTTATTCACAAGTATAGGAAATATTTAAAGAAGAAAAAGTGAGTTAAACATCTGGTCACAAACCAGAAAGATAGAGTGGCATAACTATGCACTGAATTGCAGGAATTGTGAATGGAGGTGTTCATAAAGATGAGGACATTTATAATGCAACATACTGTACATGTGCTTTTATATTGCATTCATACATGCACAGACACAATTAGAATTAAATATTTAAAAGATCTATTAGGTCACAGCTGTATTGACTGTTTATTTTAAATTATGACCTTTTAAAGCCAAGCAATGGCTTTAAATAAGAGGTTCTTTAAAACAATATATCTAATTAGAGAGAATGCACAACTCTAAAGATTGCTTTTTTTATTTTGCATTAGTGAGGATTAAATATCCAAGCCTAAGTTCTATACTGCTGACTTCTAATATTAAACCAGCAACACGTAAGCAGTGCTGATTGCAATATAAAGAATTATTCTCTTGGGTCCTACTTGTATTCATTCTCATTCTACACTTTAAAAATCCATTCATCAATTACCCTGCAATGGCACTGGAGCCTAGCATGTGCATATTATATTCTCATATTCCAGTACAGTTTTCTGAAGAGAATAGGAAAGGCAGCTACTGGGGTGACAGGAAGGGAGGTGACAGAAGCAAGATGTGAATGTGAGCTTTGTGTGCTGATGCACACAACATTCCTCTCTGATTATATATACAGACTTCACTGCATCCAATAAATGCATGAGGCAGTTGTGGTTTTCTTTATTTGTTTGTTGTTTTATATGTAAAATAGCTATAAACATCTTCATGGATGTTCTTCAAAAGGGGGAAAGGAGCTTAAACAGCTAGGTGAGTGGAAGCCTTTTGATATGCAGCAGGAGTAAGTAGCTGCATAATAAAAAATGATGGCACTATTAATCCTATAGCTCTGGTGATATGCCCAGCCCCCCTCTGCTACTGATACCAAACCATTGTCTCAGGCTTTAAACTTCATCAGTATGCAAACCGAGTGTCAGTATGATGGGTGGTAACTTGCTTGGATGCACTTTCTACATTTCTGGCAAATGAGTATAATTATTTTCAGAGCTGCGGGCAACTCATGCATGTTTTATCCCCCATCTGGACCTGCACGGTACACAATAGTGATAAAAGATTATTCCCCGCCCCCACCCCCTCACCTATACCCGGATGTTAATAGACCATCATGGGCAGAGATGAAATGGTCATGTATCCCTTACCACTTCTATATCTGCCACAGCTTGACAACAAAATTATTTCCCTATAGTACTAAAACACTTCAATATTCAAGTCCTCTATGCATATATTTGTGTTTCGAAGCATTCAGTGTTAACATAATGTGGTAATTTATAAACTGACAAATTAACCATGTGGAAGTGTAGCAGTCCTAGGTCTGCAAAGTACGGTAGAGCAGTGGGGCAAGGAAGAAATCTGGAAACTGTGCAATCCAAAATAGTAGTGGTAGTAGTAGCAGTAGTAGGTAGTAATAGTTATGAACTTTTAGACTAAGCATACACCATCCAAAGCAATTTATGAAATATAGTACAATATTAGTTGGCTGTGCCAGATTTTTGACTTTACCAAAGTTAGCACAGTTACTAATAATACATAGTGAAGCTCACAGGTGAGACAGGAATGTGTCAAAATGTAGAATGTTTGGAGAAATAAATTACAGAGAGAGGGCTCAAGTAAAGTTTCCAAAATTAAATATTAAAATTTACAAGAGGAAATACACTGTCAGAGTAGATAAAATGAATATTGCATAAAAGAGGTTGATTCCCAAGGAGGGGAGGGAAAGGGTACGGAAGGAAAGTGGCCACTCCTTTGTTTCTTTGTTATAAAATCACTTTACTGATTAAAATTCATCTGGGTAAGAACCCATCTTATTGAACACTCCAGACATATTGGCTTACTATTGATCTTAAACAGCTTTTTGAAGGAAGATGGGCCATTCTCACCAAATGATACTGAAGACAGCATTGACACTTCTAGGAGTTTAGCTCAATTCTGCTCCATGTATATGAAACAATTAATTTTCTGAGACTCCCAAAGAAGACCTTGTATCCTTCACTGCCCCACCTGCTTGATGTGCATATTTTGACTCTGTTTCTGTTTTGTGGAGGGAGAGAGTTATTTGCAATGCGCACACAGTAAGGAGGTCTGACATTCCTTCATCCTCTGCCAAATCAAGTCCCCTTCCTCCCTGACATATGCCCACATTTTCAGCCGGTGAATCTCTCTCCCCCCTCACACCCTTTAAATGGTACGTGCCATGCTAAGAGGGCCTACCAAACATCAGACAGTCTTTATCAGCAGTTGTGCCAGGTCTCCATGGCAACAGCATAATAGATTTGCCCTTATTCAATCCCAGAGGCCACATTGAAGCGCAATGCAAAATTTGCTGGAGCCTGAATTCCTTTCAAGTCATGGCTCATGTGTCAGGAAACAAGTCAATGCACAGACAGTAGTAAACATAAAGATTGAAAGGAACCTTTCCTCTCCAGTGCTGCTTGCTTACAGTGACATTAAAAAATGGATACTCCTTTCTAGATTATTTTCTTTTCTCTCTCTGTCTCTCTTTTTTCCCTTCTTGTTGGTCTCATTTTCTAGTTATGAATTCACTTCTTTGGTGAAGGGAGGTGGGTGGGCACCATGCATTGCAGGAATAAACTGACATAGAAAGTGCAAAGCAAGCTAAATTGAAAATAGGAAGTGTCTTTCAGGCCTCCAAGGTTACCCAACTCAATATGGCTAAGGTCCACCACAGCAAACAATATTTTAATGCTTACAGATGAATACAGCCAACACCCCAGCAACCACTTCTAACAAATGCCTCATGTTTGCTTTCTGGAAAAGTGAATGACTGTTTATCCAAAAGGGAGGAGTGGAAAAATATCAGCTTTAAAATGGGCAATATTCATATCCTTCCCACAGAAAACCATCACAGAGAAAAGGAGAAGAAATTTATTTTTTTGAAAATATAAAAAAGGGAGGAATAAATCTTTAGGGCAGTGGTTCTCAACCTGTGGGTCGGGACCCCATTTGGCGTCGAACGACCATTTCACGGGGGTTGCCAAACAATGCAGTCCGCCATTTTTTCCCCTTTTCCTTAGCTGTCCTACTCCCTTTTATTCTATTGGCTTTTGAAAGCTAATAGAATAGACTCTCTTGAACAGAGTCTAATTCTATTGGCTTTCAAAAGCCAACAGGAATTGTCCAGGCTGTCTCTGCCCTGCTGAGCCCGTCAAAAGTCCCATTCTGCAAACGGTACTGCACCAGTTGAGTAGTCCTCGACTTACAACCGGTTGAGTAGTCCTCGACTTACGACCGGTTGGGGGTCGCGGCATTAAAAAGGTTGAGAACCACTGCTTTAGGGCCTTGTCTGAATACAGATAGTCCTTGATTTACAACAGTTCCTTTAGTGACTGTTCAAAGTTACAACGTCACTGAAAAAGTGACTTATGACCATTTTTCACAATTATGACTACTGCAGTATGATCAAAATTCATACACTTGCCAAATTACTCATATTTATGACAGTTATAGTGTCCCAAGGTCATGTGATCCCCTTTTGCAACCTTCTTACAAGCAAAGTCAATGGGGAAGTCAGATTCACTTAACAACCATGTTATTAACAACTGCAGTGATTCACTTAACAACTGTGGCAAGATGTCTATGGAGATTCTCAGACATCCAGATCATAGTTATCCCAAAGATGCTTTTTCACGAGGCAACTGGACTTTCTTGTTTTTCTTTGAAGACATTTCGCTTCTCATCCAAGAAGCTTCTTCAGTTCTGACTGGATGGTGGGGAATGGAAGGATTTATATTTCCTTGCAAACAGCTGTTCATTTGCATTCTTTTAGCGAGTCGTTCATATTACCTGGAGGCCACTCTTTCGAGTGGCAAAGTCCATATTTTGGACAGAGAGGTCTGCTGGTTTGAAAGAGGAGTCAAAGAGGCCATCTATATCCTCTCTCAACAGAGGGAGAGGGATACAACATCACCTATCTCCAGTCTATGTCCTTTCAGCAGTTCCAAGAAGGTTTCAAACCCATTTACACTACTCTGGTGATCCTGAAGACATAGATAAGCCTCCAGGTCAGCGGTTCTCAATCTATGTGTCGTGACCCCATTTGGGGTCGATCGACCATTTCACAGGGGTCGCCAAGCAAGGCTGTCCGCCATTTTTTTCCCCTTTTCCGGCGGGTGCCTTACCTCCCTTAGGCTGGACCAGCTGGTGGCCCAGCCGGTGGTCGGCCTGCTCCGTCTCTGCTGCTTGCCAGCTACGCCTCGACTGGTGCAGGGGGCGGCACCACGCATCTGCGGCGCTCCCGGGCAGGGAAAGTCCTCGACTTATGACCGGTTGGGTAGTCCTTGACTTACGACCGGTTTAGTCCTCGACTAACGACCGGTTGGGGGTCACGGCATTAAAAAGGTTGAGAACCACTGCTCCAGGTAGCACAAACAACTCACTAAAAGAATGCAAATGAACAGCTGTCTGCAAGGAAATATAAATCCTTTCATTCCCTGCCATCCAGTCAGAGCTGAAGAAGCATCTTGGATGAGAAGAGAAACATCTTCAATGAAAAACAAGAAAGTCCAGTTACCTCATGAAAAAACATCTTTGGGATAACTGTGGCAAGAAAGATCATAAAGTGGGGCAAAATTCACTTAACAATTGTCTCACTTACCAGCTGAAATTTTGGGCTGAATGGTGATCATAAGTTGAGGACTACCTATACACTAACAATTTGAGGATGACACAATGACTGCCCACTTTGTGGGTGATTTTCTCTGCTTTGTTTCCAAATGGAAATGTTCATAAACCAGAGATGGGCTATTCCAATCACTCCAAGAACCCTTTTTATGTATTTACTGAGTAAAAAAAATGCCTTGTTGTTATATTAACCACAAAAAAGCATTTTAACATTTTCCTTGCCTTTTCCCTGTCTGAGCTCTAGTGGGCTTATCTCTTTGCTCTTATACCTTCATGCAGTAAAATCTTAGGGATCCTGTTCTAAAACACCATCTTTCTTTTCTATCTTCTTTTCCCTTCTTTTCCTAGTAGGGAAACAAGACTGCATGCTTAAATATTAGGTATGGTTCTTTGACCATTCATTAATGATTCTTGAACCAAATAAAGCTCACAGTATTCTTTCTCAGATACCAGAGAAATGCCTAAAGATATATGAATGGAGATGTGGAAGGAGAATAACTGTGGATAAACCATGGGGAGAAGAGAGACAGCCTCCGCACATAAGAATTAAAACATTAGTCAGGTCAATGGAGTGAAGACAAACTCAGTCCTCTTGATGAGGCAGGATTTCTCATTGTGGGAAATGGGTAGGCACATCTGTCTTACACAATTACAGATTTAGTGCTGACTTTAGCATTAAACATGCAGTGCCGGTAGACACTGGGAATAAGCCTTGTGAACACACCTGCACCATGTTTTTAACTCTCACTGATGCAGACTGAATGCCACCATTGGGATAAAGGCTATCCCATTTTCTCTGAAACAACCTACTCTGAACTTCTGTTAGGATATCAGTTTACAGAACCTCAAATAAAAAATTAAAGATGTAATTAAAACAGCAGCAAACAAATTTGCATAATTCTGAATCTAAATGCCAGAAGTCTCAGCCACAGGAAGGGAACTGCAGTCCATTTCTTAAAGATGCAGTAGCATACAACACAGCCACCTTTTTCAGTTTGTGTCCAGTTGTGACAATTAGGGTCTCTTAGGGCTCGAAACTCTCCCCATTCCCATGTAATATTTACACAAAGCCTCTGGCATTGATCAACACCTCTGCATCTCAACATCTCCACAATGGGTCAACAAACTGATGAAATGAACTTTCTGTCTCCAGTATAAGGAGTCTGTAGAGATCTAGATGGGAAAGAACTTTAATCAAACCTTGCAAGAGTGGGTGGCTATGGGTTTGGGAGGCTCTGGATCCAGAATTTGTCTACCTTTGGTTTTGGATGGGGTTGGATTATCTTCCAAAAAGCAGTGCACAATCAGGTGGTCTTCATGGCTCTTTTCGAAGATCAAGTGGCAGCTATAGCAGGAAGGCTTTTGTACAACTTCATTTTGTGCACCAGTTGCACTCCTTCCTGTAACAGGAGGCATTGCTCATAGTTATGCATGCTTTAGTCTCCATGCCCAATGAGTTATGCTAATGTGCTTTAGAATGGGCTACTTTTGAAGACCACCCAGAAGCTGCAATCAGTCCACAATGTAGCATTACAGGCAGTAATTGGCACTATCTATGCCCATGTTACACCTGCTCCACAGCTGCACTGGCTCCTAGTGTTTCTCTGAGTGGAATTCAAGATGCCACTCATCACTTACAAAGTCCTTTATGGCAATGGGCTGGGCTATCTGCAGGGCTGCCTCTCCCCAGTTGTTTGTCCTATTCTCAATTTAAAAATATCATCTAATGGTACCTAGGAAGTGGGTCTTTTTTTAAATATAGAACCTGCTCTCTGGAAGAGCTTACCATCACCCCTAAGATTAGATTGGCCCCAGCCTTTTGCAAAACATTGAAGACCCAGATGTACTCCAGAGCACTGTGGAGTGAAGGGGTCTGATTATATGAACTATGGGGTATTGTTTTGCTGAATGTTTTCTGTATTTATTATTGGCAACCATTATACTTTTTACGTATTTGTTTTTCCTATTGCTTTGAATCTGTTGTTAACCATTTAGAGTTACTTTTGCAGCATGGAAGGCCATATAAATCAATCAAATAAATAAATATCTCAGTACCAGTGCTCTAATTCAGGGGTCCCCAACCCCTGGTCTATGGACCAGTCCCAGTCTGTGGCATGCCAGCAACTGGTCCACACAAACAAGCAAAGGCCCATCTGCAGGATATAGGCAAAACCATGCACCCTCCGGTCTGTGAAAAAAATTCTCTCCACAGAACCAGTCCCTGGTACCCAAAAGGCTGGGGACCTCTGCTCTAATGTAAGAGTTTTTAACCTTGGATTATAGTGAAGAGAGGAATGATGAGTTAAGAGAGTCAAGCACTGCTCATTGTGAGCTTTCAGATAAACACCCCACAATTGTCCAATCTCTTCTCAGATACTTCCTGTATCTTCAGAGGTGAGTTCAACTTGGGATAGATACTTCATATGATCTCTGTTGTTCTCTGATTACTGGATGCCATCCCTGTTTCAGACATACCCTTTTCCACACATATTCTCCCCTTCCAGAAAAACAGCATTGTCTTTTTTGTTGTTTTGGTTTTTAACCCTCCTTTATTATTTTTACAATTATTTTTATAATGGTGGCATTGGTCATTTTGGAGTTATTTGCAGTTGCCAATGTACTTCAGGCAAGACTAAATAGTAATGGTTGCTTGTAACAAACAACAATTTTCTCAGAATCTTATGCAAAAGTGGGATAGTAATGCAATACATGTTTTCTATACTTTAGATCAGGGGTATCAAACTGCCAGCCCGCGGGCCAGATGCATCATAGCGAAACCACAACCACCCCATTGCTGGCAATGGGAAAAAAAGTCGCGATACGTCGCAACATGTCATGTGACACTGCAAGTTTGACACCCCTGCTTTAGATCAATATCTCAACCTATTCATTTGGCTGAGTCTGAGTCTCCATTTTGTGGCCAAAGGTTTACTTTCCACGTCAAAAAGGATACATGATTAGTCATAAACTCTTTGTGTATACCATGTCATGCAAATTCAGCTTTGAATTCATTGATGACTATAGAAGGTGCCTTATTTTTTAAGCACAGTATTTTAAGATATTTTGAAAAATAATCCACTACCAGTAAATATATTTTTCATCTTGGCTATGGCCTCTACCTGCTATTTATCTAGCTTCATACCATCTTTGCTGATTACATTTTCCATGAGGCTTACTTCACTGACCATAAACTGTATTTTGTTGCTAAAACAAATGTCACCTGCCACTCTCCATTACCTTCTCTAGATGTCATTATGCTTCTGCTTTGTAGCAGCAGCAATTATGTCAATAAGTATGATGTATGCTTTTTCAGCATCTTCAAAACATTGACAGTTGTTTTGTTGGAATACTTAATAGGTTAATTTGATGCTCCAAAATAACGCATTGAAGCGATACAGGCTCCATGGGCAGTTAAAAGTCCATCTTTCTCATCTAAAATGGTGATATTTGTTTTCCTTCCTGGTTAGCATCTACTATCGGAGAAATGCTATAATCTGATTGCATTATTGAGATCCCATGAGTCTGTAACATGGAGCATCTTTGATCTTTGAGCATCTTATTCTTCTCATGGTATCAATACATTGTTGACCCATGATGTGGGCCTTGTTATTTTACTCTGTTCCAGTACCTCTTTAAGCTTGTCCCTGGCACAGAGAATTTTCCTATGCAAGATGTATTTCAAGTTCTAGGTGGATCATGTAATCTTCTCTGGGATCAGCTAAATCTAACTGTACCCAATGCTTTTGGGTAGCTGAATTAACCTTTCTTTGTGATGCAATTGTGATGCTCAACTATCAATGGCTGATTGTTATTGGTTATGAATAAACAAAGTGGGGGATTTAAATGAAACATCTAATATCAGGTTACTTTTTGAATACACATATAATCTGCTGAAGGCAAATAGAGGCATCTTGGCAAGCCTTTTAACATCTTGAATCAATTATTTAGCAAGATTCTAGGGCATGGTCTAGTAGTTTGAGGGACGCAAATTAATAATCAGTTCTGAAATTTTCATATTATTGCTCACTATCAGTCTGGAGAGTATGTGCTTTCATTTACATACAATGCCCATAAATGCTTAGTCTTTAGTCAATACAACATTCTCAATTTGGGTTGGGAGGGTCTTCAGATTTTTGGCAAAACATTTTGAGTCTTTATAGTTCCCAAATACTGTATAAAACCATACCTTGGGCTTACTCTAGATTGGTGCCTTTGCCCACCACACCTACATACAATTTCATTTCATGAATGTGCATCTTGAACTTTATTGATTCATTTGTATATTCAAACTTATATAACTACAAAATCACATATCAGGGAAACAGTATAGTTCATTACAAAACCATCCAGGCATGTCAAGGGAGCAGAATCAGTTTTGCTCCAGGCCTGCTGAAAAAGATTTTCAAGATTTTATAAAGAATGAAAGAATTTTGGCTATACAGACTTCAGGGGAAATACTGTTCCAAAAGCTACAAAAGAGTTGGTAGAAGCACATCCTACCAATCTGGGGTGACCTCAGTTAAAGGATTCACAGATCTCCTGCCATGGCTTGCAACAGAACTCAGCTAAGACTTTGCCATTGCAGATCTTCATGGCCTGTTTCAATGTGACCTTGGGAAGATTTTCCTTCAGTCTGCTATCCATGATATCAGACAGAATTTTATCACATGGCATCAGATATACTGTGTTCCAAATTCACAATCTCTGGCTCTCTTAATTGTGTTGCAAGCTTATCTATAACCATGCAATTTATCCAGCTATGGGACTGGGTGCCTTTCAAATACTGGTTCACAGTATGAATGATAAAAAGGTTTTGCCAGAGCTTCTTATATAAATTCTGCATACAATTATAGATTTCTAAACTTTCATTACCTACAGTAGCAACATGAAAATGATCTTCCTATCTTAAGGTTCCTTATGTGCTTTGGTTACTGTCAGGAAGTACCATGCTACTTCTTCTAGATTCCCAATAAATGTAATACAAGTTCTGAAGGGTATTTCAAATGCTCTGCATCACAAAGTCTTTTCATTGGGAAGATTGAATGACTAGGATACAGTTCTTGTCTCCTCTGTTGGGGGGGGGGAATAGTTTCAACCAAACTAGTTTCTTCTCCCTGATGATCCAGCTGCCAGATGTCTCCATTTCTGACATCATTACACGTCTTTTTTTTCTGAAACAACTTTGAATCGGGAACTGCAGGTAGATAAACCATTTCATTAACACAACAATCAAGTTTCTTAACTTTAAGTCTATATTGCAGGCCAAAAGCTTCAAGTACGAGAAGTGATTGCAGCCCATTTCTTAAAAGTATAGTAGTGTATATTACTGAGTCACCTACGTAAAAGCTGTTTACAATGTGGGAAGGAAAGAACCAATGAACAGGCAGGGCACAGAGTGACAGGATGTCAACCAAATAATGTAAGTTATATAATGTGTGTTATTTGCATCATGATGATGCACATAATTTGTAATATGTGGCTGATGACATTGTGACATGTCTGATATCACTTAGGCGAGGCTGCTCAAGCAAGTATAGAGACAAGTCAGTATGGGCTTTTTGCAGAAACCAAATTACTTTTCAGGAGTTAGGCCCAGGCTGTGTGGAACATAAATAAACCATTCTTCTTCTTCATCCATATTCTGTAGACCAAATCAAAGAAGAAAGTACAGTTAATAATCATTCCCTTTCAAGGACTTCCTTTTCACAGGACAATGGACTTTATGTGTGAAAGTATCTACATATGTGTAGGTGAGGGTATTAATCCACTTCTTCCAAAACCTTTATCACTTCTATTTCAAAAGATTACAGTCAGAATGGGAATGCAGAAGGCATCTAATTATCAACATTACATGTGTTTAATAACACAACTAATTATAGTTGTGCTATTAAGAACATGTAATGTTGATAATATTTCATTTAATTCATTAATGTTCAATGAAACAATTAATCAGTGCAATGACTTTCCTTCAGAAGTTGTGGGTGTTCCAACACTGGATGTTTTTAAGAAGAAATTGGACAATCATTTGTCTGAAATGGTACAGGGTTATAAGGTTTCCTGCTTGGCAAGGGGGTTGGAATAGAAGACCTCTAAGGTCCCCTCCAACTCTGTTATTCTTTTATTCTGTAGATTGTGTACAGCTCTTAAACTTTTAAAGGTTGAGATTTGTGGCCTTGAGGACTTGTAATTCCCCATCTCTTCCAGTACAGTCTAAAGGTTCTTTCTGTCTAATTCTAATATAATAGCAAGAACAAGCAAGAAAAAAGACCAGACAGTGCACCACCAAAGATCAGGCTGGAAACAGACAGATTGAAGAGCATAGCAGCAGCTGAGTATTTGTTCAGGAACAACTGTTGATTTCTGTCTTTGTGCACCAGGAGTGCACAGCCATCAGCAAAGAGAGTTTCTTGAGTGACTGTATGGAGGCACTTTGTCCATGCATTCAAGCAGTGAAGATCAAATCAGTACCTGATGTACACATCCTCTTTCAGACCCTGGACATCACGTGTCAACATGTAAGCAAAGAACAGATTGAATAGGACTGGGGCTAACACATAACCCAATTGGAAATGCAGCTATATGCTCTAGAGAAGTATCCACTTTGCTTAACCAGATGGCTAACGGTTGCATGGTGACAGGGAAGGGTCAGAAGCATCTTCCATGTGTGTCTCCTTTGGTGAGAATAAAAACTTTTACTCAGTTGAGGATGCCACTTTAATATGAGACTGTCAAGGATCAAATTGTTGGGGTTAGATTTGTTTGCATGCCTAGATCCTCTTTTAACTTTAACTCAAGCATGCTGAGCAGTTGTACTAGGTCAGTGATAGATATAGAGTATTTAGTTGTACAGAAGTCTAGAGCCAAACTGGACCAACCATTTCCAGAAAGCATTTCTATAAAACTCACATGTGGAATAAAAATGAGAATTTTTCCTTTTGAGGATCAACTTCTCACATCTTAAGAAGTATTTTCTGTGGTGTAATGTAATCTTAAAGAGGGAGGAAGGGTAATACGTTTGTTTATAGCTGCTGAGAAGAAGATTGGAAGCAGCTTTTTAAACTATTTTTTTCTTTTTTTCTTTTTATAACAGTATTAGTTTCTGTACTTTTTCTTTTATGTTCTTTTATCTATTTTTCTTTAATGTCTATTTTTAGCTGTGTACACTTTTCAATAAAAATATATATGTACGTATGCATGCATGTATGTAATATAATTTCCAGTCATTTGGATTTTAGCTAAATTGTTTATGTGTATGTTTATAAAAGACTATATTTTAATTTTCAGGTCATATCAGTGGAAAATTAATCTGTAAAATGCATTGTCTCTCTCATTGTCTTCTCCAATTTCCATGTGCTCCCATAGACATGCAGACTGACTTCATAAAAGTTAAATAATGTTATATGTAGGTTATAGATTGAAAGTAGATGCAGGAAGACAGGGAAGCATTAATATGAATTATTGCTCTTATCTCCTGGACCCAAATATACACATAAAGAATGTTCCTTGATCAGGTTTTAAAATAGACCTTTTAAACAGCTGAAAGTTACATTGCTGGATATAATGTCATTTCAAATGGATATTGTTTAATCTTATAAAATAGAAGCTGCTTGAGCAGACAGCAAAGCATAGGCAAGAAGTGAAATCAATAAACAAATGATAGAACTAAAGTCATTTCAGTAAATCAGCTTTTGTCAATTCCTACACCTTATATATAAGGCTCAACTTCCATTATCTCCAGCCAATGGGATATCGAGAATTTTAATCCAGCACATGTTGGGAACTAAGATAGTAGAAGATTCTGGTAGGGAAACCAAAGCATTAGTTACCCAATGGAAAGTATTCCAAACTTGTGTCTATTAAAACAAAATGTAGCTTTGGGTGAAGGCAAGAGGATCTTTCACTTTCAATGGGGTACCACTTCCCTGAAAAGGGCTGGTGTGTGATTTGGGGATCTTCCTGGAGGAGGCAGGCCTTTGCACAGATCCATTTCGGGTGCCAATTTACCCATTCCTTTTACTAACAAGCCTTGATCACACTCTCTCATTTGCTGGTCACTTTCTGGTTGGATTGCTGCAAAGTGTTGTACATGAGTCTGGCTTTTCCTACAAGCATTGGGATAGGGTAAGGCTGGAGTCCAGTGATTGTGGTGTTTTGTTTTCAGTTTAAATGTACTTGGAAATGTTGTTTATAGATGCTTGGAGATGGGTGGGTCTGTCTGTCTGTCTGTTTCATTGTTTTTTAATGTTGTTATCAGTATTGCTATGAACCAACCAAAGATAAAACTAATAAGAGGGACAACATTTAAATCTATTAAATAAACACAAGAATTGTTAACAACACAAAATAGAATATAGTAAAAATGAGGTAGCAGCTAGTAAGCATCTACAATTTTCTATTTTCTGAAGTAATTTGGAATGAGGCAGCCATTCTCCAATATAGTTCTATCACATATATTCTATTTTAAATTATTTTTCCACTGTGCACATGTCCTTAGAGACATATTGTTTTCTATATAGTTGCACTATTATCCTGGGCAATCTAAACACTTGCCATTAGTATTCGGAGCACCATAGATTGCATGAAATGTTCAATAGCACACAAGGAGAGCAATTAAAAGTACTTCAGGTTTGTGACATTATTAGTGCACTAAACCAGTTTCCTCAGCCAAAAACAACATAAGTTAAGGCCATGTTTTTAAGATCTTTCCTTTCATACTAGTTAATATGAAACCATAAAATCTCATTCAGGTTTTCAGCTAAATGCTACTAAGAGTTCAAACAGCACATCATAAGGGATTCACACTTTTGGTCAGACACAACCATGTGTGTCCAACCTAAGTGGACTTGATAGCGGTTTAAACAAATTTGCCATCTCTCAGTTGTTGAGGTTTAACTTTTTCCAATCAAACTCCATTTATTTCAAACATTTTTAGCATTTCCTTAGTCCTTGCATGTATATTATATTAAAGCACATGCCTTGCATGTATATTATATTAAAGCATAGAAGAAAAGAAAACTTCTGGCAAATTCAGTGTGCCAGTCATTTCCCAGACTGGGCTCTTCCTTGGCTACTCCATTCTCTTTGTCTGCTTCTTCCCCTTCCTCCCTGTTTTTCTAGGTTTCTGATCCAATCAATCAGTTAATTCCTAACTATAAGCAGTGGATAGGTAGAACACTCACCTAAAATATATATTTAAGGTGTAAAAATTTAAGATACAATACTACAATCAGACAACATTTTAAAGCACATTTAGTACTATAGAAGCAGGTTTGAGTAAAAAAAAGCAAGAAATAAAAATAATGATTTTGTTGGGTTGTCTCCATAATAACAGCTAACATCAACTATGATAAATATTCATATGGGACTAGGAAAAGAGATTTGTATAAGCTGTGAAATCTGTGCAAACCTTAACTATGGCTAAGCAGTACATGAATGAGTCTCTATGATCCTTGAATTCATATGCTTTTCTGTTTTTTCTTACATGACTGGGACGAAAAAATACTGGTGTTTGCAGCAAATCACAATGTTACCGATGTTGCACCAAGAGTCCCATTCCTCCCATATTCCCATTGTATACTTGCATCTTGATGTCTTACACAAAAAAGTAACTTGTGCTATTTGCATTATGACATCACACACATCGCTGGTCTAAGATATCAGAAGTTTTGCTTCCTCTTTTGCGTCAATCAGTATTAATGATAATATAACCATTTTCCATTCATCTATAGGTAACGGGGATTTAGAGTAAAAAAGGAAGCAGATTTTTCTAATTTTTTCTGTCTTCTCAGTATAAGGGAAAATACAGGAACCTGTATTATAAAATTGATTCAGTTAGAGTTTGAAATCTAATCACTAAATCATTTTTTTTTTAATTCAAGGTCATTGAACAAAAGACCATTCCTCTGGCTAGATCATCCGGTGATAAATGCCCTTGAAGATTCACACTCCAGAATTTGCTTGCTAGGACTTCTATCAATTGATTCAGGGGCAAACTATATTTAGAAACTGAACCGCTGCATGTTATGAAAAAAGCATATTCTATATTTCTTTTTAGACCATCGCTAAATAATATATAATTGTAGACAGAAACATAGGAATGTGAAACATGTTTGTGTTTACTGATCTAGAGATTAAATAAATTTCCCCTTTTATGGGAGGGGGATGCTTTATATTTTATGCAAATACTCCTTGAATGTTTGAGGTTAAATGGTATTATCTAAAGCCCCTCATTCAGAAATGCCAGGTAGACAGCCTTTGCAGATTGTGACTAAATAAGATCAAGCTAATGCTTGTGTGTGTGCGTGTGCGCACGCGCGAGTGTGTGTACATGTGTGCACGTCCATGCATGCATATACATATACATGAATGACCTGAATGTAAGCTTAAGAATTTGTCTAAGTCAGGTGCTATATTTTCTTTATTTTTTTAAAGAGAGCCCTTCTAGCATTCATTTCTTTATATAAAAATTCCTTTATATAAAATTATCTAACTACCAAAAGGGGTGAAGGTTTACATAAGTTCAACACTGCTGCTCTTAATAGCCGAAGAAATCTGAAATCAGTCAAGGCAATCTGAAGAATACATAAAATTGATTTCAAGTACAGGAGAGTTAAAGAAAAGATCCCAAGTGTGGATCAAATAGTTTCTTGCTAGCTTAATTAGGAAAAATAATCATATCTCAGGGACCTAGGGAAATCATAGACTTTACTGATCATCTTTTCATTGATCTATAGCATTTATATTAAGCACATTTCCTTTATTTCATTTAATTTCTGCATAACAATTACAGGAACAACAACAACAACAATAATAATAACAACAACAACAACAACTCTGGTTAGAGCAATCTTTTTAGTCTGGTGTCTTTCTGCTGGAGTGAGGCTATGAGAATTATGAACCAGCATTCATTAGTTATGTTTGTTGTTGATTCTGGGAGTTTTATTTCTAACACATCTGTAAGTTACTAGATTGATAGGTCAGATCTGGAAATTGAACCAAAGTTACACATTGGTTTTATAGTAAAGGGATGCCTTGGTCATATTATTACTCTTTCCTGGCCAAGTTTATATGGGTGTCATTATTTCTGTCTCAGAATGGTATACAAATAAAATACCAGCCCATTCTTATACTGCAGTATTGCCTAGTCTGCTTTCTCCTCCTTTACAGTTCCTTCAGTGAATATACTTTCCATTGCAATTCTCCATTAATTACAGTTTTTGCAAATAAAAGACAATCAATGTGAGTCACACATACTGTATTTATGGTCATATAATGTTTCATATTATGTTAAAAATAGGATGTGTTGTTGAAATCATCAAGGGAATGCTCTGTAAGCTTATAAAAATGAAAGAAAAACCTAATGCGGTGCTGCAGAAAGAAATTATGTATTTTTAATGCATAACAGCAAGACCATGGAGCTTATTTCTAATTTGTAATAAAAAAATTGGAATTGGTGAACAGTGGTTTGGGACATCACCAGATCTCAAAGCAGTAGCTAGATTTACACACAAGACATAGATGGTCATTTGCAGACTAGTTCATTTTACTTAAACACATAAATAGCTCCAACAAACAGAATTTCAGGGACTAGTTGCTCAAAGGTGAAACAAAATATAATATTATTCAGCAAAGGAAGGAAACTTCCTGATGCCTGTGGGCAATATGTTACTGATGACTTTTTCAGCCAGAATGGGGTTGGCTATAGAAAAAAACAAAAGCATCAGTTAGTTATTCAAAACAATTCTATTCTCCTTAGGAAAAAGCACTCCATAAAGCATTTATTTAATTTTGGTCAATAAATTATTGTTTCAGTGAGTTTCATGATTTGTTGTTTTTTTGTTTTTGTTTTTGGTTCAAGACAGGTTAGCTGTTCATACATGGCTGAAACTAAAAGCTTGATCAATCTGACCCAGCATTTTCTTTTACTGTTGGAAGCTCACAAGCAAGATACATGTCCTGTATAACATCTTTCTACCTCAGGCTTCAGCAGCTGGCATTCAGAGCTGCTTCTTTTTTGGCAATAAATTCCCAAAGAAACAGAATTGTACTGCACAAAATTGTTTAATTCCCTGGGCATAACCTCTATCCATTGGAATGGACATATCGCAATATTCATGACAGTGCCTTCATTTCATCCCAGAGCCATAGCCAACACTTAAAACTATTCTAGTTTTGAATATGTTTTCCTACCTTCCCAACACTTTTTTCTGCTATAGATATGATCTAGCATACTTCATTGACACAGTGGCACAGTGGTTAGAGATGCTCAGCTTGTCAGCTGGAAAGCTGACAGCCCAGGTTTGAGATATGAGCATCGTGTGGCTGGGTGAGCTCCCGTTATTTACCAAGCTCCTGCCCTTTATTGTTATCTTTACTTCCTTGGCAGTGTGGTTGATATTCTAGCAGGGTTTGGGTCAGCCCTGTATATACTAAATATACTGTGCAACATATTCAGTCATTGTTTTCCAGGACCATTCTACCTTTGGCAAAGGAAGATTCCAGTTCTTTCAAACTGGGCTCTCTCCACCTCAAAACCAGACTAATTCCTTGGCTTAGAGAGTTGGATCAGCTCAAATAGCAGGTAATTAATGGTGAAGACTTTGCCCATTGAAACCAGAGGAAGGAGAGTTAGTCTCTTTTTTCTGCTTCAGAGTACAATCCCACCACCATGTGGGTCAGCTCTTAATATTACTGTACAGATGGAATGCTAATAAATGTTTTGGTCATAGACCTACCAGGTCTCTGTTCATTGGAGAATCTGGAAGGAAGAGCTCTTTACCAGTTAGATCTTTAGCCACAAAGTTATCTTCATATGATTGTATTCCTTGTAAATAAAGAATTGCCCCTACTCTTTCTTCTCCCATCCCTGTCTCAATCCATGCCACCATCTCTCCTATAATTGGAGGTCTCATTTGTAAGCAATAATTTCTTCCTACTTCTTTTGCCATCCACAGCAGGAGGAGTGGGGAGAGATAAGAAAAGCCTTTATCTGCCAGTTCTCCAAGTTCATGGAGGTGGTCTGGGGCATCAGAGACTTGGGAGAGAAAGAGACATCTCTCCAAACTTGTCCTGCAATGCTGCCCAGTCTGTGCCTAAACCTTTCACTGAATTCATTGTTTAAAAATAGTTCAAAAAATCAGTTGACAACTATAGTGAGCAGCAGTTGTACAGTGTGATGGGCAGGAGTTTCCTACTGCACCAGGGAACTATCGACTTATCATAATTTTTCAAAATAGAATAGACTTCAGCATTTTACACTGGCATACATTTCTAATGGCTCAAACACTGGTAATTGCACTTTAATATAGCTATTTGGATGTGTCCTATGATTTTAATCATCTTACTGTACTACAAACAAATACAAAAATTAAAAAATAGTTGAGAATAATTCATCTTGTGCTCAGCAATTTTTTTCTCTGGTTTTCCAGAAATACTTAATTTGGTAAGAAAAACAAACTTTTTTGTATCCTGTTTTTTCTGTGGAACCAGCAGGTATGGTGGTACACTGTGTTTTTGAAACTTAGGGCTGATTTATTTTAATAAAGTAGCTCATTTGCAATTTTAGACTAGACCTGAGACCCTTCTCTGGTGGCCTGCAAGATTATTTTGTATCAGTTAAGGCAACAGTGTTAAAGAAGGAATCTTGTATAGTTAAGAATATGACTAGTATATGCCATAAAATGTCCTTCCTTCCTTCCTTCCTTCCTTCCTTCCTTCCTTCCTTCCTTCCTTCCTTCCTTCCTTCCTTCCTTCCTTCCTTCCTTCCTAAAATGTAGTGATCTCATTTGTGGTTAAATAAATGTATTGTATAAACAAAGCCTTATAGCCTATATTTTGAGTAGAAAGCCTCAAATAAAGTTCAAGTCATGATAATGCCTGTATCACTCTTTTACTGAGCTATCTCACCCATTTATTATGAGAGTGAAATAGGAGGCTAACCACGTATACTGCTTTGAGCACCACAAAAAAAGGCAAGATTAGAAATTCATCAGTGTAGTCTGAAATAATCCATTGTTCCAAGATCGGTTCACCCTAATGGATAAAACAAAATTGGCTGGATTTGCCCAGCATCCTAAGCCATAAATCAGAATTAACAAAAGACAAGACCTCAGTTTACATTGCATACTTAAGCTACAATCAAACCTACTCCATTACAATTTAGCATAATACATGAATCCAGTTCAGTGAACTTTATGTCCAAAATTAGGATCTTCTGGATGTTGCCTAACCTTAAGGGAGAGGAAACAAAGCAGAAGATGAGTCTGTGTTTTGATCTGCCTTCTATGAACAATGAAATATCACAGAAAAGACTGAATATATTAAGCTAAGACCCGAGTAGCTTTAAATTATGTACCTTTTCACTTATGCAGAACATTATTAGATGACTGTCTTGCTTTTGCTGCACTAACAATGGCCTGTCCCTGTAGACTTCCCTCAGCAGTCATCTACAATCACATTACACTGTTTTCCACATTCATATATATTTAACATCACCTCAAAGCTCCATTTCACTTGCCCCCAAAAGCCATTCAGAGGAGAGGCAAACAATGGTTTTCAACAGCATTTCATCCAGACATTCTGATATCACATTAACTGTTCAACACAACATCGGTTACACAGATGAGAATAAAACTGGTAACATAAAAATGGAATAACACAAAACAGAAACAATCCAGATTCAAAAGTGCAAACTTAAGCTAGAAGAGAACAGAGAAGTATTGAATCAACCAAATGTTGATTTGTTCAGGATCAATGAGCAAAATTAAGAAAATCAGGGTAAAAAAAAATCATGCTTCTAAAATTTATTTTATTTAATTTATAAAATGCATGTCTCATTTTGCAAAATGATTCTGGGTGGCTTATAATTAAAATCATAAACATAAAAATATTAAAATACTAACAATATTAGATACATAAATAAGAAACCACCAGAAAGACATTACAGTGGTGGCATGTTCCTTATTAATCCACTAGCCACTTCCAACATAGAGTGCCTGTCATGACTCTAAACCAACTAGCAGAGACAGGTTTAATGCTCTTAAAGGAGGAGGGGCAAGGTATTACCTCAAACAGCAAGGTATTCCATAGAACAGGGCAATAGCAGAAAAGGCTGAACATGCAATGGCATTTCTCAATGCTAATGTTGGCTGAGTTGCTTGTTATGTTATTTGCAAGATCTCAGAATAAGGAGGTGTGCAAGAGGCTATAAAGACTGAACTGCCCAGATCTGTTCATCACTAAGTCCTCCGTTTGGAAGAATCAGAGGAGAAGGGGGTAAACAGATTCTCCAGCATGCACCAGGCATAAAGCAAGCTATGCTAGTTTTTCCTGATTGGTTCACAGGTGGACACAAACCCAAACAACTAGAAGCAATGCAATTATTTGTTACAACTAATTAAAGAGAATCTGTTCAGAGGCATTTAGAAGCATGGAGCCAAAAACTCAAGATAATGGCTGCAACCACATTTTCTAAGCCATATCTTCTATACATTACTGAAACTCTCATGTCTCTAATCTTTAATTGGGCAAAATGGTGCATCATAGGGCAAGAATTTTGAACCAAGGTACTTCAAATGGGCTAACCTACAGAATGCATCCAAAATCCAGGACCTATGAGTCTTGTGTAATTAACATAAAACTTTTCAGAAAGCATTTTATGACATAGTACAAAACACTGTAAAACTGGCCATTATGTTTGGCTGTACTATACATTGACCTATATGTGCTGTATGAACTCTGCTATACAGTTCAGTATGGGCTAATTTCAAGACAGATGCATCTCTGAATTTCTCTCTGAATTTTAAAGAACTTTCCAAGTACATTAGAAAGTTTTTGAGGGCATTGAAGAATCTGGTAAAGAAATACCTTTGAAACAATGACTCAAAAGGTTATGGTTTGTCTAGTTCTTTATAAAAGTGTGTGACATGCAGGTAAAAAAGAGCAAGGATTTGATCATATGGTTCTGGATGCCCTCTTGATATTCCCCCCCCCCTCTGTGACACCCTTGGTTCAGTTACAAAAACTACTCTGTATCTTTATCTACTGAAAAAATCTCCAAGTTAGATATTTCTTATATAGTCTTATATATAATATGTATGTTTATGTGTGTAAGAGAAGCTTTAAAAGGCAATTGAGAATGAAACTTATTTCTTCAAAGCAATCACATCATTTGCAGCATACGTGCAGCTGATCTGAATGCCAGGTGTGCACAGAGAATACTTCCAGTGGATATATATGCATCTTGCCACATTTATACATATATCTGAACATGGAATGTGTCTGAAAACATCAGACAAAGCTTACATACTAGTCACCATCTCATTCTGGCTGAAGAAGGAGATTTCGAAGACAGCAGTCACCAGGTTGAAGAGACAATCTTCTTTTATTAAAAAAAATTATGCACCCATTCCTATTAGGAGTGGAGCTTCAAATAATTATTAGCCGGTATCTGTGTTGATTCTTTATAATGGCATGCATAATTTGCTCATCAATCTTGTAGAAAAGTCCTTATGAGCTCTTCTCAGTTCTGTGAATCAATCTGTTAACAGGCCGTATAGGGTCTCCTGCTTGAGCAGAGGGTTGGATTAGAAGACCTCCAAGGTCCCTTCCAACTATGTTATTCTACTAATTCTATTTAACCCGCTGCTTTTGATTTAAAATGTTGGTCATTATCTGTATAATTTTGGACTCAAATATTTTTCTGCCCTTTGTGCCTTCCTCAGCTTCCATCAAGAGATCATGATGTCTGTAGCTTATTATAGCCTCCTTAAAATACATGCATCCACATTGATACCCAGACCAAACCTTTGGGATGGGGCAGGTGATATATCCAAGTTAATAATTAAATTCCTGCATGACATTTGCACATCTTAGTGGATAGAGAAGTCACTCTTGGGAGCCATTCTGGTATCTTTCAAATAAAATATGGGAAGCAGCTGTTAGGCCCAACTTATGTGAGTAGCTATTGGCAGGGAAAGGTTTTAGGCATAATCATAACTAGCAGCTCTGTGAAAGATCAGTATGAGATCTATAGAATTCTTTTCTGAATATAAACCAAAAGGAAAATCATATTTATAGATTGGTCAAGGAAAATGGAAGCAGACTAATAAATGCAATTGCCATGATATATTCTTCCTATTTTTGGATCTGTAGAAATTTTAGACAAAGTGAATGGTTTTCTAATAGGTTTTAAATTTAGAAAAGATGTACTTAGAAATCTGTATTAGAATAAATTTTGTGACGGAGTACTTTACTATTCCTAATAAAAGAAAATCAGATAAAAACCGGTATAACCTCTACCACAACTGATAATGTAAAATGTCCCTTCTATCATTTATCTTTTTAACAGGCAGTATACACAAGGCACAGAACTGAACCATTTGTGCCTAAACAAAGGGAAACTTGAAAGCAGCTGATGCCAATTGTTTACACTAGACTGTTATTAAAAAGTTGATGAGCTTGGCTGATAAAATAGATCACTTTAGACTTAGAACCCTCACAAGGCTTTTCTGTGGAAGGTCATACGGTTGGTTCCCATTTAGTTGTTTCTTTAATTGTCAAAATAGCAGTTGATCTAGATATGGCATAGAAAACTTGAAATATCAAAGTGCCATCAAGAGAAGTGCAAGAGAATCTAGACATGTGTAAAAGTTACCGTATAAGGTAACTCTGCCTTTCACTGACTGCAGCACTGAGAAAAGGTTGTTGTGGTCAAGACTTGCATTTCTGGGGGATGGCAATGTTTGCTCAACGTAAGCTTCTTTCTCTATCCAGAGTTGTTTAAAAAAACCAGGGTTTTTCTTGCCTGGAAATTAGCAACACAATCTCGGTAGATCTAGTATTGAACCCAAGAATTTCCCCCCCCCCTCCTTTGATGAAAAAGTTAAACATCATTTTCTAGGTTCTGCACAGCAACCAATCTTTAATAAACGTGAACCATATTTGTAGAACAGTTTATGATCATCTGTGCTTATTGAAACAGGGCAAGTGCGTTAATAAGATGCAAAGTTTAAAAAGATGTATATGTATACAAGAGATGTATGCCAGTTCTGCAGCTCTGAAGAACTATTACTTATCATTGTAGAGAAAGATGAACCAGAAGAATCAATGGTCTAATTCAGAGGCCTGGCTCATACATGTTCAGCCAAAATCAAGGAAACCATATTATGGCTGGACATTCTTTGTGACCCAAATCAATAAAGTAAGTTTCTATGTTCCAAAAATTGTTTGAGAGATATTTCACTCATTGATGTCCTTACTTTTCTTCTCATGTGCCAGAGGCTGAACAGGTAATAAAGATCCTTGAAATGTTCCTCTGCCACAAAGTCCTGCCAAACTTCCAAGAGATGAAAATAAGAATGGTGAGTATATATATATATATATATATATATATATATATATATATATATATATATATATATATATATTTAGAAATAAAAACAAAAATGCGACTCTTGGGAATATTCATATTGTCCAAATAATAATGATCACCAAGAGAATATCTATAAAAATAGAAATTTAATTCACCGAGCTTTCGTCAAATACACTTGACATCGTCAGGGTTAAAAGGCAAACTACGGGGGGAGTCTTATATACAGGCATTAAACAACTGTATATAAGACTCCCCCCGTAGTTTGCCTTTTAACCCTGACGATGTCAAGTGTATTTGACGAAAGCTCGGTGAATTAAATTTCTATTTTTATAGATATTCTCTTGGTGATCATTATTATTTGGACAATATATATATATATATATATATATATATACTCACCATTGTATATATATATATATATACAATTAGTGAATCACTTTCAAAATCATATTTAGTTCGGAAGGATGGATGAATGGATGGAAGGAAGGAAGGAAGGAAGAAAGGAAGGAAGGAAGGAAGGAAGGAAGGAAGGAAAGAAGGAAGGAAGGAAGGAAGGAAGGAAGGAAGGAAGGAAGGAAGGAAGGAAGGAAGGAAGGAAGGAAGGAAGAACAGATGCCCATCTATCTCTAGCTGAACTAAAGAAAAGTTTTGTATTCAACTATTTTCCAACAGACAAATCAGCAGAGACCTAGAAGTTGTGTTCACAGAATGTTAAGTTTGTTTTCAGTTAAATTTTAAGAGGTGTGGTGTGTAAGTGGGGGGAGTTGACTTTGTGTATAGTACAAACTACCCCTCTGGTTATTTGATGGTTCAATGTATAGTCCAAACCCAGACAATTTATTAATTCTGTAACTAGGTTAAACATGTTGTTGTATGCAGTAGTTTGACAGGAAGTGCAAGAGACAGAAAATGAAAGGTTTTGAACAAGAGTCATCTTAAATGAAACGCAATCTGGGAATGAAGAAGGATCAAAGAAACATTCATGGCAATGGGATTTACACACCTCTGACAAACTAATAAAAAGTCTACTGGAGACCATTGGGAGGTGTTTCTTTAGTAGCTTTCACTTGAATCTAAGTTTGAAACATGGGTTCCTTCAGGAATGTCACATCTTTTTATGTTCCCCATTTTAACCATTCTTATTCATTGCTGAGTTTATACCCTGTTCCAGCCAGAGGCAGCAGAAGAAAAAGTGCCTTAAGAAACAGAGAGAGCCTTGGGGATTCAGTAATGGGTACACAGCACGCATACCATAATCATTCTTTTGATTTGTGCTCAGATATGTTTTCTCCTTGCTTTGCTGAGAATGTGTGCTTTCCCTCTGGATTACAAATAATCTGAATCTGGATAAAGCCATTACAAAGTGCCCTTCAAAACACTTGCCTGCATCTGAAATGAATCTGTGATTGAAAGCCTAAACCAAGGTTTTAAAACTTTGGGAATGCAATGTTCGTATGTCTGTACAAGTTTCTGTCTGTCTGTCTGTCTGTCTGTCTGTCTGCCTGTCTGTCTAGCTAGCTAGCTAGCTATCTAACATCCTCCATCCATCCATCTATCCATCTTAATGCAGTATGAGGCATATAAACCAATTGCATATTTTTCATTTCAAATAATGTTAAACATTTCAAACCTTTTATTTACACACACATATACACCAAAAATAATTGCCACTATGTTTTATCAAATTTAAAATTAAACAACAGGGTTCATAAAGCCTAAATCAATTAGTGAGAGTCTCTTTACATTTAAGGCCCATTTTCTTCTATCCATTGTATGTGCAGGTCTTTTCCATAGATAAGAAGGAAAAATTTCAATTTTCTGATTAAATGCTTGCAGCATCACATTCCTTTCACATATAATAGAATGAAAAGAAGTAGAAGAAATAGAAGTAGAAGAAACGGCTCTTTATCTCGCTTGATACTTGGGGCCCTAATCCAGAAAAACTGTAGTTTCCAAGAACAGGGTAAAATCAGTATAGTTTGAGATTTCAAAATATCTATTTTTTTCCCAAAAATTGAAATTCAAATATTTTTAAAGGATTCTCTTTTCCCTTTTGGGGGGAGAGGATTGTATTGCTTAGTTAAAAATCACTGGGATTTCATAATTTGGTTGCTTCTTCTTTAATAAGATGGTATTATATGTTTGGTTGACATTGACATCACATGTTCTTTTAAGTATCTGGACACTTGAGCAATCAAAGAAATAAGAATGAAGCAAAGAATGTTGATCTTGTTTTCTGGTCCCTGTGTACCCTAATATAATGTATGGCTTGGCTTCTTTCTGATTGGCTTCTTGTTCTGAGATCTGGGCCCTGGGAGTTAGGGCTAGCAGACTGATTGATTATGTGTTATCAAATCATTGTTCATTCCTAGGGATCACATAGATAAATTTTCTCCATGATGATCCTTCCCTCCCAGTGATATACTCACTGCCACTGTAACTGAGTCCATCCATTTTGCTTCTGGTCATCCTCTTCTTCTGTTTCCCTCCACCAATTCTAGCATTAGAACCTTCTCTAAAGAGCAAAGTCTTTGCATAATGTGTCTGAAGTAGGGCAATTTGACTCTGGTCATTGGTGGCTCTGAGCTGATTTCTTTGATAACCCATTTGTTTGTTTTCTTGTCAGTCCATGGTATTTTCAGGAATCTTTTCAACACCAAAGCTCAAAAGCATCAACACTTTTCCTAACTTGCTTCTTCAAAGCTTGATTTTCACTTCCATATAGTGTCACAGAAAATGCCATGTGATTTTGATCTTTGTAGATATAGACACATCATGGCATTTGAATGTATTTGCAAAGGCCTTCGTGGCTGCCTTACCAAGTGCTAGTCTGCAACGTATTTCCTTACTGATGGCGCCTTTACAGTTAATGGTAGATCATAAAAGACAGAAGCTGTCCACTACTTCAGTATCTTCATGGTCAATTTTAAAGCTGATTGAGCTTGCATTTTCAACTATCAGGGTAAGAGCTATCAGAGATGGATTATAAATTTCTGAATGACCACTAGATGGAACACAGGTTTGGGTACATCTTTATTTCCCTCTAGTGCAGGAATGTAAAACTCACAACATCATGCGATGTGTCACAACATACCGTGATTTTTTTGTCATTGCAGGCAATGCGGTGGGCACGGTTTCACTATGATGCATCCAGCCTGTGGGCCAGCAATTTTACACCCCTGCTCTAGTGGCTATGGGAATTGCTACTAAAGTTTAAGAGAGTTTTCAAGGTCAGTTTCCCATGTAATGAGAAGTTCACATGTTTACAGGCAAGCAGCTTTAACATATTTAGAAGACAGATTTTATTTAGAAACATAGCTTACAAATAGCTGCTCGGTATAGGTGACATGTAGTATATTATACCGTAATATATAATAATGCTCATATTGTATATTCACTATGTATTCTAACAAAATTAATACTATATTAATTTTGTATATATACTTTATAAAAAGCAGTACAACATGAGTTAGGAGATATTGATAAAGGGACATGGTTACAAACTTCTCCAGAGTGTAGTCTCTGTAGAAAGTTCAAATATGATATTCCTAACTTATGGCTGCTATCTATCTGTCACCAACCTCATTCTTCCCAATGCATAGACATAAATTCTTTTCCATCTGAACACCAAAAGTGATTCTTGTCACATTTCAAACTGACTGCTAGGCATTTATTGATAATATTTATATTCCATTATTCTGCCAATGAAGAACACTATGATAGTTAAAATATTAAATGAATATTATTTTTCAGTTATTAGTTTATGCTCTACCTTCCTACCCACAAAGTACTCAATCTAAAACAAAACATAATGGGGAAAAAAGCTGAAATAATTATCAATACAGTTAATCAAAGTTGAAAAACACCTCCCTACCAACCAACACTGGACCAGAATACAATCCATAACTTTTAGAAAAACCTTCCTGGTGTAGATTGATTTGGAATAATAACAATAATAATAATGCACACATGCACATAAATACATGTGTATGTTTCACCAGGGCAGAGAGGAAAGATATTTGGAAATTCTATGCAAGCAAGATAGGGAAGCTGGGCATTACAAAGGATTCTTATCTATACTTAAATTTTTTTCTGTGCAATTTTTTTTTAATGTCAGATGAGGGGTGAATTATCTTAAATTCAAAGTTGTTTCTTCTTGGGCAAATGCAGTATTGAGGTGCAGGCCTGTTTTAGTGAATATACAACACATTTTCATTTTTCAATTTCTATCTCCAATAAATTCAATTCTGCTCTTCTATAAATATATTCAGTCTATTGTAACTTCTTCCATACCCTCTTTGAAAGAATCAGCGATAATCTACTGTTGCTCTGCAAAATTCTATCTGCTAAACCCAAGCAACTAATATAAAATTCTTCCCTTGTGCATCCATTTCAAGATCTATTTATCTAAGTCCTGATTTTTTGAGCAGAATGCAGAAAACAGTTCAAAGCAGAAGAGAAAAACAAAACTTCTATAGAGCCGTTGCCCTCAAATCCTGAAGTAGTGTTTTCAATAAAAAAGTACTGTACAAGGATTTCCTAGGATAAGCCCCTATGTTTCTATTCTAAGTCCCCTTTCAACTTAGCACAAATACTTTTAAACCAGACTGAATGAATAATTTCAAGCCCATTTTATTTATTTATGAACTATATAGGTTTGTCAACCTATCACTATCTAGGTGATTTACCAAGAGGAAAAACAAGTCTTGCCATTGTATTCTTTTGGAAAGCATCTGTTGTAGCACTTTTACATGGAGCAGTCTCGTCCTTCATACTCATGGCTTAAAGTACTATATTGGCTTTTGCTATTCATGAATGAAACAGGAAAAAGTAGATCATCAGTTTAATGTGAGGATTAGCCAATAAAATATGACGTGCCAAGAAGTTGATGGGAAAAGCAATGAGTCAGCACTCCAAGAAGAGAGGCCGGGCCTTTGCTCAGTGACTGAACATCTTTTACACAAACAGGTTCCAGATTCAATTTAGAAGTCCATAAGATGCACAAGGGAGATATGTTCTATATTTGTGTAAAAGTGAGAGCAAGATGAATGAGTGGATTTTGTGGGAAGGAAGATAAAAAGGAAGAGAATCTAAGGGAATAAGCCTGAATGAGAGAGAAAATTAAAGACTTAGAGGTTATACGTTTCCCACAGAATTCTTTTTCTTGAATGTATATCTTAATGCAATTAAAATAATATATGCATCTGTTGAATATGTGTATTCAAGTAGCTTCTAAAGATTTGTATCATAAACTGATTCTATACCTTTGTACGTGAAAGAGCCTAAAGTTAATAAAATGTAACTATCCAATTATAAGCAAATTATAAAATCTAATAGCATGTTCAGAAGGCTAATGTAGCAAACTATATCAATAAATGAAGTGTTTAATTTGTTCTGAATACCTCTGTTTGGGTTTATTATTATTTCTTAAATCAAAAATATGTTCCTATTTAATTGATGTTTGATAATAGAAACACTTTCTAAACATGTAATATAAAATCAACTTCTTCCTTTGCCATGCAAAAAATACAAGTATGCAAGCTCTGATATACGATGGGTTCACATATCTTGCTATACTATCATTTATTCTTTTTTAAAAAATGCTTCTTACTTAATTTGTGGTTAGAAGCAACTTGCAAACATTTATAAACCACGCTAGAAAAACCAGAATTAGTTTTTTTCATACAACATGGAAGACAATATAATTGATAGTTTATAGCACATCTCTGTGTGGTTTTTCCCTCCCATCTGATTGTCATAATTAAATTTTCCTTGGATATGACATTAATTTCCTAATACTAACAACATAGGAGATTACAAATTTCAGAATCAACTCACAAATAACTTGGATATATAATATGGGTTGGGGTTAGGTTTAGAGTCCTGGAACACAGTATCCATTCACATGTCAAATATTTATCTGCTAGATTGGCTTGTGTTGTTGGTTTCATCTGGTCTAAGCAAAACAATGGGAAAATAGAGAAGTGTAATTGGTGTATGGATGGCTTTAGCTAAGGTGACCTCTCTTCATTGTCCTTATGGAGCTAAAATAGTTAAGAAGAAAATCAGCTGGTCAACTAAATGAGATTTGCTACAGAATAAAGTTGTGGATGCAAACTTTTCTTAATATTAAGGGAGGGCTGTCTAAAACCAATTTAATCTTAGAATGCTTAAGCAAGCATTTAGAAGAAACACACAGTCATAAACACTTCAGGAAAATATGCCTGCAAAGCCCTTGAGAATGTTTGGGAAGGATCCAAGGATTCTAGAAAGCTGTGGTATTCCTAAATGGTTACCCTTAGTGAGGCCTTGACTAACTCTGGGCAGGAATGGAACATGTAATCTGTGATATTGGATGTATTTATTATTTATTGATACTGTCTAGAATATATGAGGTGATGAGCAAACAAAGAAAACAAAAAACAGAACCATTTCTATGAGGAGAAATAGAAGGAGATACTCATTACATATTGGATATTTAGATTTTTTTTAAAATGTTGATGCTTTCAAGTCATTGTTGACTCCTGGAGACTGCTTATACAAGTCACTGCAGGGTTTTTTGGTAACATTTTAGAAGTATTTGCCATTGTCTTCTTTCCAGACTGAGAGAAAGTGTGACTATCCCAAGGTGGCAGCTGACTTTGTGCTTAAGGCAGGACTGGAACTCATGATTTCTCATTTTCTAGTCTGGTGCCTTAACTACTACATTAAACTAATTCTCATTTACATATTAGGCATGTGATATTTTACAGTATACAGTGGACATGTTATCTTTACTTTTAAGTTTCTTCTCATATTATCTATTTGGGACAATCAGAGCTTAGAAATCTGTATATTATAGAAAATTATGGATATTTATTATCTAGTGTATTTTCATAGTTGAGAATGAACTTCAGTCTAGACTTCCTCAATGTAATTCAATAGTTTACCTTTACACCATACCAAATTGTAAACATACAAGCCTGTTGTATCACAGGTTTAACATGTTCCTACCTTCAGAATGGGAAGAAACTAATTTCTGGCAATAATGATTAGAAGGGTATCCAGAAGATGGGGGGAAATCTTATTTGGGGGCTCATATGGCAAAGAAAACAACACAACCATATTTTATTTCTAAATTATTAATTTTATTCCAAACAGCGGTCAGAGTAATCTTTTATAAAGGAATCCTCTAAAACAATGTTCAGCATGCTGGCTAGGTAATTGTAGGACATGAAGCCCACACATCTTAAAGTTGCTGAGATTGAGAAAGTTGCTCTAAAATATAATGGACAGTTCAGGAAACCTTATTCCTATCACATCACTTCTTTATTAGTACCAATGTCTTTGTAAGGCACTGAACTAATTGTGCAAGATCTTCATTGTTAAAATGACAGTGAGATCTTTATTCTGTGTCGATAACTACAGTAAATGGTTTCTCTGGGTGAGGTCTGTCAGAAGACATCAAGCTTGCATCAAGGTCTGAGCTCTGACCTTACTAACAATAACAAATGAATCAAATTAATTTTCTTTTGCCCCCCCCCCCAATAGAGATGTTTTCCCTCTCAACATATCCAGTTCTCCACTTGCAAAATGCATATATGACAGCATTTGCTTCTCTAGGGAGGTGTCTTCATTAATGCATCCAAGAAATGCTTGGAGATCCTAGCACATAAGTGCCAACTATGAAAAGTCCATCAATTTCTGCACGTAACTCAAAAGCTGATCTGCTTCCCAGTAGTAAAACTTTTTTATGACAATGTTCTCTATCCACCATTCTATAGACTGGTAAGTTGCTCAAAACAGCCACTATCAAAACTTAGCGATGAAAGGAAAGAAACAAAACAGCAGCAATTTAAAAATAAAATAAAGTGTTAGAATAACAATCTGGTAACAGTTGACATAAGCAGTTACAAGATTACCCATTACAGATCATTCCTCTCAGAAGTGCAGTCTAACAACCAAGTGTTGCTAAAGGTCCTCTCTCTGGCCTTAGTAGATAGTTTTCAAAAAGGAACTCAATAGAAAAGTAGGTTCATAAAAGAGAAGATGGTTCTTCAAATAGCCTGGTCCTGAAATAAACAGACTCAATGTATCTATGACTCTGTTACTAAAATTACTATCCTAGTTTTCAGTAGTTGTATGGGTACATTTCCAAATGCTAAGGATGCTTAGTAGTTCCAGTGTCAGAGTTACGGATATGTAAACTAATAGGCTGCTGTGCTCTGCTCACTCTTCTAAGGTAGCAATTTAGAACTCATTGCAATTAAACAATTAAATCATGGCCATCCTTTATTATATCAGTTAATCTTGCTTGTAAAGTACTTTCCACTTTAGAATTACTGTAGTGATTGTCTTGCAACGCAGCCACATTAGATAACAAGATTGAATTCCACGATGTTTTTTTTTAGTTATCATATTTAATTTTGTGCCATGGCACCACTCCCCGCCCCATCCCCACCAAATAATACTGGCTAATCAGAATTCTTCAAGTGACGGATCCTTGAGGAATTATGCTGGTCTGAAAGAATATTTTCCTGCGACAGTCAAAAATCCGTTCCCATGATTGGCACATCTTGTACCATTGCCAGCTTCCTTTCTGCTAACACCATCTGTGGTCAGATTCTGATCGATAGGCACCGCCACACACTCTGAAAATATGCTGTGCTATTACTTTTACAAAGATGATCAAATCCCCTTCCCCCAGAAAGTCTACTCAATTCAGAGACACTAGCAGGCAAATTACAGAATGCAGGTTTTGTACCAATAAACTTTTGAACTTTCATTGAACTTGCATATTAAGAATAAGCAGGGTTTTTTTCCAAGAGAAAAATTCACTAGACAACCAGCAATTTTTCCTTCACATCTTTAAGGGAGATGTTCGATTTGGCTAAGGAAATAATAGTAATTTATGTCTTTGATAATTGAGAAGAATTATAGTTCTAAACACCGAAAAGAGCAACTGTCACCTGGTCTCTGTGAGTCACAGTCCTTTTAAAGTAGTAAATTCTACCTTAACCATAGGGAACTGTCAGTGCCTAAGAAGAGACAGGATGGGAGAGGAAAAGGTAGAATAAGCAATCTTGCTTTTAGTGTGGAAATACTTTCATCTTTTGGGCTTTTGCTTAAATTAATATTCTTTTCAAAATTATTGCTACATCCTCCTTTAGACAGATTGCTCCCTCCCATTCGCTCTCTGGCAGAGTTCTCATAATATGCGTAACTGTATCATAGGTGGAGTTAGGCATTGTGCAAGGGGATCAGTCAGCTCCAGGGCCTGAGAGGGTGTAGTTTAATGCAAATCAACTTGGGGGTTATTTAGAAGTAAACTAGCCTATCTAAGTCAGTAGCATTGCTGGAATAGGGACAAGAATGTTAAAGGGGAATTACTCTTCTTTTCCTGTGACTAGCACAGAGATGAAAGCCTAGAGTAGATGTATAATATAGAGCTCCTTTAGAAATTTCCTCTTGCTGCTCATTTTAATTTTTCACTTCTTCCCATGGGAAAAAAGAAGATGGGATAGGTGAATGACACCAATCTTGATTTGTAATTTGTGTAGGTGTGCAAAACAGGTTGGGGTGTTTTTGGGTTTTTTTGGCAGAAATTGTCTTGCAGCCTTCTTCATAGCAAGTGAGTATCTTACAAAGATGGTCACTCTCCATACAAATGTATTTACTTCAGAACAGTGGAATATTGGATGTGTAAACAGTAAACAATATGTTGTGTAAACAAAATCTTCTGCAAACATCACAAAGTGTACAAAAAGAAAATGAGGGCATCTCATATGCAAAATTATGCTCATACACTGATGTAAACTCAGAAATCACAACTATAAATAGAAATACACTTTATCTTCTTGCCATATTGGGGAGCACTGTAACTAAGTGATATTTGTGATTGCTCAGATTGCTATCTAGGTCAGGGGTAAGTAAATGCAGCCCTGGGCCACGTCAACCTCAATTGCACATAACTTTCAGCCTCATTTCAAAAGCTGGCCTCTGCAAGTGATCTGCTTGGAACTCTTATAAGAGAATCCTGCTGCTTTCCTTACAGACAGCTGCTTGAGAGCTAAAGAAAATGTCAGAAAACAAAGGAAAGACTTGATGGTTTTACTCATGGAACCAGGACAGAGCAAAGTGACAGGTCCAAATAGAAGTGGCAAAACCAGGCTCTCTCTTTCTGGAGATCCATCTGAGATGAATAAACCCAAACCAATATTCTTCAGGAACAAGGCTCTGCAGTTTTTCTAGATAGTTGTTGATAGTTGATAGGCTAATGATAAAGCTTCTCTATTGGTATCTACTCATCATTGAAGGAGATCCTCTTCTGGATCAACTGAGCAGTTTCCTTCCTTTCCTGGTTAATTGGTTCTTTATCAGGTTCAACATCTTCTTGGCCATGCTGGAAACAGGAGAATGCCTGAACAAAGAACTAGTAAATTTAATTTACTGTGAATAACCATTGAAAAAATTGATCTATACTATGTAGTAGTTGCCTTGTTAATGAAATCAGCCTAGGTTCCCCAGTCTATAAGTGACGGTCGTACAGGTAATCCTCGACTTATGACCACAACTGAGCCTAAAATTTATGTTGCTAAGCAAGACAGTTAAATGAGTTTTACCCCATTTTGCAATCTTTCTTGCCACAGTTGTTAAGTGAATCACTGCACTTGTTAAGTGAATCTGAATTCCCATTGAATTTGCTTGTCAGAAAGTTGCAAAAGGGGATCACATGATCCCGGGACATTGAAACCCTCATAAATACAAGTCCATTGCCAAGCATCTACATTTTGATCACGTGATCATGAATTTTGATCACGTGGTCATAAGTGTGAAAAATGGTCATAAATCACTTTTTTCAGCACCATTGTAACTTCAAACTAAATGAATGACTTTAAGTTGAGGACTACTTATAAATATAGTGCTTAATTACATTCATATAATTGCACAAGAATTCATATTAGTTGGACAATACCCTTGTGTAATTCTTTAACATGTGACCCATAGCTTTGAGGAGGAGGGAAGCAACCTAGAACTAAGGAGAAACTTCCTGGCAGTTAGAACAATTAACCAATGGAACAACCTGCCTCCAGAAGCTGTGAATGCTCCAACACTGGAAGTTTTTAAGAAGAGATTGGACAGCCATTTGTCCAAAATGGTATAGGGCAGTGATGGCAAAACTTTTAGGGACCGAGTGCCCAAACTGCAACCCAAAACCCACTTACTTATTGCCAGGTGGGCGTGGCTGTGATGGTCATGGCAGACTTGCTGGGTGTGGCCAAGGTAGGCATAGTCATCTTGAGGTTGCTCGCAGGGAGAGACACCTGTGAGGGCTGGGCAGGGTTGGGGGAGATCCAGGGGATCTCTGGCAGGTAGGGCGGTAGGCAGTAGGCTCATCCTGCAGGGTGAGGTGAGGCAAGGCAAGGCAGGGCAGAGATGCCATTGTCGCAGGGCAAGGCGAGGCAGGAGCCAGGATGGCTGCTACCTGACACCATCGGCCCCTGCACACAGAGGCCAGCAAGCACATGGGGGGCAACAGTGTCCGTCATCAGCCACAGCGTGCTGGCCCCTCGATTGGCACATTCTGGGGCTCCGCAGCCCACCGCCAGCAGTTCAGAGAAGCCGCCTCTGAGCTGGATGGCCAGTCAACAACTGAGGAGGCAATGCAGTGGGTCGTGCTTGGGAAAAGGAGAGCATGCGAGGCCAGGAGGGATGGGACGGGGGGGAGGGAAACCAGTTGTGCTGGGATGCATCCGGCCACGTGGGACCTCAGTGAGTTAGCGGGTGGTTGGTTGAAGAGGGACGGTTGCCATCTTTGGGGCATGGCACGTGTGTCCACAGAAAGGGCTCTGAGTGCCGCCTCTGGCACACGTGCCACAGGTTCGCCACCACTGGTTAGGGTTTCCTGCCTGAGCAGGGGGTTGGACTAGATGACCTCCAAGGTCCCTTCCAACGTTGTTGTTGTTATTATTATTATTATTATTATTATTACATCATGATATGAATTTAAGAAAAAATGGATAATAATATGCATACTGTTTTCTATACAGGGCAGGCAATATGCATGGAGAATTTCACACCAACTTTTTTTAAAAATGGAAAATAAAAGCTATTGCCATTTTTTTCCTCCCTCTGTTTCTCTAAATCTTTTACCGTTGATCTCTTTCATGGAAAAATGTATCAGATAAATACAATGGCCCAGATGGCTGCTCATTTACCAACCAACATGGATGCTGATGAATGTCATCCTGTATCAATGGACAGACAGTTTGGTTTGCCTCAAAAGCATCTGCAGAGTGTTAACCAACAGCAGTTTGTCTGGCAGTGTTACTGCTAGAGTTAATTCTTCATTGGGCCATAGAAAATTTAAACAGAGGGAAAGAGTGGGAGGGAGGGAAAATCAGAAGCAAGATGTAACATTACCCTTTCATTTACGGACCTGCCATTTTATGTATCTTTCGATTTCACTTCTTTATAGTTGACACTGAAGTACATGTCCTACTGATCTTTAAATCAGCAAACTTCCCTGAGACAAGGCTATTATGCACCGGTGGGATGCAATGCTATTGGCTCTGGTTAGTAACTAAGTAATACTGGTTCAAAAGGGCCTGCTGAGGTTCATATGACCTCTTTGCAACATTGATATGACTTAAACAAGACAGCAGGCTTTCTTTATAGAGATCCACATATTATGGAACATACACTTATAGCGTCTTATTTTCCCATATTCCAGAAAATTATTAAAAATCTCACTATTTTATCTGGTGTCCCACTCCATTTAATTGGATGTGGGGATCCCTCTATAAATTTGTGCATTGTGCATATTTGTTTTCATCTCTTATTTTATAAGGTATAGATTGTTTCTGATGTTCTTTTTGCATCCAGAGTTGCACAGCTGGGGTGGTTAATAAATACAAAGCTATTGCCAAATAAATTGTAATTGAATTAAGGAATTATTTATTTTGCTTTAAGAAATTTTGACCATACAAAGTTAGCAAAGACTTTATTCACATTTTCACAACAGTTTTCTTTGTGCATGCTACATTCAGGGTCTTTCTGGGACAGGGATCAAAAGAGATGATAAGTAAGAAGTATGGTCCTATGTATGTCCTTTTATTTTTGTTACATCTACAGTTTGCATTCTGCTTTTCTTATAAAAACACTTTGCCTGTGTCATCCATAGTAGAAGTGGTGAAGAAGAGAAATATACCAGGTGGCTATTATTTCACCCAGGCATTTATAGCCCGCTGCCATCAGAGCAGAATCTAGGGGGAAAGAGGGCTTTCCAAATGCTTCAGAGCTGGTTTACAGTATTGTGAAGGAAATGAACTAATGCACCATGCCAGTGAAAGACCTCTTCCTTTGTAAACCTTTTGACCTTTCAAAATGGCAGTCTGACAGCATTCATTTTGTGCTCTCCTCTACTCTCCTAAATTTGGTAAAACAAACATTTGGGCTATTTTTGCATGGGGGGGGGGAGGAGACCTTGAACAGGCAAAATAGGAACATGGTTCCTTGCACATGTTTAAAGCACTCTTTAACCCCTTCAAATTCCAAAATGGACTTGGTCCTACTTACCATTGGAATGGCTCCTTTGACATGCCAGTTCACAGTCAAAAATTAATTAACTGAACAACTTTCCCCCAAGATATATGAATGACCAGCAAGTATACTCAATAGCCATGACTATGGCTAGGGTAGTCCAAAACATCTGGAAGACATCAAGTTACCTACGCATTTTAGCCTTTCCAAAAAAAGAGGCTTTAGCACATTTCCCCTAACAAAAGCTCATCTAAGGCAGGGGTCCCCAACCCCTGGTCTGTGGACCGGTACCGGGCCACGGCATGCCAGCAACCAGTCCACACAAACAAGCAAAGCCCCATCTGTGGGATGCAGGCAGCACACAAAACCACGCTCCCTCTGGTCAGCAGAAAAACCTCTCTCCATGGAATCGGTCCCTAGTGCTCAAAAGGTTGGGGACCTCAGATCTAAGGCAGTCTCCAACAGTCTTCCTAGCGGCCTATTAACATGCTAGTTAACATTTTGCTTACCCAGTCTTTTTGACCTTTCAATTGCTCCTGCTTCCATTCAAGCCTAGGCTGACAAACACTGAGAACTCTCTGATCTTGTCCTACAGGTTTGGGTGTTGTCTCCCTACAAGTGCCAAGTTAGACAGTCCCTGGAGCTGATTTAACTAGTGAATAACAGTGGAGCAATGAGCTGCCTTGTTTTACATTGTTTCCTGGGTGGGTGGGGTGGCTGTGGAAAACTCTAACAGAGGAAGGGACTTCCTGAATTACATCCAACATTCTCAGTGGTAAAGGAAATGACCTAATATCTTTTTTTTAACTTAGACATTTTAGGCTAATGTTGTAAATCTGCTCATACTTTCTCTCCACTTCAATAATATTTAGAATTAAATTTCAGAATCCTCTGTAATGCAGTAGATTTTCCACTTCTCTAATCCATAGGATTCTGAACAGATTAAGCTTCCATTCATGCCCAGTTAGAATGGCCAATAAGAAGGAACTGAGACAGCTCAAGTCCAAAATATCAGAGTCAGCAAATTGCTGATCTACCTTGATATCCTTGATCTTTTGTATATTCAAGGCTTGTTTATGATTGGCTCCCAAACTTCTAAAATCAGTTTTAATGGATACAAGGTAGCAGTGGAAAGGAGAGGGGGAGGATGTCCATTAATGCAGATTTATGTAATATGTAATAACATTAACAAAGAAAATGCTTCTGCAATATGGTCTAATACACAAGCAAACACACACACACACACACACACACACACACACACACACACAACCGCAATCTCTGAACAGTGGTAAATCCAGAAGTTCAGTCAAGAACTTTATTAACAATACTGCAAAAGTTTGTTATAGTGAGAAAAGACCAGTTTTGACATTCAGCCTATTTAAGCTACATAATGGTGTGTCCTGTTCTTGCTTTAATTGGATTATCATACCTATTCTATGCTCTTTTATTTTTTTAAAAAACAGGGCATTTTATTTATTTATTTGAGGTATTAAAGTTGTTATAGGGAAGGGAGGAAGTTTATAGAGTATAGTAGGCCCTTTTCAATTAAGTTCCTTAGGTATAATTACCCTTCTCAATTCAAGGTGACAAAACTCTTTGGAAAAGAGGAAGGGAGGACTAAATGTTAATTCCTTTGCTTGCTTGCTTGCTTGCTTTTTTTTTGGAATAACCAATCAAATGGTAGAATTTTTCTTCTTTAAAAATAACCAAACACACAAAGTCTTGGCTACTTGTGGCACTTTTAACCAGCAGTGTTGTTCTGTATGAAGGCAAGATGTCCTTTCAGCTGCAGAAACTCTTCATCCCAGTTTTCCTGTCCTAGCTATCTTTCTCTTAATTATTCTCCTTCAGTCTTGTACATATTGTCTGTGTTTTCTCTCCTCTTTTCCCTTGCAATAAATGGCACTGACTTCTCTTTCTTCCAAATACATTTCTGTACACTATACAAACAAGCTGCAACTATGCCTAGAATCTTAATTTCAGGGAGAATGAAGAGAGGGCAGGACAGGAGTGTTGTTTTTTTTCGTAATGGGGTACTGAATCTTGGTGGCTCTAGGCTTGAGTCTAGGATTCTAGAGATCACAAGATCGCTGCTTGACGCCATTGGAACCAATTGCTTTATTTAGGTCCCCTGTGCATCCTGAGAGAGAGAGAAAAACTTGTTGAAAATTGCTATCCTTTGCATAGTCCCATAGCTTTAAGCCACAAAACAAAATAATCTTATTTAAGATTATGCAACAGGCTTCCTTTATTGAAACCTATGGGACTTGAATACTGTTCAAAATTGGTTGGATCACAATTTTGACTTTATTTATTACATATCTAGTGACTCACAAGATATAAAAACTGTATGTAACATAAAATGGCACAGACTCAGTTCCGGTAGGTAAAGCTGAGGGTGGGTAAGTTTAATTAGTTAAACTCACATATATTTTCCAACTGATAAGTCAACAATAAAAATCATCTTTTAAAGTCCATTGGAAAAAAACATAACTGGATGGGGGGGGAAAACATGTTTTGTTTACAAGAATCATTTGATGCCAAAGAGAACTGCCCCTCAGAAAAAACTTTAAGGGTGTAGAATGAAGCAACCACTAAGTTATTAACACAGCCCTTTAGTCCAATGAATGGTGGAAACTTTCTCTCAGTTAAGTGATAATGTCTCCAGACTTCCTGCCAGTCATGGCCCACCGCATAAATTGAGACAATGGTTGACTCAGAACCTTAAGAGTGTTCAGGAGTCAAATTCTCCAGCAAGTTGACATTTGATGTGGGATTAACAAGTGGGATCTCAGCCCATTTCAGGATGGATAAGCATAGCTGGAGAAACTGTTAACAGTGGTGGGAGGCAGAAATGCCAGAGGGCAAATGTTACTGTGCTTTGGTTTCCTCCCTAGAGTGATTAGATTAGGCAGGTGTCTCCTATAAACAGAGAAAGCAAAGGGCTCTCTCCAGCCAAGAGAGCAAATGCCAACTCCATGTAGGCTTCTTAAAGTTATTCTGCTTAAAATTGGGAGCAAAAATATATACTGTATTCTGCAACAAGAGTGATTCTTGATAGCAGCCACAACTGCTGAGAATTCTGGAAACTGCAGGCCAGTTCATCAGAAGGACAGAATTAGCACAAAGTGTTTTATACATATTATTGCACATAGTTTTGCAGAGTTGTTGCCTACAGTTGTGACAAACTGTGTCTCTCTGTCAGGAGATGTTGACAGAGATTAGGAGTGCAAGCAGATTTTGAAAGACTGGGGGAGGAGAGTTGCTTGATTATTGAATGATAGTGTAAAACTCCTACTGTGGCTGTGTGTTATTGTTCACATGTTTCCCAATGATGTAAATTCAAGCTAAAAAAAATAAAAAATGCATGCCAGGAGGAAATAATCCCCTGGAGCTCCTGTGATGGTAGAAGGATTATTAAGAATAAATTCTCCATGAGCTGGAAGAGAGTTAGCTTGGAAAATGTCTAGAACAGAGGTGGGGAGCTAGGGCCCTTTTATGACTTGTGGACTTCAACTCCCAGAATTCTGGGAATTGAAGTCCACAAATCATAAAAGGGCCATAGTTCCCCACCCCTGGTCTAGAATATTCAACTTTCAAACCCAAGACCCAGTCTATTTCTGTAGCTGAGGCTATATATATATAGTATCAATGAAGGAGAATATTTGTAGCTCAGAGTTGAAATGAAGGGTACTTGGTACTCTCTAAGCTTGCTTGTTTCCTTGCAGACATTTCATTACCCAAACTAGGTAACTAGCACTGATGATGTTATCTAGTTAGGGTAATGAAACCAGCTGCAAGAAAACAAGCAAGCTCAGAGAGCACCAAGGACCCCTCAGTATTTTCAGAAGTTTTGGCAGGGATTATTCTGACATCAATTATAGCCCTGCTTAAAGTGTCTATCATATATGAATTTGTTCTACAGATTCTCATGAAAAATTATTTTTGGTGCATAAGGATAAATATATTTTAGACAAAAGGCACTTTACAACTGTTATGTACGATCTCTTCCTATTTTGTATTCATGCCTATCTTTAGCATGTGAGCCAATCAGAAGTTAAAATACTACTCTTGTTCTTCCCTATTTTATTTTGTTGTCATTATTCCCTTTTTCTTCTGTACTCCATAGACAGAATAATCAGATAGGAGCGGTGATAAATAGAGTCCAAATTTGACTCAGATTGGGATAATTTCAAATGCTATAGATCAGGGGTCCCAACCTTTCTGAATTGGCAACCCAGTGGGAAAGGGAGCGGCAGGCATCTTTATCCGTGCATGCGCACACACACAAATGTGGCTGCGTGTGCATACGAGAGGTTCATGGCTTGTGGCTCAGCTAGTGCCAGAACAAGGGGGGTGAGTGCGCACACATGCATGTACACACTGGCCAGCCACTCATGCAGCCCAGTGGCTAAGAGGCCACAGCCCAGTAGTGGCCATAGCCCATACATTGGGGACCTCTGCTATAGATGATGTCTTGTTTTATATATTTATATGATAGTCCCAACATTGGACAGTATGGGACCCTTATTAGATTTTCATAAATCCCTTTACTTTCAAATTATACCAGACTGGTTGAAACTAGAGTTTTTCCTGATTATTCTTTGAGTAGTATCATTGAGTAGTATTCTTTGAGTAGTATCGTTGGATAAGAAGAGAAATTTGGATGTGCTAACCTTTGAGTGTTGTAGAGCAGAGGTCCCCAACTCCTGGTCCATGGACTGGTCCGCATCATGCCAGCAACTGGGTTGTGCAAAGAAGCAAAGCCGAATCCATGGGATGCAGGCAGCACACAAAACCATGCCCCCTTTGCTCCACGGAAAAACCTTTCTCCATCAAATTGGTTCCTGATTTCCACAAGGTCACCGCTGTTGTGAGTAAAAAAGGAAAGGGTGCTACCAATACCAGATAGGTAGGAAAGGTAATATAAAGAAAAGCAAGGGCAATATGTTATTCACTAATATCTTATAATAGATATTAACATAAAAAATCCTAACAACACATTAAAAAAAAACATGAGAACTAGATTTTTACATGACATCTTTCTTCAGCCTTAAGATTATTCTAATTCTGTCAACACACAAATCTCATTAATTCTTGCAGCATCCCCGTACAGTAAGTCAATAACATTAATCTCCATTTTGCAGACAATGGCTTGCTTGCTGCAAAGGCAGATGCAAAGCCGCACCAGTTAACAAAAGTGAGAGAAGTCAAATGTGAAAGCTTTGCACTTAAGGTTTCGTATCCCAGACTTGCTGTGCCTGAGCTGATGACTTTTGTAACAGGAGGATAAAAGGAATTTTGAAGGGAGAACATATGGCTATCCAGCCTGGGCTTCGTGCTAGTGTTATTGGTCATGGGATATTTAACCAAATTCCTCATCTTTCTCTATAGTTGCCAGATGTGCCTAGTATCAAAGGAATGGTGTTTCATCTAGAATATGTCAGTAACAGAGAATAAAAAATGAAAGGGGCACCTTTTAATGCAGAATGGGTCAGCTTGAATACATGTTACAGTGCAGCCTCCCTTCATATAATCCTCCTTCTCACACTTTAGAGATAAAAATATTTAAAGATAAAAAGTAAAAGTACATTTGTATTGCTGGTTTGGACACAGAAGTTCTGATGAATAAAAAATGAATTCTAATTGATACAAATTATAAAAATATACTCCATTTCCCTCCATTAAGTAGCATTTAATGCAGTCAATTCAGAACTTTTTTAAAAAAATTTCATAGACAGCTTTGTTTCAGCTCACTCACTCTTTCTCTTAGCCATAGCCAGCTACCACATGCTCCTCAATCTAACACTCATGAAAATCTATCTGGTATCAAAGGGATATCCCAAGGCAGAAGAACATAGAAAAGTTCAATACTTTAAAAATCTTGTTCAGATCTTGTTTACTGTTGCAATGCTTCAAATAGAATATTGATATAGAAGAGGTTGATGCTAACTGGCCCTTGCTCCATCATTGCTTATGGAATATCTGTGCTCAACTATATCATCTATATCTTGAAATCTGATATAATGTAGACTTGTATCAGATAGTTCCAAAGAATAGAATAGAATAGAATAGAATAGAATAGAATAGAATAGAATAGAATAGAATAGAATACTTTTTGACCAAGTGTGATTGGACACACAAGGAATTTGTCTGTGATGCATAAGCTCTCAGTGTACATACAAACAACAAAGTAATATAATAATAAGATACCAATAAGATAAGGTAGTAGAAAAGATGAGAAGGATAGTAGTAATACATCCATACTACATGGATAAATATCCTTAGACATAAGACAGTACTGTGGGAATTTGTTCCCTCCTGAATCAGTCAATTTAGTCATTCCTGCAAGCTCTGCAGGAGTGATGGCATGAGAGAAAAAACTGTCTCTGTGTCTAGTTGTTTTGGCATGCAAAACTTGTATAAACTATTCTCCAATACAAAAGAAGCTTATAGGATATTTTGACAATACGTTTCTGAGCAAATATGCAGCTAAGTCCCATGAAATGAAGAACATTTGACATTGATTTTAATAAGACTTAAGAACAATGAGGTTGCCAAGGATCCTAATTTTAATTTGCCATAATGATGGTGATGAATGTTTTTTGAGATGGATCATTTGGTCTGTATCTCCTGTGTACCATAATGAGATTTGAGGATGATCCCTTTGAAAGCCCTTTTAACACAGTAGTTTTTCAACTCCAAGAAAAGAATAGTAAAAATGGCTTGACTTGCAGCAAGTCCACTGACGACTAGAGACAGGATTAATGATAGCCCATAATATTCCAGTAGTACGTCTAAATGGAAAATAAGTTATAAAGAATATATATGTGTATATATATGTATATATATATTTGTTTTCGTAGATTTTCACGGGTATAGGTATGCAGGTCTTGGTGTATTTAGGTCTTTTCCCATGTAAGATTGAGAGTATCTTGGCGACGTTTCGACGAGGTCCTACTCGTCATCTTCAGGCTCGGGTCTTTGGCTTTGTGCTTGTGCGAGCAAAGTGTGATCGGAGCTGCTGTCTCTCTATAAATATTGGTGGGGGTGTGTGGAGTGCTGGCTTAGTTGCTGTAGGTGGATTGGTTGGCTGTGTAGGAGTTATTGTTTGTGGATTGTTTGGCTGTTTCATAACATCCTGAGTAGTTGAGGTGCTGGCTGTGTGTCCATTAGTCTTTTGTGTTGTAACGACCTGGGTAATGGGTTGTGTGATGACATCCTGAGATCTAGTGTAGTGATATCCTGAGTTCTGTGTTGCACCATCCTGGGTGGTTGGCTGTGTTGTAACATCCTGAGCTTTGGCGTTGTAGCCTCCTGAGTTCTGTAATGTGATGTCCAAGGCTGAAGGCTGTGAAGTAACATACTGGGCTTTGCTTTGGCTCCGAGTTTGCAGTCAAGCTCTGTGTTCATGGTGTGTGTCCGTTTGCTTTGTGTGGGGGTCGGAGGGAGGTGCAGCAGCTGGTGATGTCGTCGTGGTTTGGCTTCTGAATGGTGGTTGCATTTCGTCTGAGGGATGGATTTGGGCTTGGGTTTGGGTCTGGTGAGGGTGAATGGTGGTGGCGTACTGTGTTGTTCTGGGTCCGGTGTCAGTTTTCGTGGCTAGGACTCGTTTATTGATTAAGGCTAGTTTCCAGATGTCTGGTAGGCAGGAGGTATCACCACGTTTATTCATGTTGTGGGGTGTTTTTCTATTTCGATGGCTTCCATAATTATTCTCTTGTTGTGGTGTTCAGTTTTGGAGATTAGTTTGGTTCCTTCAAAATCAATTTCATGTCCTGTAGCTTTAAGGTGCTGGAAGAGGGAGGAAGTTTTTTCTTCTTTTCTGACTGCGTTCTTGTGTTCTGCGATGTGTGCATTTATTCTTCTATTAGTTTGTCCAATGTATGTGGCTGGGCAGATTTTGCATGGTATTTCATAGATTCCTTGGTTTTCTAGCTGGATTGTGTCTTTGGGGTGTCTTAAGATGTTGGCTATTTTTTGGTCGGTGCCGAAGGCTGTCTTGATATTGTGTTTGTGGAGAATTTTGCTGATTTTATCTGTGGTGCCTTTGATGTAGGGGAGGAGGGCGATGTCATTGTACTGTTCTATATCTCGGTCCTTGGGGGGTGTTTCCCTTTGGATTAGGCTGGTAATAGTATTTCTTTGGAATCTGTTGGAGATTAATACGTTTGTGAGAGTGTGTAATTCAGTTTTCAGGTGGTCTTTGTCAGCTAGGCATTTGGTTCTGGATATGAGGATCTTGGCTATGGAGTTGATCTGTGCAGGGTGGTGATGGGATTGTGCGTTTAAGTAGCGGTTGGTGTGTTTTTTTTCCCGGTAGATGGTGTGTCCTAGGGAGCCATTGGGTTTTTTGTAGATTAGGATGTCCAGAAAGGGGAGTTGGTTGTTAGCTTCTATTTCCATCGTGAATTGTATTTGGGGTGTAGGCTGTTGAGATGTGTGAGGAAGTTGTCCAGTTTTTCTTTCCCATGTGGCCAAATTACAAAAGTGTCATCTGCTTGTCTGAGCCAGAGTTTGGGTTTGTGTTCAGATTTGTCTAAGGCATTGGTTTCGAAGTGTTCCATGTATAGGTTTGCGATGACGGGTGAGAGGGGTGATCCCATAGGTGCTCCTTCTATCTGTTTGTATCTTTGTCCATTGTTGATGAAGTATGTGTTGGTTAGGCAGTGGTTGGTCAGATCTAGGATGTGCTTAGGGGGGTTGTATTTGTTTTGGATAGCTGTCAAGGCTTTTTTGATAGGCACTTGGGTGAAAAGGGATGTGACATTGAAGCTCACGAGTAGGTCTCTGAGTTGTAGGTTTTGTTTCTTTATTGTTTCTATGAAGTGGAGTGAGTTTTGTATGTGTGAGGAGATGGATTCTGTGTAGGACTGAAGTTTTTTGGCAAGAAATTTGGCAAGATTCTGTAGAGGTGAGCCTATGGAGAAGACTATGGGTCTGAGTGGTGTTCCTTCTTTGTGATTCTTGGGGAGGCCATAGAGCTTGGGACATCTGGATGATTTCTCTCTGGGTATGATTCTTTGCTGGATCTCTTCACTGATGGGAGAGGCTTTTATTTTGGATTTGGTGGTTTTTTTCCAGGTAGGTGGTGGGGTCTGTGTTTAGAGGTTTGTAAGCGGGGACTGGGAGTGGGTTGGATAGTTTGGCTTGGTAGTCTGATGTGTTCATCACTACTATGGCATTGCCTTTGTCTGCTGGGAGAATGATTGTGTTGTTGTCTTTCCTCAGGTTGGTGAGTGCTTTTTGTTCTTACACGGGAAATATATATATATATATATATATATATATATATATATATATATATATATATATATGTTTTCTGAGGTTTTCTTTTGTATGTGTTCGGGTTTTCTCCCACGTAAAATTGGAAGTGTCTTGGCGACGTTTCGACGAAGTCCCATTCGTCATCTTCAGGCTGGTGCTTTCAGCTTCGTGCCTCAGCAGCAGTGTGTGGTCTTGGCTGTTTCTTCCTTTTAACTGCCAGTGGAGGTATGAACTGATTGGGTGGGAGCTTGGCTGTGTTCTGATTGGGTGGAGGTGTGTTCTGATTGGTTAGGGGCTTGGCTGTGCTCTGATTGGCTGGGGGGTTGGCTGTGCTCTGATTGGCTGGGGGGTTGGCTGTGCTCTGATTGGCTGGGGGAGTGTTCTGTTTGGTTGTGCTCAGGTTAGTCTGAGTTGCAGAGGGATTCAAGATTTTGGGCTGCCCTGCCATTCCTTGGCTTCGCGTTCGTGGTCGTGCTTCCTCTTCATGGAGGGTGTCAGTTTGCTTCATGTATGGATTGGGGGGGTTTAAAGTGGCTAATGATGCAGCTGTGGTCTGGCTTCTGGTTTGTGGTCGTGCCTCATAGTCAGTGTGGCTTTGGGTTTGTTTTTTGCGTGGATGTTTGGTGGTGACTCCTGTGTGGTTTTTGTGAGTGTGGGTCTGGTATCATTTTTTGTGTTAGGGAGTCGTTTGTCAATGAGGGCGGGTTTCCAAATGGCTGGTAGGCGGGAGGTATCATCTCGCTTGTTCATGCTGTGTGGGCGTTTTTCTATCTCGATGGCTTCTCTGATTATTCTGTTATTAAAATGTTCACTTTTGGCAATGGTTCTGGTATTTTTAAAGTCAATTTCATGTCCTGTGGCTTTAAGGTGTTGGACCAGGGAAGATGTTGGTTCCTCTTTTTTGACTGAGTTCTTATGTTCTTCAATGCGTGCACTTATTCTTCTGTTGGTTTGTCCGATGTATGTGGTGGGACAAGTGGTGCATGGGATTTCGTATACTCCTTGATTTTCTAATTCAATTTTATCTTTGGGGTTTCTAAGGATGGTGGATATTTTTCTGTTTGTGCAGAATGCTGTTTTGATGTTGTGTTTATGGAGGATCTTACTGATTCTGTCTGTGATGCCTTTTATGTATGGGAGGATGGCTTTGCCGTTTTCTTGTTCTTTGTCTTGGATTTTAGTGGGGGTTTCTTTTTGGATTAGGTTTGTAATCTTATTTCTATGGAATCCATTGGATGTTAGTACATTGGTGAGAGTGTGTAGTTCGGGTTTTAGGTGTTGTTCGTCAGCTAAGCGTTTTGTTCTGGAGATGAGTGTCTTGGCTACAGAGTTGATCTGTGCTGGGTGGTGGTGTGAGAGAGCGTGCAGATAGCGGTTTGTGTGTGTTTTCTTCTGGTAGATGGTGTGTCCTAGGGAGCCATTGGATTTCTTGTAGACTAAGACATCCAGGAAGGGAAGTTGGTTGTTAGCTTCTGTTTCCATGGTGAACTGTATTTTGGGGTGTAGGCTGTTGAGGTGTGTGAGGAAGTTGTCCAGTTTTTCTTTCCCATGTGGCCAGATTATGAAGGTGTCGTCTACGTATCTGAGCCAGAGTTTGGGTTTGTGATCCGATTTTTCTAGAGCTTGGGTTTCAAAGTGTTCCATGTAGAGGTTGGCAATGACAGGTGAGAGGGGTGATCCCATGGGTGCTCCTTCTGTTTGTTTGTATTTTTGTCCATTATAGATGAAGTATGTGTTGGATAGGCAGTGGTTGGTCAGATCTAAGATGTGTTTGGGGGGTTATATTTGTTTTGAATAGCTGTCAAGGCTTCTTTGATAGGCACTTGGGTGAAGAGGGATATGACATCGAAGCTCACTAGTAGGTCGCTGGGCTGTAAGTTTTGTTTCTTTATGATCTCTATAAACTGGAATGAGTTTTTTACGTGTGAGGTGATGGATTCTGCATAGGGCTGTAGTTGTTTGGCGAGAAATTTGGCTAGGTTTTGTAGAGGTGAGCCTATGGAGCTGACTATAGGTCTGAGTGGGGTTCCTTCTTTGTGTATCTTGGGGAGACCATAGAGTTTGGGGCATCTGGATGATTTCTCTCTGGGAATGATTCTTTGCTGGATCTCTTCGCTAATGGGGGAGGCTTTTATTTTGGATCTGGTGGTTTTTTCCAGGTAGGTGGTGGGATCTGTATTTAGGGGTTTGTATGTGGAGTCTTGGAGTAGGTTGGTTAATTTGGTTTGGTAGTCAGATGTGTTCATAACCACCGTGGCGTTGCCCTTGTCTGCTGGTAGGATTATTATGCTGGTGTCTTCTTTAAGGATACGTAGTGCTGTCTGTTCCTCTTTGGGTAAGTTGCTTTTGGGTGGCTTGCTGGTGCAGAGGATGTTGGTGATTTCGAGTCTGATTCTGTTGGCGTCGTCGGGGTTGATTTTAGTCAGGCTGGTTTCAACTCCACATATAATGGTTTCAGTGGGGATGTGTTTGGGAGCGACTGCAAAGTTGAATCCTTTGGAAGCAACTTACCCAAAGAGGAACAGACAGCACTACGTAACCTTAAAGAAGACACCAGCATAATAATCCTACCAGCAGACAAGGGCAACGCCACGGTGGTTATGAACACATCTGACTACCAAACCAAATTAACCAACCTACTCCAAGACTCCACATACAAACCCCTAAATACAGATCCCACCACCTACCTGGAAAAAACCACCAGATCCAAAATAAAAGCCTCCCCCATTAGCGAAGAGATCCAGCAAAGAATCATTCCCAGAGAGAAATCATCCAGATGCCCCAAACTCTATGGTCTCCCCAAGATACACAAGGAAGGAACCCCACTCAGACCTATAGTCAGCTCCATAGGCTCACCTCTACAAAACCTAGCCAAATTTCTCGCCAAACAACTACAGCCCTATGCAGAATCCATCACCTCACACGTAAAAAACTCATTCCAGTTTATAGAGATCATAAAGAAACAAAACTTACAGCCCAGCGACCTACTAGTGAGCTTCGATGTCATATCCCTCTTCACCCAAGTGCCTATCAAAGAAGCCTTGACAGCTATTCAAAACAAATATAAACCCCCCAAACACATCTTAGATCTGACCAACCACTGCCTATCCAACACATACTTCATCTATAATGGACAAAAATACAAACAAACAGAAGGAGCACCCATGGGATCACCCCTCTCACCTGTCATTGCCAACCTCTACATGGAACACTTTGAAACCCAAGCTCTAGAAAAATCGATCACAAACCCAAACTCTGGCTCAGATACGTAGACGACACCTTCATAATCTGGCCACATGGGAAAGAAAAACTGGACAACTTCCTCACACACCTCAACAGCCTACACCCCAAAATACAGTTCACCATGGAAACAGAAGCTAACAACCAACTTCCCTTCCTGGATGTCTTAGTCTACAAGAAATCCAATGGCTCCCTAGGACACACCATCTACCAGAAGAAAACACACACAAACCGCTATCTGCACGCTCTCTCACACCACCACCCAGCACAGATCAACTCTGTAGCCAAGACACTCATCTCCAGAACAAAACGCTTAGCTGACGAACAACACCTAAAACCCGAACTACACACTCTCACCAATGTACTAACATCCAATGGATTCCATAGAAATAAGATTACAAACCTAATCCAAAAAGAAACCCCCACTAAAATCCAAGACAAAGAACAAGAAAACGGCAAAGCCATCCTCCCATACATAAAAGGCATCACAGACAGAATCAGTAAGATCCTCCATAAACACAACATCAAAACAGCATTCTGCACAAACAGAAAAATATCCACCATCCTTAGAAACCCCAAAGATAAAATTGAATTAGAAAATCAAGGAGTATACGAAATCCCATGCACCACTTGTCCCACCACATACATCGGACAAACCAACAGAAGAATAAGTGCACGCATTGAAGAACATAAGAACTCAGTCAAAAAAGAGGAACCAACATCTTCCCTGGTCCAACACCTTAAAGCCACAGGACATGAAATTGACTTTAAAAATACCAGAACCATTGCCAAAAGTGAACATTTTAATAACAGAATAATCAGAGAAGCCATCGAGATAGAAAAACGCCCACACAGCATGAACAAGCGAGATGATACCTCCCGCCTACCAGCCATTTGGAAACCCGCCCTCATTGACAAACGACTCCCTAACACTAAAAATGATACCAGACCCACACTCACAAAAACCACACAGGAGGTCACCACCAAACATCCACGCAAAAAACAAACCCAAAGCCACACTGACTATGAGGCACGACCACAAACCAGGAGCCAGACCACAGCTGCATCATTAGCCACTTTAAACCCCCCCAATCCATACATGAAGCAAACTGACACCCTCCATGAAGAGGAAGCACGACCACGAACGCGAAGCCAAGGAATGGCAGGGCAGCCCAAAATCTTGAATCCCTCTGCAACTCAGACTAACCTGAGCACAACCAAACAGAACACTCCCCCAGCCAATCAGAGCACAGCCAACCCCCCAGCCAATCAGAGCACAGCCAACCCCCCAGCCAATCAGAGCACAGCCAAGCCCCTAACCAATCAGAACACACCTCCACCCAATCAGAACACAGCCAAGCTCCCACCCAATCAGTTCATACCTCCACTGGCAGTTAAAAGGAAGAAACAGCCAAGACCACACACTGCTGCTCGAGGCACGAAGCTGAAAGCACCAGCCTGAAGATGACGAATGGGACTTCGTCGAAACGTCGCCAAGACACTTCCAATTTTACGTGGGAGAAAACCCGAACAACCAAAGACCTACATATATATATATATATATATATATATATATATATATATATATATATATATGCAGGTCTTGGCGTATTCGGGTCTTTTCCCGTATAAGATTGAGAGCATCTTGGTGATGTTTCAATGAGGTCCCACTTGTCATCTTCAGGCTGGGGTCTTCGGCTTCGTGCTTCTGTGAGCAAAGTGTGATCGGAGCTGCCGTCTCTTATAAATATTGGTGTGTGTGTGTGGAGTGCTGGCTTAGTCGCTGTAGGTGGGTTGGTTGGCTGTGTTGGAGTTTTCCACCTACCTGGGGTGCCAAGCCGGACTGCACTTGGGCAAGCTGGGGTGGGCTGGGTGGGAGGGCAAGGCAGGCGGCTTGGAGCGGTGGGAAGAGCCTGGCTGGCAGCAGTGGGGAAGGGAGCGAGCCAAGGCAGGTGGAGCAGAGTCGGCGACGGCAGCTCCTCTCAGACTGGTGTCTGGCCGCTTCTCCCAGCAAGGAGGCGCAGCCCGCCCAGCGCCTCTGGCAGTCCCACCAGTCCAAGAGGAGCTGCCGTCGCCGACCTCATTCCACCTGCCTCGGCTCGTTCCCCTTCCCCGCTGCTGCCAGCCGGGCTCTCCCCACCGCTCCAAGCTGCCTGCCTTGCCTGCCCGCCTGGCCCACCCCAGCTTGCCCATCCGGCTCGGTGCTCCAGGTAGGTGGAAAATTCCAACACAGCCAACCAACCCACCTACAGCAACTAAGCCAGCACTCCACACACCCCCACCAATATTTATAGAGAGACGGCAGCTCCGATCACACTTTGCTCGCACAAGCACGAAGCCGAAGACCCCAGCCTGAAAATGATGAGTGGGACCTCATCAAAACGTCGCCAAGATACTCTCAATCTTACACGGGAAAAGACCCGAATACGCCAAGGCCTGCATACCTGTACCCGTGAAAACAGGAATCCTAGTCTTAATGAGATTTCTACGGGAGCTAAGGAAGCAGTATAAGATAGTCACGTTTCCCAACTTAATTTATTCTCAAATGGTGTACGCATAGTTAGACACACATAGAGAACACAGAGACACAAACACACATACAAGCATTATATGCCATAGAGCTCAATCAATTTTCTTCCAAGAAAACATATTAGGTAATGTTCATAATCATGAATTATCATTGATCTGAGAATTCAAACCATGACTAATACTCTCTTGGAAAAAAACCACTAGTCTTGTGCTACACAAAAGGTTCATTTAAACAAGGAAACAGTGCCATCCTCTATGAATGGGTGATCCTGTCATCATTAGGCACATCAGAGGTTTTCCACCACTTCTGCCAACAAAGAACTTTGCACGGCTGAACATTTTACTGTTTCTGTTACTCTGGAGAAGGGGGTGCCTGATTTAGTCTGCCCTATTGTGGCTCCATAGCCATCCACAGACTACTTCTAGTATTGCAGTAAACAAAGGCAGAACCATATTTACTGCCAACAACATTATTCTTACAATGAAGAAGCTTCTGTACTGCTTCATCCTTTTCCCCTTCTTAAAATTAATATAATAAGAGCACATAGACTTCTATACCACTTCATAGTGCTTTACAGTCCTTTCTAAGCAGTTTACAGAGTCAGCATATTGCCCAACAATCTGGGTCCTCATTTTACTGCCTTGGAAGAATGGAAGGCTGAGTCAACCTTGAACTGGTCAGGATTGAACTCCTAGCAGTGGGCAGAATTAGCCTGCAATATTGCATTTTAACCACTATGCCACAACAGCTTCTACTCATATTCAGATGAAACTAGAATTTTTCTTATTAGGATATATGGACAACGGACTAGAAAAGGCTCATGGACAATTGTTTTATGTATGGTAACTGCAACGAGCCTATTAAAGCCTTCCATCCAAAGATGGAAGAATATCAGAATACCCATAATGGAAGAATGGATTATGAAAATGGCAGAGTTTGCAGGAATGGCTAAATTGACTTGTTTGATTCAGGAGGGGAACAAATTACTTTTATAAAAAGCTAAAAAAAATACGGCATTTTTGCTAAAAAATGATAAAATGAATTGGTGATTTCGGGATTTTCTTTTTTTTCTACTTTTCTTTTATGTTACTGTATTTTTTTTAATCTTATGTAATAAAAATTATATCTTAAAAAATTATTTTCCCCTTCTTTATCTTCCAATTTGTCGGCCAGCCTATTTTTGGAAACAGGTTTAGTGCTCTTTTAGAAAAGCATATCTTCCTTCTCCTGTCCTGACCACTTTCTACAGGGGGACAATTGAAAGCATCCTCTCATACAGCATCACAGTCTGGTTTGGAAGCATCACTGCTTCAGATAGGAAGGCGGTGCAGAAAGTGGTGAGGATGGCTGAAAAAATCATTGGCAGCTCCCTCCGTCCCATCCAGGACATAGCACAGAAGGGTTGCTTGAGCAGGGTCCATAAGATTATCTGGGACACTATACGACCTGTTTTCCTTGTTACCTTCTGGGAGGAGGCTTCGTGGTATCCGTAGCAGAACATCCAGATTCAGCCATAGTTTCATTCCATACAGCATTAACCTTGTGAACTCTCAAGCTTCCTCCTTCCATTATATATTCAAGGTGGATAGTGTTTAATATTCATTTGTTACGTATATGTAGGGGTGTGGGTCTATACATATGTTGTACATAGTATGTTTAGATGTATGTCAAGTATGTGTTTTACTTTGAGAGCGGGCAACTAAATTTCATTTTTAATGTGTGCCGTTGTGCCCACAGTAAAAAAAAAAAATGACAATAAAGGTTATCTTATCTTATCTTATCTTATCTTATCTTATCTTATCTTATCTTATCTTATCTTATCTTATCTTATCTTACAAGGAATCTCTGTGCTTGTTATCTATTATTCCAAGCACTCACTTATACTCACCCAACTCTGCCTGCACTTTATTACAGAGAGTTATTAGTAGTTGTTTCCTATTGGCGAGTGATGGCTGGGGGGGGGAAGAAAATATTAGCAGGGTAATGTGCTAATATTATCCTGCTAATATCTTTAACTTGGCCTACTTTAAAATAATAATATTAGGACTTGACATACGCTTATTACTATGGCTGAAGGCTTGGCAATCAGGCAGCACATTTTAGGTTGGCACAGTTTTCTGATTGTTCAAGAAATCACTCCACTGCACACTCCATTGGATCACACTCCAGAGGAGCCTCTGGTTATGCCCTTTGAACCAGACAGTGGATCTTTGGTAATAAAAACAAAAGGAAATCCTGCATATTCATTATCTCCAATTGTATCCAGTCATGACCTTGATACATTAGCAAATCAATATGCTCATCTTCTGGGTAGCAGTAGTGGGCTGTTATTGATTAGTCAAAAGACCATCTCAGAATAAAAACACACACAATGCCACATCAACAACAGTAAGACAGAATAAGTACAAGTATTTCACCATGTTAAAGTTCAACATCTTTTGTAAATGATCTGTCCCAGAAAATTATATCTCATTTGGGCAGGCATAACTAGGAACTTTACAGTGTGGCTAACAACATTTACATTTACCTCCTGAAGGAGATAAGGCAATATAAGATGACCTCAGGGAACTGTTCTAATTAGTAATGGATCTAGTACTGGATCCACACTAAAGCATACACATGACAATCAAATAAAATATGTGTTCTATCTTCTATAGCTGGTGTATATATGAATACCCATCCCTAATATATTATTTTCTAGAATCAACTGCATCTACCATGGAGTTCAGTAGTTCAAAGCTTACCCTGGTAAATATCATTCCTGGCACTGTGTCAGGCCCATAATTAAGTTTTTTTTTTCAATGCTCTTTTGTTCTTAGCTGACCATTTTAGGAATTTAGGAATGATAACGTATAGTTTGAATACTGATATCCAAGACTCTCTGCTTGAAGATTTCTCTGTCCTGTTGTCCAATCCAAAATAAATATGAACGTGATAGACCATACAGTACCATAGTTTACCTTCACAGAGGACAGAAGCTCTACATATAGATTTATTATGATCACTTTACTGGTGGTATTCACAAACATATTTAAATTTCATCTGAGTGCATGGTGTTATTCAATAATGAAATATGATACTAAATAATAATATTTACTAAAATATTTCAGGTTTATTTTAATGCATCATCATTTCTCCAGTGTTTTGAGGTTGGGAGGAAAGATTCACACTGGATCTCTCTCTTGATATGGAATTATTTTGTCATTTACTTTGATGTTATCACATCGACATAGCTTGGTGATTTTCCTGGGGACAAATATTAAACTGGAATATACTAAAGAGCATTACACTTGTTATTCTGCTTTTCACCATGACTTATTTACAAACCAATGGAGGGGGGAGGGATTTTGTACAAAGCTTTGTCTTTATAACTCCCCTGCCATAACTTGTATGGGGTGGACTAGTCAATATTTATCTCAAACAACATTTAGCCTTAATTCTTGTGCTCTTCAGACTCACAAACCTCCCATTATTTCATATTGAAACTTCAAATTAGCTGGAACATTATTTCTCTTAAAGCTAACAGCCTACATAAACTATTTCTCCTTGATAAAGTTTAACTGGGAAGCAAAGACAATTAATATATATTTTTTAAACCAACATGCTAGGTCTACGCATTATTTATGCCTCTAATTATCTCTTTCTAGTGGGTATTTTAGTCCCTGTCTAGTCCAAACATTAATTATTTTCATAACTATAGCAAAAGTTAAATAATAAGCACTCAGGGCTACAGTACCACTGTAAAGCTCCTGTTTAAATGAACACATAAATTTTATTAATGGATGCTTTATACAACCCCATACATTATAAATCAAACAAGGAGCCAATTTCCATCTTTTAAGGGTGCTGTGGAAAAGCTATAAGATTATAGAGGGTAATTTTTATTAAGTTTAAAATTCTTCTCCTTTTTTTCTTCCTAGTAACGAGACTATTATGAGAATAATTTAATCTGGTTTGTCATGAAGCACCTCAGCTAGTTAAATAAGTTAATAAATGACTATGCATTAATCAAAGTGACAAAGCCTGGAAGACAATTCTGGTGATAGTACTAATTAGTATTTAATTAGAAACTTGGGGTGATATATATATATGTAGGTCTTTGGTTATTCGGGTTTTCTCCCGCGTAAAATTGGAAGTGTCTTGGTGACGTTTCAACGAAGTCCCATTCGTCATCTTCAGGCTGGTGTTTTCAACTTCGTGCACGAAGCCGAAAACACCAGCCTGAAGATGACGAATGGGACTTCATTGAAACGTCACCAAGACACTTCCAATTTTACGTGGGAGAAAACCCGAATAACCAAAGACCTACATACAAACACCCGCGAAAACCTCAGAATACACACACACACACACACACACACACACACACTGAAACCATGGCAAAATTAAATTTGCTTTTAAAGAAACATCTTTAAAATGGGATTTCAGCATATCATAAAAGTGTGCAGAAACCACAACAACTTTCCATTCTTCACTTCTATTTTTAGGGCTCAGTATTCCAACTGAGCTTTTAGCTGAATTGACTGGAGGGCAGAGGGATGTTTCTGAGATATCTGAGGAGATTTGGTAAGATGTTTAAAAGGTATAATTTGAATTCTGCTGTTGATTAAAATGAAATAAACAATTGATATTATTATTTCTCTTTTTTTAAAAAAGCTAATTTATAAAAGAACTTTTGACAAAGTTCTTTACTTAACTTGCAGACAGGGCAATGTTTTCCTCCCAAGTAGTAAAGTGACATTGGCTTCCTACTAAATATTGTATCCACAATCCACACTGAAGTGAATGTGCCTGTGTCGTTTTTTCTAATGAAGGTCCATTTTATCTTTATACTCAGGAAGGTGTCCATTGTTAATGGGGCAATTTCTGATAGCCAAAGAGATAATACATCATTCTGTTATATGTTTCAGAATGTTCTTTCTAAGCTCTACAAGCTATTTTCAGACCTTGTTACTGGCTGCATTTATACAAGGAAAGGTTAGCCACAGTAAAACTGCTTTTTCTATTCAACAGTCTATCTCTGTCACTGCTCATTTATGTGCGAACATGACAGATTGAAACCAGCATTATCCACTACTGACAAGTGTCAGGCCTATGGTTCAATCAGCTTCTTCCTTAAGTTAATGCCAAGAGCCTGGCATTTGAAATAGTCAGACCAAAAGAGAAGAGAGACAATCAAGGTCAAATTGATCCAATTCTCTGCATATAAAAGGGATTCTCCCCAATAACAGAGAGGTTTTTATTGCTCTCCAAACACATTTGTTCTTAAACAGGGACATGGCTTTCCATAAAATCTGGGAGCAACGCAAGGAGGGCATTTTAAGGTCATTTCACAAGAAATGTTCTCCTTGGGTTTTTATTCCATTTGTGTTTCTTTGTTGGTTGCTCTCTGTAGTTTAAACTTCACATGTGGAAGAGAATGGTACCTGAAATATTTAGTTATGTTTGTAGATGGATAATTGTAGGAAAGTAGCAAAAAGTGCTATTTTCACAACAAAAATTGACACAAAAATGAACTGAGACTTTATTTCCTAGAATTGCAATTTGAGAAAGGAAGTTCTAGTGATATCCTGAAGGCTTATTTCTAATTCTAGAAATGACAGACTTTGTACTGGCAGCCATTTTATTTGGAATGTATAATACATTGGAAACACATATTTGTGTATTGGCAAACATTCCTTTCAACAGTAAGAATGGGAAAAAACTGTATTCAAGTTCTAGAATTGGCCCATATATTGAAAAGCCACAATAAATTTAGAAGTCTAGGGAAAAAATCTTTTATAATTGTAATAAATCAATCTCTTACATGATTGCTCAGAAAAATGGTCTACCCTTATGCTGGTCCTTGACTGTAGTGAGTCATTTATTCATTAATACATTCATCTGGCATACTGTTCTCAATACATGTTTCTTCCAAGGCATTGAATTGCAGTTTTAAGTTTCTACGTATTTTCTTGAACATTAGAATGCCATAACCTGAAGCAGCAGGACTGGTATTAGACATTTGTTCTCCTGATGCAAAGAATGAAATACAAATTTTCCATGATTCTATGAATAGACCCCAATAAAAATGGCAGTTGAATTATTACCTTCTACCCAACTGCTAACTCTACTTCCTATGAATGTTTCTTGTGGTTCTACATGGCCCCAAAGTCAGTCAGGAAATCAGTGAGGCAGCTTGCTATAAACTAAAGAAATTGGCTGTTCAAACAAACAAACAAGCAAACAAGCAAACAAACAAACATGAAACTCAAGTTTCATCAGACTTGAAAAACATAGAGGAGGTGCCCATAAGCACGTTGTTCAGCTCCAGTTCACTTTCTAAGCCTTGTTGTCTAATTTATATTGGGCCTAAAAAGTTGCAATTATTCCTTCCTCAGAAGCCAAGATGTTTAAATATTTCAGCTAAGCAAGAAATCCACACAATATTTGATTTTCTGTATTACCATCACATAGCATTAGTGAGACCTCCTTCATATCTGGGATGTGTCTGATCACACATTATTATCAGGGGTGATTTTTGTAGATCACTAAGTGCAAAGGGACTCCTATGTTTAACTATTGTCAGAGGATGGAATTGCAGCAAAAATGACTTGTGATCAAAATCCTACATGTCCTGATTTCTTCTTTTGCATAGCAATGGGATGATCTGAGATGTATTTTTAATAAGAAGAGAAAGGTAAAAGGAAAAGAAAAAACTATTATAAATTACAAGTCTGATGTATTAAACATTTATTGGTGTTACACAAATATTCATCTCTTGTTAATTAGTAAACATTTATTATATTATTAACATTTGTTTAAAAATAGGAAAAATGGAAAATTAAGCATTTAATCTAATATATTTTTTCCAAATAAGATTGCTGGTGGTAAACTGTTGTTCAAATATATAAAAGAGTCAAGCCTTTCAAACTATTGTATAACTGACATAAAAACTGGTGTCCTTCACATGTTACACTGTCGCTTTGTGATCACAGAAAGTGAAATATCCCTTTCCATTATCTTTCCACTGAAATATGTTGGGCCTTTTGTGAGACAGAGGGTCCATGTAGAGCTGTGGTTAGTTGCTTTAATTTCTTCCTGCCCTTTTCTCTTCTGAGATATTAATCTGATCCTCTGGGCCTGAATATCAATTTGCCAATATATTTTGTTCCTGCTTTTTTATCATCATCTCTTTGACCTCACCCATCACATTTTCTGGTGTATGATTCTGCCACTCTACATTTTTAATTTATTTTTATTGCTTTAAATTAATAACAAAAAAACCCAAAACCCAAAAGATAACAGTGATGGAGTTGCATACATTGTCAAAAAGAAGAGAAAAAAAGGAAGACATAAAATGTGCTTTAATAAAAAAAGTGAAAGAAATACAACAAAGGAAAAACAGTATGATATGTCACTGTAACAGTAAGAAGTTACAATTCTGTATATACTTATACAATGTTTTTGACAGTCCTTTTCTAAACAAACATAATCAAATTCAATAAGTCTAAATATTTATTGTTCTATAAACCACAATTTGAAGCTTATTGGCACTCTTGTGTCACTGATAGGGAAATTTCCAGGGATATCCTCTGTTTTGCACAAGATCTTCTAAAGACTTACATATACAATAGAAATGGAACCATTGCATTATCCAGCTCATTGAAAGAGCTAGTCAAGAATGGTTTTAATGTATAAAATATGATTAAAATTCCAGCACTTGTGCTTGTAGGCACAAGCATAAAATATATGGCACTCATCTGTTAACAATGCTTAGAAGCTGGGAGGAAAAAAGAGAATCCAACTCTCAAATGTATCATGTTTGTAAATGTCATAGTTTTAAGGAGCTGTTCCACTTACATGTCCCCATCTGGTTGAAATATTCAGCTGGGATTTGTCACTCTTTCCCATATGCCAGAAGTTGTTTCTAAACATAAAATGGCCCCAAAATATCATCACATCAACACTTTATAGCTCACATGACTTCAGAGTAGAAAGGGGGAGAGGAACCAGCAGTGATTATATTAAATCAGATTTTGCTAAAATATTTTCCTATAATTCTGACCTTGGACATAAAGTCCAATGAATATGCACAGAACATTTTCACTAGTGGATTCCACTGATTTCTTTAAATAACAGAGACAGCTAATGAGCAAAGGCAAGGGATGTGATAAGCCTTGCCACTATGATCCCAGTATAAAGGTTCATAGGATAGTAGATATTTTCTAAAGATAGTAGGTGGGTTTTCTATTCCCTGAAATAAAGGCTTTGTCTAGTTAGTGTTTCTGGATCACCATTAACCAGGTTTGATTGGGTTAAATTTGTCAAAAAAGATTTGCATGCAGATGGTTGTGGTATATAGTGACGGCTGGAAATGGAATATTAATTTCTTTTCCCAGGGAGTAGCTATTGTCGGGGGGGGGGGAGGAGGAGAAGGGGGAGAGGGAGGAGGAGGAAATATTTTATATTTTTGCAATATAATCAAAGTCCAAAATAGCAGAACTACACAATATAACTAGAATATGTATCTAGTAAGCACACAAACTTTCCTCTCTCACACAATCTTCATCTATAGAAAGTAAAAACTGCTATTCTCAACATAGGTTTCATCATAACTGGAATCTCGGTGTTTTCAAACCTACAAAACGACACTCATGCAAATTGCAAATCACCAATTGTTCAAAAATGTTATTTTTAAAATAGAAAAAAAGCCACAAACTATAAATAGGGCCAAAAGCAGGGATAAGATGTACAATAATGATGATGATGATGATGATGATGATGATGATGATGATGATGATGATAAAGTTGGAAGGGACTTTGGAGGTCATCTAGTCCAACCCCCCTGCTCGTGCAGGAAATCCTATACCATTTCGGACAAAGAGAGCTGTCCAGTCTCTTCTTTAAAACTTCCAGTGTTGGCACATTCACTGCTTCTGAAGGCAGGTTGTTCCACTGGTTAATTGTTCTAACTGTCAGGAATTTTCTCCTTGGTTCTAGGTTGCTTCTCTCTTTGGTTAATTTCCACCCATTGCTCCTTGTCCTGCCTTCAGGCGCTTTGGAAAATAGCTTGACTCCCTCTTCTTTGTGGCAGCCCCTGAGATATTGGAACACTGCTATCATATCCCCCCTCGTCCTTCTCTTCGTTAAACTAGACATACCCAATTCCAGCAACCGTTCCTTATATGTTTTAGCCTCCAGTCCCCTAATCATCTTTGTTGCTCTTCTCTGTACTCTTTCTAGAGTCTCAACATCTTTTTTACATCGTGGTGACCAAAACTGGATGCAGTATTCCAAGTGTGGCCTTACCAAGGCATTGTAAAGTGATATTAATACTTCACGTGATCTTGATTCTATCCCTCTGTTAATGCAGCCTAGCACTGTGTTGGCTTTTTTGGCAGCTGCAGCACACTGCTGGCTCATATTTAAATGATTGTCCACTAGGACTCCGAGATCCCTCTCACAGTTACTACTATTGAGCAAGGTACTTGTACATTTGGTTTTTCTTGCCTAAATGTAGAACCTTACTTTTTTCACCATTGAATTTCATTTTGTTAGATAGTGCCCAGTGTTCAAATCTGTCCAGATCCTCCTGTATCCTAAGCTTGTCTTCTGGAGTGTTGGCTATTCCTGCCAGCTTAGTGTCCTCTGCAAATTTGATGAGTTCCCCATCTATCCCCTCGTCCAGATCGTTGATGAAGATGTTGAAGAGCACAGGGCCCAGAGCACCCCACTACACACTTCCTTCCATGTAGATGCGGTTCCATTGAGGACAAGTCTCTTCACTATTTCTGATCTTCTGCTTGTCTACTCCTTTTCTTCATCCTACAATAGATCTCAATGGAACTTGTGACTATCACTTTCTTTTGCCATCCAATCATGCACACACACTATTTGTGTGTACACACACATTCTTAGAGAGCAAGGATTCAGTTCTAGTAGAATACAAGTAGGCCTGTAGTAATCAAAACCTTGAGAGTCTATGCTTTTTTTCCCCAAGCACAATCTATTAGAGTATCAGATTAATATCAGATTTGTTTTGTATCATCTACTCAATAGTGATGCTGACCAGGCTAGGTCACAGCTTTATGCTTAGCCTACCTTCCAGGTTTGTTGTAAGGCTAAACAGGGTGAAGACCATATACCTCTTTAACTCCTTGGAAGAAAAGTAAATAAATGAAACAAAACAAAGACAATTAATGTTCCCTGAAGAAAAACAATAGATAAATGAAATAAAATAAAGGCAATTAGTTCTCTCAAGGGCTCATGGTTTTTTTATTCAAGGCTTTAAATTGCCTTTAATTCTGTTTTCTCATGTGAAAGTCTGAGCATTCTCAGGTAAAAGAAGCAACAGGAAGAAAGCATTTGTAAAACAGGTTTTACAATTTACTTGAAGCAGGTTTTAAAATTGAACCGACAATTGAAAAAAAATTATATGGAATCACTTCTTAGGCAGTAAAAAACCATTTAAGCTTTATACATATGAAAAGACCCCCATGAATCTGAGCAGTTTATATTTGTGTTATCAATTTGTATCTAGAATGGAATCTTCCTCATGCTGAGAAAAATTGCAGCAAATATATCTGAATAAACCAGAATGTTTTTGACAGAGAAGGAAATTTATTATGCAATTACAAAAAAATAGCCAATATCACATTGGATGCTGGCTATGGAAAGTCTTTAGTGCATGATAGGACTTCAGAGTTATTTTGGCAATAGCAACTCTACACACTATCAGTAAAATATGAAATCCATCTGCTGCATTTTTAACATCATTTTTTGTACTATCTTCCTGCCCAACCATTAAATTCTATTAATGTGCCAAGATACAATTATTTTTAATGCTTTTAATAGGAACTATACAGTAATCCCAAAACACTGCTTGGATTGTTTACAGATACAAACTAGGAACTTGTACATTACTGAACAATTAGCAATGTTAGAGCAAATAATACATTTTTTATTATTGCTGTTAAAACCAGAAGATATTGTGATGCAGATGTCCTGGTTATTATTTAACAGTAACGCAGATAAGTGTTTTATCATCTTTGTGGCATGGTTTCCTTTGCAAAATGACCCAGCCACAAAAAGCTCTGCAGTGGGGAAAGTGTTTGGGTGCAGAAACCCCCTTAATTCAATCCTCACTATTTTCATTTCAACAGAACAAGTAACACCAGGCCACTTTTTTATATATATACTGGGTTGAAAATTTCTGTGTTAAGAACTTCTTTCCTCATACAATAAAAGTCTTAAGAGATGAAGTGGCTAAAACCTCAATACATGCATAAGGGTCTCATGAAGTTATGTGGTTGCTTGAGAGGGAAAGAATCACCAGATGAGAAAGAAGACTCTCTTCCATTCAGGTCACAGATATTCTTGGAATTATTTTGGCCATCTAGTGGCCATTAGCAGATTCATCAATATATTTAGTAAAATAGATACAATGAATGCAAAAAGTAAGCAGAGGAATCCATAGGGAGGGTTGCAAGGGAGGGTGGAGGCTGGATGACGAAAGGGATACTGTGCACTGCAATCCAACTTCTGTCTTTTTGTTATGTGCTTTGTGATGTTGCACACTAAGAAAGGGGTGGAGTCACTCTGCTTTAATCATTTTGATAAAAACCTTTGATTCTACAGCAGTAATAAGGATTCATTTTGTCCTGTCTTCAATCAACTTATATCTAGCATCCATGTTGAATAAGCAGTTTGACCAGTGTGATAAAACTCAATCCAAACTTTTTTAAAGATGTGGCTGCCTTTAGAGTCTAAATGGTAACAATCCAATCATCCCTTACAATTGATATAGGCTGGTGTCACACTTTGTGTGGGGTAGTCATTTGTGGAAAGACATAATTGCAATATTTATTTCTGTTTAACAAAACCATAGTTTTAAAACTGATAGCAATCCTGTGCTGACAATGTTATCATCTCTGGTTTCAACCAAACTCCATTTTTTCTGGACAATCATGGTTCTTTTTGAACTGATTATAGTGTCTGGTTTAGATGCTTCACAAAGGTTTTAGACAAAATTATCAATGATAAATAACCATGGTGACTTAATGGAGTTTGAGCAATTGCCTTCAGGTCCTGCTTGTGAACTTTTTGGAGGTTTCTGTGGGCTTCTGCATAGATCCTATATTAGGTTGCTCTTTGGTTTGATCGGAAGAAGTCTTTATGACTAGTAGATCAATAAGATTAAATGTGATTCCTGTCTTAAGCAACTATATGGCACTGGCTTTGTCTACATGGATCTTGATGTCCTTTTCAATCCATCTTCCTCAACTAAGCAAAACCTTGGGAGAATGTTTCCCCAGTCTACGAAGCGAGCAACTGTTTTATATTTATAATTAAGCTTAACATTAAAATCAAATTCAGCTGTTTTATTCCCACCCATTTTTTGGAATGCCAGTGAACTCCACTGAAAGGCCTTAAACATAGAAGAATTGGGCACTTCTGCCCTAGTATCTAAATTTGTTTTACTATGATGATCTTCATTTATAATGTACAGTATTTAACAGCATATATGACAAATGCCTACATAAGAATATTTCAGATGAATAAATACATATCCCACCTACTTTGCTTCTATTCAATTTTGGGAGGCAAGAATTTGTCAAAATCTACAAATTTTAATGATATAGCTTGTGAAGATTGCTTCTTAAAAGAAGATTCAAAAATATAGGACTTTTTATTAAATAGCATTCCTCCAGTCTATGTGTCTGAATCAGGATTGTCTGCAGGGTATGATCAAAAAAGTCAGAATGACAGCTGCCATGGTACAATCAAAGTTCTTTGTGACACCATAAAAACAAGCAGAGTTTCAATCAACACAATTGTGCTGCCCTCTCGACTCTTTTTTCTTTCATTTCCTAATCTGGGTTGATTGTTGTATTTCTGTCTTAGGCCTGCAGTGGGAGTTGTCCCAGTCATAATCACCCAACTCTGCTATTCTCATTTCACAGATTTACATAAGTCCAAAGGGGGAAGCTCTGTGTAAATATAGATCAGCTTTGATCCTGACCCTACTGGGACTTGGAAATGTCAAGACTGCATTTTCTTGTGATGCATCAAGACATTTAATGCATCATATGATGATGAGGATGTAGTAATCCTCAGAAGCAACTCATTCAACTTACCCTAAATCAGATATCCCTGTCCTGTGATACCCATTGCTTTTTTCATCTGAAATTCTGCTGTACCACTAAAGCCAATTTTAATCAAAGGCATTACTCAATTTTAGATTTGCTTTGATGGCATACTTTCCCTGGGGCATGCATAAACAACATACATATTTTGCTGGCATTAATGCTGAAGTATTGTTTAAATTAATTATTATGCTAGGAGAATCCTATGCTAAGTTAACAGAAGTAAAGTTTTCATTCTACATAGCTACTCTGACTCTAGAAAAGTGTCAATGGAGAGTTGGACAGAAGAAATGTGACTGAAGAAGAAATTCTTCAAAACTGGGTTTGGGCTTGGGTTCCGTAATCAGTGTAAATATTATTTCTTTCTTTTCCTTTCTTCTAATCTACTCCATGAATGCTCAAGAGGTAAGCCAATTCTTCCAGACAGTATCTGGAAAGCATACATGAGAAGAAGTATCCGGGCAATTGCATGGAGTTAATTTGCTATCTTAGAATCCATGGAACCAATGCAGGAGAATATTTGTAGCTTAGAGCTGAAATGAGATAACATCATTAGATGTTACCTAGTTTTGGTAATGAAACATCTGCAAGAGAACAACCAAACTCAGAGAGCATCAAGGATTCTTCATAGAATCCATGGAAACATACAAATTACTATAGACAAAGATCCATAGTTATTTGGGTTATTGGTTCAAAAAGTTATTGGTTCAAAAAGTTCTTAGGTTGTCTAAATGACTTCATTGTTTGGATGCAATTACAAGTCAGTGTATATAGATTCTGACACTTTCTGATAAGGTAGAAAGGATGATTAGCCCCAAAATATGGAGTAAAGTGGGGTGGGGTTTGCTTTTTTTCAAACTATTGTACTCTTTTGGATCTGTCCTCTAAGAACTTGTAGTAGTCATACTCTTTCAAAGACATTTTAGGGTTCTCCTGAGATTTTTCTCTCCATGAAGGCCTGAAGACACATCCGCAGGGCTGGCTCTTCATTTGATAGTGCTTGAATATTTTGCACACAAATAAATACAAAATATACACAAATCTGCTGTTGGGACTTTTGAAACTTATTAGGTTAAAGAAATGCAAGGAATGTCCTCTTTGGCATCCAATGACCTGGAGAGTCATGTTGCAAGAGGGTGCCAGAAAAGGTCTTCTTTTCTGCACCATGCAGGATTTGGAATTCCAGAGTTTGAGTACATTTGTCCATCTTTTGTTTACTTACTTATCATTTAGTGTTTGAAATGGTGTGTCTACAGCCAATTTATTTTTTAATTTATTTGATTTTATGATTTCACCCTCTTTTTTATGATTTCACCTTGAGATTGTAACCCTCCATGAGATCCTATAGAAAATGGCTGGACTATCAGTGTTATAAACAAACAAACCAGCAATTGTTCCATTCGCACCAGATGTAGCTTGGTCATATGTTTTACAACAGCACACAAATTATTTATGGAGTATCATGAGGACATTTGTAGATACGACATATTCATCACTGAAGTTAGAGACCTTTGTGCTGAATGCAGCTCTTCCTAGTTTTTATGTACTTACCAGGTATGATTATTGAAGCGTTTAAAGCCAAGGGAAAGAATGCAACCTCTGGCAATAATTGAAAAGTATACAGATTTTACAATCGGAAAGAAAAGAAGAAAGTACAGTACAGTAATTGGATACTATTGGGAATATATGTAAGGGCATGTGAGAACGACCTTGGGAGGTGGGGAAGAGATACTGCCTAGGGAACACTCAGATAAGAGGGAACATGGTACATAGCTGCATAATGGGAGGAGCAGTTATTGGGCTGTAAAGGAGATGGCAGGAGAACTGTACTTTGAGATTTGGAAGATTGATGCCAGCCTTCCCAGATAGGCCAGATAGGGAAACATGACCAGATGAGCTAATTCTACTTTATTGTAAGGCTACTTTAACATAATCTTGCCTGACCATTCTCAGGCAGAATATCAATATCAGTCTTCCTGGCATCCTTCATATGAGATCGCAGCTCCTAGTATTCCCACCCAACTTTCCTGTAGTCTCAAAAGACTTGCAGATTGCCAGACTGGGAAAGGCTTATGCATTCTTAAACAGAGAGCAAAGAAATAGCACAGAAACAGCTTGATTACAAAACATCTACTAACAAAGACCAATGAGATATAATATAAAATACAACTTTGGATAAGAGCAATGGAATAGAAACTGGTTCTTGCCATTATGCAGAAAGCTCTGCCACAACCTGCACCATTTCATCATGGCACACACTAACCGAGAATGGCACTACTGCAGCCAGAGGGCAGTGGAAGGGTAAAACAGGTTTGACATGTGAAATTTGACTGCCAAATCTTCAGGGAACAATTAAGAGCAAACAACAGTCAAGATAAAGAGGATGGCAATAAAAATCCTTCAGCATGACACAAGAGTTGCTCAATGTATCAGATCTGAAATATTAAACAATACATGTCAGCAAATATACTATGTTCTAATCAATTGTCAAGCTTCTGCTGTTGATTACCATGTTTCTATACCTATAGTTTGGTGTAATAAAATTAACCAGTGTAACTCAATAAACACAGTCTTTGCCAATGCTATTCACTTTTCCTATAAATATATAAATATACAAGAGGAATTTACCACCAGGCACTTTCACCGTGCTCAATGGAGCACCAAGGATTTGGAGTTTAGGACAAATACTCAGGACCCCATGACCAGTAAGAATGGCAGATGATCGGGGCAATAGCAAACAGATCCACTGTCCTAGGCTGATATAGAGATGCCATAGCATATGCATACCTTCTCCTTCTCCTCTTCTTCTTCCTCCTTCTTCCCACTCCCCTTCTCCCTCAGTTAATAAAAGGAACATCTTGTGAAACATGTGCATAATTATTGATGCTTGTTTTATAATTTTAATTTAAGATTACAATAAATATTAATAATAAACATCGTACATAATGTAAATATTGTCTTTATATAATAAATGTTTATCAGTATTATGAATTAGAAATATAATAAATAAAATAATAGTATTGTAATAAGAATGTTCTCTTTCTTAAAGAATAGTCTTATTTAAGAATAACATAAGGGTGAGAGGTCTGGTCCTGTGCCACTTTATTTTCATCTATTCATGAAAGGGAGATTAGGATGCAGTTAAGGTGACATAAATGGAGATGAGAGGGTCAAATCTCCTCAGAATTTGGGGAGACAAATCAACTTCTTTGTTGGTGACTGACATTTTCCCCCTTTAAAAGGGTAGTGTGAGGATGCACTTTCCTCCATTTTTAATGTTAATAGTGATCACATTTCATGGTCACCTCATTGGTTCATGATCAGAGGGAGGGAGGAAAAAAAAGAAAGAAAGAAAGAAAGAGAGAGAGAGAGAGAGAGAGAGGGAGGGAGGGAGGGAGGGAGGGAGGGTTACATTGATGAAGTATATATTTGATAATAATAAAAAGAAAAGGATCAACAGCATATATCAGCTGATGATCTCCCATTCCTCATTGAATTAGATCTGATAGTTGAGTACTGCCTCTAGTCTAGAAGAGTCAAGAAAAACATTTAGAGGGAATTACTTGGCATTAGATAATAGTTCAAAGGTTCATATTATTTCTTTCATTGCCTCAGCTTTAGACTTATATATGCTAGAATCTGCTCAGGTGATCAAAAGGTCTCAGTTGCACAATTGCCCCGTCCTCCATGTGATTCCTACAGGTAAGCAAGAAGGATCTTTCACAACTATTGACTTGGTGCAATAAATATGCTGTTGCTGTTCACTTGTATTTTACTGTAGACCAGTGGTTCTCAACCTTTTTAATGCCGCGATCCCCAACCGGTCGTAAGTCGAGGACTACTCAACCAGTCGTAAGTCGAGGACTACTCAACTGCTGCAGCACCGTTTGCAGAATGGGACTTTTGGCGGGCTCAGCAGGGCAGAGACAGCCTGGACAATTCCTATTGGCTTTTGAAAACCAATAGAATTAGACTCTATTCAAGAGAGTCTATTCTATTGGCTTTCAAAAGCCAATAGAATAAAAGGGAGTACCACAGCTAAGGAAAAGGGGGGAAAAATGGCAGACTGCATTGTTTGGCGACCCCCGTGAAATGGTCGTTCGACCCCAAATGGGGTCCCGACCCACAGGTTGAGAACCACTGCTGTAGACAGTACTTAAGTTACAGAGTCCTGCATTTACCCCAAATTGCAATTTTCTGTTGTTAGGAAGAACTCATGTCGTAGTTGTCATTATAATCCCCACCATCACGTTCTCTATGTTTCTCAAGTTTCTTTACCTTCACTATGTTCCCTCCAGAAAGGAATTTATGAGCCAAAGAAATCAAAGGTCACTTCAGACACACCAAGAATAACCTTAGATAAAAATAGCTTTATTGTGATCAATATAAAATGGTCCCAATTCTTTTTTTATACTAATTCAAAACCAACATTAACTAATACCTGGCATATTCAGGGATAAACAGTCGTTGTGAAGAGACTCTTTTAATTTCATCTGATGGTTGTCCATATTTTTGCAGTCCTGTTCAGATATCCCTAATGTATATTCCAGTTGAACATATTGCACAAATGCAGCTAAAACCTTTCAGCAGAGTTAGCAGATAATTTAAGACTGAGGTCCAAAGTACAAATGAATAAATAAATGACAGGCAACTACAGTACTTCCAAAAGCAGAATCTAAGTTCAGTCCAGCTAGACTATCAATGCCTAAGGGAAACTGTAACCCGAAGTTAAGAACAAGTAGCAAGACTCTGGCTGTATTAGCAAAACATCTTAATCCTTCTTTTACCAAATAAATCCAATTTCTTAGCTTTGCACAACATGCTAAACCTACTGTAATCACAGTGCCTGGATTAATATATTGATTCACACACCAACCATGTTTACACTTGGTTCACCTATTCTACTGCCCTGTTTGCATGACTCAGTTATAGCAAATCTGGGGGTTGGTGTGCTTGCAACACCCTCTAACCCTTTTAATCAACCCCTAGTTTGGTGGCATAGGGTAGTTGATACATACACATTTTTAGAAGTTCAGTTCCTGAAGTTTGTTTGCTAGTTTAAAAATCTCTTCTTTTATGAGCCTATTTTCCATTACAGTAGAAAAAGCTCAAGCCAAAGACAAGCCAAACCAGGAGCAATGTGTATTGAAATTAATAAGTGTCAGGGAGCAAAGTGCCAAGGCCCAGTTTAATAACCTCATGCCATGTGCTGTCAAAAGGGAAATGTGGTTTCCATTAGTCTCCTTGGGTTATTTGCTTTAAGACTACAAGCTTCATGAAGGTAATGATCATAGGTCTCCAGGGGAAACTGCAATTCACAAAGGCTCTTTTGCACCCAGCCTCTGCAATGCTTCAGCATCTACTTGCAGTCTTTAAAGCCTGATTCTGTACTGATGCAGGGATAGAAAGCAGGGAGATTGTATTAAATGGAAAACAGTGTTGAAAAAATGACTCTCCTAGGACCAAAGAGCTTTTAACACTGGAATGCCTTATCTGAGAAGTTAAAGAGAGAAAATTGGTTTGTTTCTCTTACTTAGAGCTCATCCACAGAACCAATAATTTGCTTGCTGAGAATCTGAGTTGAATAGAGTTATGCTTATCTGCTCAATCATGCCAAAATCTTTTTCATTTAATATTCCTAGACAAAAGCATCCATGCAGATAGTTAAGACACCAGACAACATGCAGCAATATCTGCAGCTTCCTTGGAAAGTTATAAAAGATGTTGGGGAAGACCTTTCTGAAAACACTGTATAATCTTAGAGGCACAATCAGCAAAATAGCTGTAAATTAATCTTGTTTCCATAAAGTTGTACAGTAGCTTTTCTGGGTATGTATTTTACAAGCAATTCATCCTTGTCTCTTCTAAGTATCTTAATCTGTGTCCAAGGTTATGTTGGACTTCAGTACCTGTCTGTTCCAACTAACAAGGTCAGGTTAGGAAACAGTCATATCACTGTTACAGAATTTGTATGCTAGTGTGCAGAGTTAGATATGCATCAAATGTCTTCCTGAATGTAAATTAAATCAAGTAATTGTTCAGGAAGGAATCAAAATGACAGGTGACATTGATATCTGAGATCTAGAGGAAGCATAATTTTGCCATTGATGTTCTGTTAAGAGACTGGGTTGGATTAGTCACTGGACTAGCTGGACATTTTATTTTATCCAGAATGGTTCTTTGTGGGTTTTATGAATGCTGCTGACATGGATTGGAAATATTTATTTATTTATTTATTTATTTATTTATTTATTTATGTATTTATGAGACTTATATACCGCTTTAAGTGCAAGCACTCTCTAAGCGGTGTACACCAGTAAGCAATGTATATATATATTTACATTGCCCCCAACAATCTGGGTCCTCATTTTACCTACCCCGGAAGGATGGAAGGCTGAGTCAACCTTGAGCCGGTGAGATTTGAACCGCTGACCTGCTGAACACATCAGATTTATATATCGCTTCAGTGTTTTACAGCCCTCTCTAAGTGGTTTATAGAGTCAGCATGAGGGAGCACTCATTGTGTGATGTCTCTACTACTTGATGAATTCTAGTAGAAGATGTTGAGCACTTACTTTGCATTCAAAGAGGAGCATGTTCAACTTCATCTGGCAACTCAAATTCCAAGAAGACAATGTAGGCAGTGCTGAACTAAATGGTCCAGAACTCTGACAGGGTAACTCATTAAAGTGACATCAAATTGTTGCTTGAACTGAAGAAGTAAATCTTGGCTACAAATTTGCATTTCTAAATCTACAATGAGATGCAATTTATTTATTTCTACAACATATATTTAAGTTTAATTATTTTATTTTTGTATTATTTTAAAATATCTTTTCTATTTGCAGAATAAATCATTTCTCACTATTTTATATGTGAATGTCTCTGTCTATTTCTGTACAATATTGTTTGCATCTAAAAACAGTATATTAGTTACTGTATGAAACCCTCTTTATATTATCATTATATACTTATCTTGCCCTTTTTCCACATTAAACCTGAACCTACTTTGAAGGGTTTGCCCATTTCTACACAGCAAAACCTTAAGTAAATAGGTGGTGAAAAAGTCAACTTGGTTGGAAAATGCTCTGTATGGCATCAGAAAAAGGAACAACTTTGAAGTGCAGTCTCTCTTATTTAATTGGGTGTTTATTACATGATACTACTAGATTTTGCATTTCTTTATTCAGTGGTGGCAGCTGTGATTTACAGTGTACCAACTTTGCTAGATTCACTTAAAGCTTTGGGCTACATGTCTAGGAAATGAATCTTTTGATAGCAAATAACTTTTAGTTAACAAAAGCATTGAAATTATGTGCTCTTTACTGGTAAATGCAGTTCTATGTTCAAAAACTCTTGGGATATGTCAATAGGTATTTGATCCAAGTAGTGGTTGATAGCTTCTCCTTCTCCTTATTCTATCATATTATTTTAATATCCCAACTTTTTCTGGATCTTCATATAGTACACGTAGTAATCTTTTGCATATGATTCCTACTGTGACAGTGTTTTAAGGTAGATTGAATAGAAAAAAATGTGACTGGCCCAAAGACACCAAATGAGTTCTTCTGGGGTCAGTCCTACCAATTATTAACTACAACTCTGCATTGATTCTCTAACATTTGACACTAAGAGGCACATCTTTGTTGGTACAACAGGGAAGAGCTACCTGAAACAAAAAGAAAAATACAATAATACAATAACATTTTTCTATTTTCTACAATAATAAAAATGCTAATGCCATGATTATGCAAATCACTAAAGAAACAAACAAAAAACCATACAGAATCACGTTTTCCATTCTTAATGTTGCCACTGATAGAGAGCCAGTTCTGGTTGGGGTTTTGGCTTACTTCATAAGCCAACATGCACATATCCTTCCAGGAATACATAATCACATTTTTTGTAACAGTGATTCCAAGCACAATTTATCTGAACATCTTCATAACTGAATGAGTTCCAAATTTAGGGAAAATAATTTAACAACACTATACCATCTTCAAGCCTTCAATTCCTTCTATTACCTGGTTCATCACTGTAGTTCCTGACAGTGCTTTTTTTCTTAAAAAAAAAAAAAAAAAAGGTGCCGGAACTCACACATGTCATACAACCCTCCTTGCCTACCCTACAAGGTTCCATCCAAAAAAAGGTGCCAGAACTCCGTTCTGGGCATTCCATCAGAAAAAAAGCCTTGGTTCCTGAGCAAAATGGGACCACTAGTAGACTTAAGCATAGCAAACACTTAATATTCTTTTACACTTTTTTACCTTTTCATCCTGGCAAGGATGATAACCAACCTTTTTCAAATATCTATTTAGGAATCCAGCAAGCACCACATGACCAAAAGATCTTAAACTTGTCTATTTCTTAAATTCTAAGAACCTTGTTTAATGTACTTTAAAACCTCAATCCATTGATTTTATAATGTAGGTTTGAACAATAATGTAGATAAAAAAATGGCTAGCTATTTTGTGCCTCAGCCACTTTGGTAAATCTAGGGTTTGGTACATTATCCTGAGAATGGGTTAAATCAGTAACCAGGGTTATATATATTGTATGAATGTAGCCAGTTGCTGTGCAAATGGAATTAGTTTTATTAATTCCTTAAGTGCAGTTAATAATAGAGTTAGCATGCACCGTGAATACAGCCTACTGCATGCTTTGCACATAATGGCTAATTTAACCAAGTCACTACTATTTGTTAAACAGAAGCAATGAATTTCTCTGTTCATCCATTTGTTCTCCCCTCAACTTATTTTTCTTTTTAAAAGGTCGCTGGGTAGATGGATGAACTTCTAGAAATGTTCTTTAAATGTGATTAGGCTAAAAGTGTTTAATAACAGATGGTTTGAAAAAGAAATAAGCACCATTTCACATTTCTTGTTGGTGTACATCCTAGCAGTAATTGCGAGTACGTGCTGTACGCTGGCACTTTACTCAGCCAAAATTCCAGTGGATCCAATATGAAAAGAAAGCTAGCAAGTTTATACTTTACAAAAATACAAGAACCTTAGTTATAAGATTTTAGCATGCCTTATGATGTGTTGAATGGAAGAAAAGGGTTTTATAATTCTTTTATGCTGCAAATTTTATACCCACAAGCTTCAGAGTAATATTAAATTCAGTGTGACTTCTAGTAGTGCTACCATATTTGGAAAGTTAGCCACTCAATATTTTTTCCTTTTGCTGTCATCACATTTTTTTGCAGTCCAGATCAGGTAGCACAAGCCTTTATGTGTATAATTGTATAATTATTTGCCAGTGCTGAAAAAAATTGTGTTTATCTGTATGCATTTATTTTGGCTATGAACAAAAGTTGAAGACTTCCTCCCTTCTGAATTACTTATGTAAGTTGGTTAGGTAGGTAGGTTAACCATTTATTAAAATTCTGAACAGTTACTTTTCACTTTCCTTGGTTTGAATAATGAATAGCAACACCAAATCAAATTTGGTCTGCTTTCTTTCTAACCAGGAAATGTAAATCTATGTCACAAAGTTTCACATTACACAGGAACATACAATAGTTGCTGAGTATTTTCAGCAAGATTGTCTACATCATTCCCAAATGTAAAGTTAACAGTTAACATCAACAGGGGGGAAATAGTGAAAAACAGAAGTAATCAAATGCCTTATAGAAATAACATCAATAATCTGGAAGACTTCCGGTTCCAGATCGCGGCGCTCGCAGCTGTGCAAGGAGACGGCTCTTCTTGCCAGCTGATTCTCCGCTGCCGATAGGCCCTTAATAGGGTCGAAAAGCCGCCTTGTAGGGGTGGCTACCGGTGAGGAGGTCCTCATCATCCTTGGGAGAGTGGCAGCTTCTTCCAGGGACCAAGATTGCTCCTTTGGGCCAACGGTGGAAAGAACGGCTAGTAAAATGGCTGTTCATCTAGCCCAGTGGTTCTCAACCTTTTTAATGCCGCGACCCCCAACTGGTCATGAGTCAAGGACTACTCAACCGGTCGTAAGTCAAGGACTATTCAACTGGTGCAGCACCATTTGCAGAATGGGACTTTTGGCGGGCTCAGCAGGGCAGAGACAGCCTGGACAATTCCTATTTGCTTTTGAAAGCCAATAGAATTAGACTCTATTTAAAAGAGTCTATTCTATTGGCTTTCAAAAGCCAATAGAATAAAAGGGAGTAGCACAGCTAAGGAAAAGGGGAAAAAATGGCAGACTGCATTGTTTGGTGACCCCCGTGAAATGGTCATTCGACCCCAAATGGGGTCCCGACCCACAGGTTGAGAACCACTGATCTAGCCACTGCAACCAGAAGTCAGAAGAACATCTAAGCACCGGGAACCACCGTGAGCAGGGTGAGACTTTTTTTTCTCCCTCTCTTGGGTTTCTTTTGTGTGTGTGTGTGTGCCTGTAAAGAGCACTTTTGAAATGATTTCCCTACTCTAAGAAGGCAGTGTTTGTGAGCGTGGGGAAAAGAAGTTTAAATGGACTGAATTAATTTAAAGTGATTTTTTTTCCTATTTTTTTTTTCCTTCACTTTGGGGGTCTTGGAAAATTTTGTGAATATTGAATCTGCTTTTGGACTTGAATGCTTCTTTTTTCTGTGTTTCCTGATCTTGTTTATGAGATTCCTGGTCTCTGGGAGAAGATTTTACATTGTACTGAGGAAACCTTGTGGAAAAAGTTAAAATTGCAACTTTCTCTTTTGAGGATTGGACTGACCTTGATTTTCAGATTATCATAAAAGGGAAAATACAAAGAAAATTAACAGCTGTACTGGTGGGGGTAGACACTGATTAAATGTTCTCTGAACACAGCCTCTACTAAATGATACAGACTGTTTGAGATTATCTTTGAAATGGAGCAACCCTTGGTTCAACTTGACTATAAACTTATACTGGAAAAACTTTATGAAGCTACTGATGAAATACGTTTGCAAATAAAAGAATTTATGATGGAAATAAAAAATAGAAATTCTGCTTTGAACTTACAAACTGACTCCCAGACTTTGTCTGAGCACTCTATGGACCAAGAAACAACAGAAGCGGGATTAACTAAAGGTAAAGAAGATTCCATTTTACTTCATACGCAGGCTGATGAGATCTCTGAGGAATTAAAAGGGACTGTAATTAAACCACTTACAACCCTAAAATTAACAGAAATGGACAGACAAGCCCAACGAACTGAGAACGATGTTAGTTTGGATAAACAACTATTAGCTACAAAATTGGACATAATTGAGCTGGCCGCTCAACAGGTTCAAATGTGGAGATTGGACTTTGTCAAACAACAAGGGATTATTTACAAAGGAGTTAGGTCTCTAAAACAGAAAAGAAGACGTCTCTGTTTGATTCAAAGGACACTACAAGACATAAAAAATGATTTGCTTATTGATATAGTGGTGTTGTTATGGAAACCTGTTTGGCATAAAAGGAAAGCTAGAATAACATTTAAGAATGTGATTGAAGGTTTTATGTAATGATTTTAAAAGTCTTATTAGATATGGATTGATTTATGGCTTATGACAGTTAAATAAGATGTTAGATTGAATAAAAACTAATTAAAGGTCTGAACTTAATAATAAGGTGTTTGTCTACGTATTAATATGTTTTGGATATAGTAACTTTGAGGAGGTTAAAGAAATGTGATATTGATATTGGGGGATTGATTGTTAGATTATAAAGTATAATAGAAATAGAAAGGTACTTTTTTACTTTTTTCGGTTTTGTTCTTTGTTTTTTCTTTGTTCTTTTTCTTTTCTGATATGAATTAATATACTTTTTTATATATACATTAGAACTGATAGTTACTTTGTAATGGAAGAAGAATAGGTAAAAATAAGAAATGATATTAATAAATGTTTATTGAATATGTTAAGGGAAAAGGTAATGGGGAGACTCCCGAAGTGTTAACTATGTACTTAGATTAGAAATATGGAATATAGTAATTGAAATAAGTAAACTTCATACAGGATCTGGATTTGTGGATCTGTTTAGATGAAAGGTTATTGAAGATTGATAGAATTGATCTAGTTGTATTGAAATATATCAATTTGAACATAATATGTTATTAGAGGGAAAAGAGAGGGTTTTGTTTTGTTTTTTAATGATTTAATCTGAATTTTATGAGTATGACTTTGTTGTGTGGATAACTTATTTTAAAGAAATAACATCAAGAATCTGGATGAATTTACTACAAATACCTGGGCATCCCTTACATCCAGCACACTGAAGTCAAGAAAAAAGTTAGCAGTGGAAACATCAAGAGAGTAAGATCCAAGTCCAAACTCAGTGGAGTAAATGCCAACAAGGCAATTAACACCCAGGCAATTCCAATCATTGGCTACACAGCCAGTATAATAGATTAAACTCAAGCTGAGATATAAGCCCTAGATAGGAAGACCAGGAAAATAATGACAATCATGCCGTTCATCCACACACTCTATTTACCAAGAAGAATAGGCTAGTGTGAAAGTTTGCAAGTACACCAGAAAGCTGAAGAAGAAAAAAGGACATTTGAAGAAGGAAAGTGAACTCGCCTACAAGAAAGACCAAATGAAGTCCAGAAAAGAAACATGGTGAGGCAAAGTATTACACAGTCGGTACACAAAAAAACCTAGTAAGCAAAGCAGTTAACAAAAAGACCTGGTAATGACTAAGAGCAGGAAACTTGAAGAAAGAGCCAGAGGGACTAATTTTGGCTCTACAAGACCAGGCCTTAAGGACAAATATATACAAAGCCAGACTGAGAAGAGAACAATAAACAACAAATTCTGCCTCTGCAAAAAAAGCTAAATAAATAATGGACCATCAAGTTAGCTGCTGCAAGAAGATCACAGTGACTGGCCACAAACAATTGCCATGACATAGTAGTAATAGTGATGCATTGGACTACTTGCAAGAACTTTCAGTTGCCTGCAAGCAAGAACATAATTTGGGATTTTAGATTTCAAATAGACAAGCATCTGCCATACAACACCTAGACTCAACAACTGTTAAAAGAAATATTTAAAAAGTCTGAATAGTGGACATTGCAATGCAAGTAGTCCTTGACTTAGAACAGTTTATTTAGTGACCATTCAAAATTACAACTGCACTTAAAAAAATTACTTCTGCAGCCTCCTCATGGTCACATGATCAAAATTCAGATGCTTAGCAATTAACTCATATTTATGAAGGTTGCAGTGTTCTGGGGTCATATGATCACCTTTTGTGACCTTCTGAGAAGCAAATGGGAAACTAGATTCACTTAACAGCTAAGTTATAAACTTACTACCTGCACTGTGGCAAGAAATGTAAAACGGGGCAAAACTCACAACTGTCTCACTTAGCAACAGATATTTTGGGCACAAATATGGTCATAAGTTGAAGATCACCTGTACCTTGAGATAGCAGAATAGATGAGAAAGAACTGGAAAAAATCATAAAATATACCAGCGTTACAGTATTGTGGCAAAAGAAAGCAAAGGTAGTACCAAATGTAAAGGTGCCTTGGGTGCAATATCAAAATGATTGGAGCAATACTTGAACACCACCAGCACTGATGAAATCACCATCAGTCAATTACAAAAGGCAGCTTTACTTGGAACAGCTTACAGCTTGTGACGATACCTTTAAGGCCATCAAACAATGACATCTGCTTATCCCAGGGCCTTGGGAAGGACTCGATAGGTAGATAAAATTGCCAAATCCAGTCTAATGATCTCGCTGACTATGTGATCAACCATAATAATAATAATACCTTAAGCATACAGAGCAGTGTTTTTCAAATTTGGCCACTTGGAGATGTGTAGACTTCAACTGGCAGAACTCTGAGAGGACTTCTGGGAGATGAAATCCATCTTCAAGTGGCCAAGCTTGAAAAACACCGATGTAGAGGAATAATCAGTATCTTTATATTCTACCTTGCCTGCATCCTCAACTGTCTGGAGACTTTTTACTGTGTCAGTAGGCATATGGGTAGATGTAATAATATAATTGGAGTCAGGAAAAATATTTTAAATTATATACAGCTTGTACAAATCAATCTAAAATAAACATGATTTGTGTCTACTGCTTCCTTCATTTTTTTAAATGACAGATAGAAAAAAATGAAAAAGAAAAATTGGCTGAATATCTCGTGGCTCATGTGGGATGTTTCTGCATGCATTTAGTGGTAAAGGGGTTTGAATAAATATCCTATTTTTCCACTGGATAATAATATTGCCAACTGTCTTCTGCCTCAAAATACTGTCCAAGGCACAAACAAGCCAGGCCTTCATAGCTGTCTAATTATTATCGGTATTACATTGCTACTATTATGGACTACATCCATAATTACTATACCACAATAAAATTGTTGTCTTTCAGAAATATGACAATAAAAAATCCTTCACAAAATGAAGCTAGCAAGCATTACAGTGCTGGCTTACTTAGAAAGATAAGAGTAACTACCATGGCCAGAAGCAGAAACAGGGTGAAGTTCATTGATTTCAGTCAATGGGATTTATCATGCTCTAATTTTATACAGGTTTGTGAAAATCCATTTCTGATGATGTGATAGGAAAAACAACACTTTTTGTATGAAACAAAGCATAAAGCATGGGGTGGAAAGGGTAGCAGAGCTAATCCTGTCATGACTGCCTACGGGTATTACATTTGGAAGTTAGTGGAAAATTTCAAATTGAGTTTGAAACTTTCCCATCCAGGAATTAAATATACACAGCCTAAAGGGAGTGTTGCTTGAAATTTCAAATCATACCAGACATAATGAAGGGCTATATTTGATCTAGGGAAAAAGGTCAGAAATGCTGTAAATGTTTATTTCAACCAGGATCAAGAGAAAGCTTTCAATCCTTGTTTTACAGTTCCATGTATATATCCTATTTCAGGCAGGGCACTGGGAACATTTTTAATTCAGTTCGGTTTCAGAAAGAGCAGTCATGATGTACACATAATTGGAAGAAAACATACTGCAACCTGCCCTCTGAAAGGCTTAGATAAGAGTCTGCTTTGAAGGTAAAAGGATCTGATTAACTCTTTCGGGTCAGGAGCCACAAGATTATCACTGGCTTAGATGGCTTCTAAAAGGATTATTACATCCACTCAGAAATTAATAATATAATCTGGTGCACTTTCACTTAGAGATCAGCCCCCATAAGTGTCAATGAAGCATCTTTCCAGGTAAGCGTATATTTGTTTGGTCATCACTATTAGCCAACTATGGTGCAATATTTCTTAATTACTGCATTTATATTTTACTTTTCCTTGAGAAATCTAGGAGCACTTACACAAGTATTTTATCTAATTTTATGTCCACAATGATAAATTGGATACTTAGACTCAGATATAATTGAAGTCATTCAGGAAGATTTTATGGGTGAGGACAGATTTGACCCTAGGAGACTTTAGTGCGAATCCAAGGCCTTAACTATTATTCTATACTAATGTTTTTCAACCTTAGAGGGATGAGTGGACCAGCTCCCAGACTTCTCCAGCCAACATGGGGAAATATCTTAAAGTTGCTAAGGTTGAGAAACATTGTTCTATGCCATCAGTAGTAAAGACAAAGAAATTTTTTAACAATTAATTACAATATTTTGGGAATAACATTGGAGTTATTCCAGTACCCCATTGGTTCAAATATTGAATGTCACTGATCCTGGGAGGTTTCTCAGCCTTATCTGTAAATGCCAAGGGTTATAGTTGCCATCTTTGATAGAAAGATGGCTCTTTCTATATCATGGGTGACAAACTCGATCACGTCACGTGATGTATCTTGACATATTGTGACTTTTTTGCCTTTGCGGAGCTGGGGTGGGTATGGCCTGTGGGCTGCCAGTTTGATACCCCTGTTCTAGATTAAAACAGAATCTAAATACTGGAATACTGCTATCATGTCACCCCTAGTCCTCTTTTCTCTAGATTAGCCAAACCTAAATCCTGCAACCATTCTTCATATGTTTTAGTCTCTAGGCCTTTAATCATCTTAGTTGCTCTTCTTTTCTTCTTTCTCTTCTCTACCAATTTAACATGAAGTGCATTAGGTGATCTTGAGCCAGACAGTTTCTATTACACACTAGGGAGGTATGTGTGTGTGTGTAGAGAGAGAGATTAAAATATCTGAAAAAATAGAAGCCATGTTTGGAATAATTTTCATCAAATCATTGCATTACCATAATGACTCTTTTCCCCATAAATAAAATGGAAATTTAAGAAAAATTGAAGTTGTTTAAAAAAAAATTTAAAGCCCTCTTTTAAAATTAGAAGTTCACACTTTTGATTGTGGGAAGATAAAAACATCGGACATTATGATGAACTGTTTTTTTTTCCATTTTCCAACTGTCCATAGTAACGGAAAGATGAAAATTATATTCCTACAGTAAACCTTGTGAAGGAATTCAGCTTCAAAAAAACTATCCTATTCCAGGATTTCTTGAAATAAAGCTGTGAGGTGAATTTTAATTAATGTAGGATTAAAAGATATGCCATAGATCAATTCAAAACTAAATGCAATGATTTCAATGGAACTAGATACAAAGAATGGGGTAGTAGTTATAAGCATATACAAATGTTCCATTAAAAAATTGTATTTCTGAATGGCCGTTGTAATACAGAGAAGGGTTATTATCCCTGCTTTCAGACTCTTGCATTTAAAATGGTTGTGCTACTCCTTTAGTTTGGTGTTTTAAAGGTCTATGAACTTTGGTATTTATAATCTATACTTGAGCGTAGCTCTACTCTCTTGACATCTAACATCAAACAGTGCCATTTTTCAAAAGGAAAATTCAGGTCCAACATTTGCCTCTGTGTGTATTTTATCTTAATCCAACTGTTTGCAGAACAAAGAGTAAACCTTCCTTGGGGTATGTTGCTATTTGACTTTATATTTCTCTCAGTGCTTCCAATAAATCATGAAGTGCTTTGGAGATGTCTGAGGGCATCCCTTTTCTTCAACTACAGTGACACATTATTAATAATAAATAGTGCCTCTGTGTGTGTGTGTGTGTGTGTGTGTGTGTGTGTGTGTGTCGTTCTCCATAACTGATCAAATGGATAGTTAATAGAACATGCTCTGTCTTTGAAGACTTTCATTAGCATGGTGTCATGTTGTTTTTAGCATCTTCAAAGATATATTTTCAGGAGAGATTACATTATTGGGCATTTTCCACTAACCAAAACAGGTGAGATATGATTGAGAAAAGAAGAAATATGCAATGCTTAAGTTGGACAACAGGCAGGGTACAAACCACAGTTCTAACCAAGAAAATAGAACAGATGGACCATGTCTTTGTAATACTAGACTGGGAGAAGCAAGATGCCTTGGTAATGAATTAGTTAATTGTTGTGTTGATTGTCTGTGGTCCATAAATAATCAGTCTGAAACTTCAGCAACAAGGTTTGCATATTACACTAGGTAAATCAAAACAAACAACACCCCCTTCAAAAAAAATACATATGTTTTATGGCTTAGTTTTATTATGCTTTATGCTCGATTCAGGCTATCTTGTAGATCACTCAACCTCAGCCACTTTAAGATATGTGGATTTCAACTCTCAGAATACTCCAGTCAGCTGTACTTGATAGGGAATTCTGGGAGTTGAAGTCCACATTTCTTAAAGTGGCTGAGGTAGAAACACTGTTGTAGATTATTAAGAATTCTGACAAATCTGAAAAGCATCAGTTTAAGGAAAACTATTTCCAGATTATTTCCTTCTAATTCTTAGGGCAAGCAACCAGAACTCAGTGTAGAGAGCAAAGTAGCTTTCCTTATTGTTGACCACCTATTTACAAGAATATCATCAGACTGTCTGCCTTTCCTTGGGAAATGGTCGATATAGATCTAGTGGTTTGATTTAAGATATTTCTTCTCCAAATGGAGTCCAAGCTGGAGTGTCTTTTTACTCCCCCAAATGGTGCCTCCTCTATTTCAGTGTGGTTCCAACACACTTTTCTATCTAGACAGCCAAATAAAACATGATTTGAATAGATTACTAATGTTTGTCAATTAAAGATTGACCACTGTTCATATCTCAATGATGCACCATCTACTTAGAATCACTTGAGTAAGTAACATACAAATGCTATTGCTGCTGTTGTTGATTAAGATAAGCAAGCAGCAATTTCCAGGAATTTCCAGTTTAAAAAGATCAGGTGGCAGGTGATGAGTGGAATCCCAGTGCCCTAGATTGTTACTGTCAGCTGTGAGTTATACACAATCCTAGGCATCCAAAAGCCACAGTGATGACATGTGTATCAGGATATTATTGTATAAGTGTCACAAACTATAATTTGTATCATTTGCATGATGGTCTCAACACACCAAGACATCACTTGTCACCTCTGCTAATACTCATGTAGACTATACTGGGCTAGATATGTCAATAATTTATCACTTTCTATGTGCCAATTAGCTTAGTACAAGAAGATATTTGCATGAATTGGATTTTCCACATTATAAGATCCACGTCCAAACAACAATAAAGCAAGCTAAAACAGATAAATCTCTCCTGGTTTTGAACTGATCCCATTTTTCTATGGTTGTCCTTGCCAACTTATATTCTAATGTTGGTCTTTGGAAAATGAAGCAGGATGAGCTATGTTAAATAGATGCTTTGCAGTAGCTCACAATAAATGACTAGGACAGTCATGTGGGACAGATTCTGGGCAGCTGCATCTGGAAAAGGAAGGTAGATGTGTTATTTAGGCTATAATTCTCTGGTGACTTTTTATGTAACATTTGGATACTGCGAAAAAGGAGGGAAATGACGACTTGAGAATTTGCCAGGGAGCTGTTGCAAGATTTGTTGGTTTATATGTGTGTGTATATGTATGCACACCCTGTGTCAGCCTTCCAAAGATCTTTTCCGCAGAAGCACAATGGAAGTGACAGGCATTTTGAAATCCTAAAAGAAATAGTTTGACAGAGTTAAATACAGAAAACCTCAATAGCTTCATCCAAAGTCACAAGATTGCCAAAATCTAGTTTAGATCAGCAGAATTTCAGTCTACAAAAATGCATACAACTCATTTGGCCAAGGACTGCTTAAATTTAAACAAATTTGAGCTTCATGTTTTCAGATTGTACGGATTATTTTTTCCTATCTATATATTCTGTGATAACCCAGTACAGATTCTGGCTTTTACCTTGGCTTCTGTATTGGAAGGGATACAAACCAACCTCTACCCCCCACACACACCCAAAGTAGTTAAGCTGACTTAAATACTATAAGGAAAAACACCCAGCTTCCAGAATCTTTTTTTTTTTAACAATAATGGATCTAGATCCTAAATGAGTTTCCAAGTTTTTTTGGTTGCAGCCCAGTGCCATGTATGAAGATATGCCCACTGCCTAGAAGAGGGACAAAGGTAAACAAGGGTTATATAGGTAGCATCTTATAGAACTAAGGAGGCTAGATAAGTTAGGAAGCATTCTCATAAATCCATGCTTTGTGCCTGGTTGCCTATGTGCCCTTGGTCGCTATTGTGTGAACTGCCAAGCCTCTTCTCAGCAACTATTTTGCAAGACCACTTTTGTGTTCCCAACATTTCAAGTGTGCCAAGCAGCCTAAGATGTCTCCCCAGCTGGGGAATTCTAAGCCCTTCTTCCAAGAATTGCTCTCTTCAGCTGAGGTCTAAGAAAAATAGAAAGAGAAATGCTTTAGATTTTTCTGCTAAGAGTCCAGAATTTAGTAAGTCTTGTAATATGTTTGAAAAGACCAGGAAGAGCTGGTGAGATGTGTCAGGAGAGGGCTGCCTGAAGTTTCAGTGTTGCTTGCTGCTCCTCAACTTCTTTTCTGTAGCCTCCAGAGCTATCTCCAAACACTTCTTCAGAAAAATTGTATGCTTTCCCACCATTTTGAGACAGGAAGCATAAAAACAGAAGCCAAGGAGTCCCAATAAGCTAAAGAAATTTCTAAACCTCTCATAAACCACAAAGAAAACTGGTCTGGGACCTGCCCAGATGTGCTTGCTCTGTCAACACTTCTTTCATTTTTATGTAGCTACATAACAGCTAATGTCATGCCCTGGCTTCTCAGGGGTCTTCACCTTGGACTTTCCTTTACTGAAGTATCCCTAAAGATTTAAAAGTTTGTTTTCTAACTCTATTTCATTTCTTTCTCGTCATTTCTGAACATTTCTCTGCTGGGGTCTTTGTAAAATATGCTCTGTCGGAAACTGGAACTCTCTCTCTCTCTCTGGTAAGAGTTTGCTCTTACTCATCAATGGTCATGCATAGAGGCTCACCTAGTTTTAAAGTGATCAAAGGAAGCTTTTCCCTAAGTATGAGTCATAAATCTAAATTCTCACACATTTAACAGTTATTATCCATTGTACAAATGATGGTCATGCTGGAATATACCACAAAAGATGCATATTCAATCTAAAAAGATTGGAGATCTATATACCTGCTTGTCACATAGAAGAACAAACCCATATTTTCTTCCCATCTTTCTTTCTCAATGTGAGAATACACACTATTCACATTAAATTAAACTAAAAGTCAGAGAAATAGTTCCCAAAGCAAGGACCCCAATAAGTCCTTTTGAAATAATTACTACAAAGAGATCTGTAATGCAAAAATCTGGATCACCAATAGATTGTAGCCAAGAGACACAGAATGCAGGCCAGCTCTGGCTGACCTTGAGTAAGGTTCAGCCAAAAGAAGGAGATGGAAAAGGATTTATAAAATCCTTTGAACAAATCCCACTGTAAAAATTATAGTGTGGGAGAGGAAAAAAACAAAGGGGCTTTATGACAAAGTAAAGGTTAAGCAGCATGACTGGAAAGATAAGAGGGAAGTGAAATCAAGTAAAGTGTTCTGGGAGAAAGTTGCAATTATAAAAAAAGAACCAGGGGGAAATAGGTGAAGTTGCTAAAGGCAGGTAAAGAGTTGAAAGTGAATTAAAGTTGATTGAGTTAAAAGAGAGGAGACAAAGGTAGTGAGAGAAATGCTGATAGGATATTATTAAAATTTTCCACCCACCCCATCCTAAAGGCAGACAGGTACTATTTCTTAAAGTGACATACATTAAGTGTGAAGCAATGCTATTAGGATCCTTGAATGAAATCCATGGGAAGAAACAAGTTGATACTTGATAGCAACCACTATAGGGTGGACGCAGGAGAGCAATTTGCATCTCTTGGGGTTGGAATTATGAATAGTAGCACTTGAGGATAGAAAGTCAAAGAATGCAGGAAGATGGAACAGTAAGAAACCCTAGGCACAAATGCCAAGAGATGACACTGCAGATATTCACTCCGAAATTGAATGGGCTAAAGTGCAGCCTGAAATATTTCGGTCACTGGAAAAGCTGCAGTAGTTTGTGGGATTATGAGGTACAGAATCTGTGCAATGTCCAGCTGAATAATACAATACTCGTGGGTATCTATGTATCCAGGGAGATGTTCTGTACTTCTTAATAAGCTTCTTGCTCCACCTTACTTTACTTTTTTTTTAAATGTTCATTAAAATCAGTTAAATGAGAAGCCAACATACTGCATTGCAAAGCACCAGCCATTTGCCTCTGGTATCACTTTTATATGTTAAATGACTTTGTAACCATTAATTAGAAATCTAACAATAATGGGTGTATACTCCTCAATCTTATGAAAATATGTTTACCTGCTCAAAAAAGTTGTGGTGAAATAAAGCCTGCTGGAGGGTTGGGGTTGCTGGATGGCAGCGAGCCATTTCAGCAATTTGCCTTGGAATAAACAGTTGTTTTATAGTTAATCCAGGCTCCATTCTGTACTTTCACAATATCTGGCCTTTGAGATCCCATCTGACATGCAGGACAGTTATTGAACTTCCCTGCTCTTCCAATAGGTTTGGTGCTGGTTCTCTTCAGTTATCACTTTCAATCCAGTTGCAGGCCCAAGTCAAATTACTCTCTCCACCTTGCTGTAGGTCTACTGGATTTGACTGAAGAGGGAGGAGGCACATGGGCAACTTTTACTGATGCAGCCAAGTTTGGGGGTTGTCATGTGTCTAGACCAGGGCTGTCAAACTCACAATGTCACTTGACGTGTCACGACATACCACAACTTTTTTTTCCATTGCCGGCAATGGGATGGGCACAGTTTCAACAGGACGCATCCGGCCTACAGGCCAGCAGTTTGACACTCCTGGTCTAGACTATTGGGAAGTGTTTTCTTTTAAAAACCACCACGCCCAATCCTCCTACTGCTCTGTTACTATTACAGTTCATCAGCTAGCATCAAGAAACTAGTTGGTCAGATTGTCCGCCTGCTGACTCCCCAACATTTTTAATTATGCAAAAGAACTGGCCAAGCAAAGTTTTAAGAACTTAAATGAAGGGCATGTCTGGGGAAAACTAGGTATGACATAACCGTATTACTGCAACAATTATTGTGAGTGCTACAATAACAGAATAACAGAGTTGGAAGGGACCTTGAAGTCTTCTAGTCCAATCCCCTGCTCAAGCAGGACACCTTATACCTTTTCAGACAAATGGCTGTCCAATCTTTTCTAAAATATCTTCTGTAATGGAGCACCCACAACTTCTGAAGGCAAGCAATTAGTTGTTCTGTGAGGAAATTTCTCCTTATTTCAGGGTTAGTTCTTTCCTTCATTAGTTTCCATCCATTGCTTCTTGTCCTGCCTTCAGGAATTTTGCAGAATAGGGTGACTCCCACCCCTCTTCTTTGTAGCAGCCCCTCAAATAGTGGAACACTGCTATCGTGTCACCCCTAGTCCTTCTTTTGATTAGAATAGACATACCCAATTCCTGCAACCACTCTTCATGTGTTTTAACCTCCAGTCCCCTAATCATCTTTGTTGTTTTCAGAAATCCTAATATGCCCAACAGCCCCACTCATTTGTTTTTACTTGATCTAAATTTCCTCAAACCAATGCCTTCCAAACATATAGCCAATGCAATTCACAGAATTCCCAACTAGTATGTAGATAGTCTCATGATCTTGATCTACTGGGAGTTTGCGATATTCAAATTTTCCAGTATTGGGCTTCTTTAGTTGAGGTCAGGAAATGTCTACCTAAGCTTTGACTACCTAAGTATGCAAAAGCTGGTGGGCAAAAATGATGGTGATCTATTCTGGGGAAGTGTCTAGCAGACATCTAGGGGAAAAACCATGACTGAATCTGGCCAGCGCTTAAGTCCCATAGAAGCAAACATGAATCAAAAGGTTCATTCAAGAATCAAAACAAAGAAGAATTGAGTTACAAAGCAGGAAAGAATTCATGTCCCTGATTAATGGCACTGTTCTGTTCCTGAAGTTCTTTTACAAATCAGCTTTCAACTAGATTAGTAAACATTTTGCACATGCATATATGTATCTTTTTTCTACATAGATGAATGTGGACTAGCTGCCATACTAGCATGTTTCCAAAAAAGGAAATCACAATTTATAGAAATACATTGCTGCCACTGTGTGTTATATTCCTTGTATAAAATTGAATTCACATATGTAACTTGCATGAACATGGGAGCACCTGCTTTTTATTAAAAGATCAGATGGGATTCAAGTTCTTAAGCTGTAATTGCAGCTTGAAACAGCTTTAAAAAAACACCTCAAAAAACTATGGGGCCTACCATATTTTCTGTGATTATGGAAAATATTTTCTTTTAGAAAAAAGAAAAGTTGTTTGGGAACTGTCACTTAAACATCTGGATTATTGACACCAAGTAGTCCTTCACTGGAGACATTATAGAACAGGGGTGTCAAACTGCCAGCCCATGGACTGGATGCATCATGCTGAAACCGCACCCACCCCATTGCCAGGTATGGAAAAAAAGTCACGATACGTCGCGCCACGTCACGTGACGTTGCAAGTTTGACACCCCTGTTGTAAAAGATCAAAATGGCAGCTCCCAATACTGATCTAAGCACTGCTGCTGGCCATTACTAAGGAAGACTAATGGGGATCACTCATATAAAGGGGGGTGGGTAGGGGACACTGACCTTAAAATAAACATTTTGCCAAAAGTCTCTTGAAAAGTGAATGCACACTGAGGAATGGGCTTTTAGTAATGCTCTTGCATCAGTTAATCAAACTGATCAATAAACTCTGCAGCAGGAACTTTATAGCTTTTGGTGGACAGAGACTGGTCCTTGAAGCTCAGCTGACTAAATGACCTTGGAGTAAAAAGCTTAGCATCTCAAGGAGCTTGCAGAATCCACCTAGAACAAGCAACAACAGTCCGGTCCCAAAAGAGGACTTCAATTTAAGGATTATTTGTTGACTCCTACCATCCCATCAGTGTGCTATAGCTCCATATACTGTATTCAGGGCAGAAAAGACTGCCTTACACAGCAGCATCTTGGACATTTATTTATTTATTTATATTATTTCTCTTTCATATTGATATTCTCATATTGGTATTCTCAAGGTGGATAGCAAAATAAATTTTTTATAAAGCAATTACAACAAAATCAGGCAAAAATAGCCAGATCAGGAAATTGACCACAGCTTTCGACTTGATTACTGTATTCAGCACTGTTTATATCATTTAAATTTTAATTGAGTTTTAACAATTTATAATATTGAACTATTCCTCCCCATCTAACAATTTATAAAGGGGAACAAATGAAAGCCTTTTGATGTGTGTAGTGCTGAAATGAAAAGAAACCCTTAAAAACAAGTCTAGATTGGCTTTTCCTCATCTGGCAGCCTCTGGATATAGTAGATTACAACTTTGATCATCCTTATTTATAACAGCCACCAGGTTGGAGGGTGAGGATCAGGATACAATGTTATAGATAGTTTTGATCCATTGATGAAACTCTTATTTGTTTTCTCAAATTCTCTTTGTTCTTCTAAATTCTGATATGAATGTGTCAACTCTATGAAAAAGCTTTTTCTGCTGTGGACCCTCTGGAACATCATCACCCCCTCAAGACGAAGCATGCCCCTATACTAATAACCTTCAAAAAAGCTTCAAATTGTGTTTCCCCCCCCCCATGGGCCTGGGAATCCCACATGCTAGTTGCAACATGTGCAATTTTCTGATGCACTCCCGTCCTCCCTGATTGTTTTTATCTGTATTTGTTGTTAAGTGGTTTTAATTGCTGGTTTTATATACGCCACTCAGAGTCACTTTGTGTGAGATAGGCAGCCATATAAAATTGAGAAATAAATGAATAAATAATAAGCAATAACAATATGATCTTCCATATGTATGGGGATCTAGCAACATTAAAGTTCTTTGAGGATTTACTGTATCAAAAAACATTAGCTTCTAGTCTACAACACCATATGCAAGGTTACCTCTATCAACTTCATCAGGGAGACCACTGGATGAAAGAATAATTAAAATATTCTATGGGAGCCATTGAAAGGGATGATATTTCAGTAGATTGTCAACCAAGGCTTGCTCTACCATTACTGGTAGTTCTTGACTTATGACAAAAACTGAGTCCAAAATTATAGGCATAAGCCATTAAATGGGTCACTGTGTGACCATGCCCCATTTTATAACCTGTTTTACAACACCCATTAAGCAAACACCATTGTCATTAAGCAAATCTATTATCTGCAATGGGTGTTTTTTGCCAGAAACCAAAAGTAAATGCTGATTTACAACAAAAAAACATTGTATGTTGCAATCATGTGGCCACAGGATGCTACAAAACACCGTAAATGCAAACCAGTTGCTGAGTATCCAAAATGTGATCAAATGACGCCCAGTGGCTTCCCACCCTGGGGAGGTCCATCATCAGTTTGAATGGTTGCTAAGTTACCATTTATAAGTTGAGGAGTACCTGTTCAGTCACAGACATATAGAGGTAGAGGGGCAAACACACTGGAGATTGAGGTAGATTCCCAGTTGTTTCTTCCAATTTATCACGTATTCTTCATTTTGGAGGGCAAAACTATGTATGGCACTCAGCCTATCTAGTACCTTTTAACTCAGAGGTGGGGAACTGTGGTCCCTTTATGACATGGATTTCAACTCTTAGAATTCCAGAGCCAGCATGGGAGTTGAAGTCCACAAGTCATAAAAGGGCCATATTTCACCACCCCTGCGTTAACTTCTCTGCAGGGGAGTAGAAAACAGTTTGCCAACATTGCCTTTACAAAATTTCTTACTTTAAAAATAATATATTAAAGAAAACTATGGAAGAACAAAGTAATTTTAAAAAGGCATGTCCTGGCAAGGATAGCATTAGACAGAATCACTTCTGCATTCTGAATTGGAATGCTTACAATTCTACTGGCAATTTATTTTTCACATGAAGATGCAAAATGTTTATCTGGCTGAAGCCTAACACAAAGTGAAATCATTATAACACATTAGTAGTGAGGTTCTGTGCATTAATCACATGCTGTATAAGTTGGCTGAAATGCTGTGCTCCCTTGGTAAATATTGCCAGGCAGCAGGCAAAAAGTATTCAAAAGGAAGCATTGCTGATAGATAAGTCAATGCAGGAAGAGCAATAAATGGAGGAAAGATGAATTACCATAGTCGATGATCCATTTTTTGGCCAGATATTAACAAGGGATGGGGCAAATGACAACACGTACATTGTGGTGCTGTTTGTGTGAGTCACATAGTCATGTCATTTGCACAATGACGTCATTGTGGTTTCTATTGGATGCTGCTGCCATTGACTGGTATACTGAGAATCATACCCCAGAACGTTGGTAAGTCTGAACCAATTTAATTTTAATTTCACTGGCATGAAAACTACAACAAATAATTAATCCAATGAAAAGTAGCATTGGTCATAGATATTTTATATTTTAATTATAAGTGAAAATGATAGAATAAAAAAACCTCCTAACTTTTATTTGTTCTAAACAAATATCCTGTTATATACCATGACATTCTGTGTTGTGAGCACTTTGAGAAAGTTTCAGAAGAATTATTTCAGATTTCACAGCACCTCTCTGCTTTTTGTTGGAATAACCTGATTTCCTGTCAAGACTTCTGGGCAAGACTTTTTTTAAAAAAAATGAGAAGTGCTGCTGCTTTGAGAATTAAATTAATTTAAATGAACTGCATTCATTGATTCCTAAAAACTTTTTTTACATAGACTCTAATTTAGCATAGGTTGAACTATTTTGTCCACAAAAAGCCATACAGAAGCCCTTTTAAAAATGATTATCCATATGGTTGTTTATGAGGGATAGTCTAGATCAGACATGTCAAACTTGCTACGTCACATGACATCGCGTGACGTATCGGAGCTTTTTCTCCATTGCCGGCAATGGGGTGGGCGCGGTTTTCTCATGACGCATCCGGCCCATGGGTCGGCAGTTTGACACCCCTGGTCTAGATGAATGAAACTAAGTTGGAGGACCTCTTTGCCATAACATCTGCCCTCTGGAATAATATCTCCCCAGAGCTTCATAAGTTCCCACCATGATCTTATTGGAAAAAGACTTACAACCTGGCATTGTCTATAGGCCTTGGGTGGCAAACCACTTGTATGATGAGGGATCTTTTATAGATTGTGGGTTTTTTTCCAGATGTTTGATTTTATTTTTATTCTGTGTTTTAATTTTTTTACTACTTGTATGCTACCCAGAGTCATGATGAAATCGGACAGCCTACACATTTAATAAATAATAAATAAACAAATAGTAAAAAAATATTTTTTTTCTTCCATCGTAATATCACATGCCTATATTTCATGGTCTAGTGTTATATTTTGAGCTTCACAGGTCCAGTAAACCCACCCATTTCTTCTTAAACACAATGCATAAATGTTCAATAAATACCTAATGCATAAATATTCAGTAAAATAATAACTGTATTGAATTAGTCACAAATTTGAATCTGTAAAAAGTATGATAAATAGATTCCCTTGGTTTTTCTCCCCTATATTCTATATGCAATATTAAATTTCTCAAAATTAATATTGCAGTTTTAGTTTATTTCAGCAGGGGCAATGGGGCAAAAGATGCTTATTTGCTTGTTACACTTCTATCTCATGTTCTCTACAAAAGCTTAAAATTGCACACATAGTTTTCTCTTCTCCAATTTTATCCCCACAACTACTCTGTGAGCCTGCATAGCTTGAGAGACAGGGATTTGTCAAAAGTCATCTAAGGAAGTTTTTCTCTTGGTGAGGATCCAGAGTTCTCCATGCTAATCAGACAACATAACACCATCCTTTTGATGTTAGCAATATTTGTCCTTTTTCACACCTGGGCAAGGAGTTTACTTTCTTTATTCTTACTCATTTAACGTGGCACTTTGAGACAAGTTGAAGATACAAACCAAGGAATTTAGGCTGCTGCTTGCTTAGATGAGAAAAGTTGTTAGATTACTAACATTTCAGAGAAAAAGCATCTGTAACATACATACTCTTTTGTGACATACATACATACATACATACATACATACATACATACATACATACATACATACGCCAAATCTTCCATCTTCAGCAAAATACAATTCTAATGCTTGAGAAAAGGCAAGGATGCACAATAATGCATGATGGACTTAATCATTGTGAAGGAAAACACTATATAAATAGCTTTACTGCACTGTGTTGGATTAACAGGGATAGAATCAAGATCACATGAAGTGTTAATACCACTTTATAACGCCTTGGTAAGGCCACACTTGGAATATTGCATCCAGCTTTGGTCATCATAATGTAAAAAAGATGTTGAGACTCTAGAAAGAGTACAGAGAAAAGCAACAAAGATGATTAGGGGACTGGACGTTAAAACATACAAGGAACGGTTGCTGGAATTGGGTATCACTAGTTTAATGAAAAAAGGGATTAAGGGTGACATGATATCAGTGTTCCAATATCTCAGGGGTTGCCACAAAGAAGAGGGAGTCAAGCTATTCTCCAAAGCACCTGAAAGCAGCACAAGAAACAATGGATGGAAACTAATCAAAGAGAGAAGCAACCTAGAACTAAGGAGAACTTTCCTAAGAGTTAAAACAATCAATCAGTGAAACAATCTGCCTCCAGAAGTTGTGAATGCTTCAACACTGGAAGTTTCTAAGAAGAGACTAGACAACCATTTGTCTGAAATGGTATAGAGTTTTCTGCCTGAGGAGGAGGTTGGACTAGAAGGCCTCAAAGGTCCCTCCCAACTCTATTATTGTTATTGCAATATAAATTTGAGCTTCATGCAGCAGTCAGAGAACTATAATTAAAAAAGAAAGAGACAATATTATTTGTGAACCAAACTTACCAAAATCATGCAAGACAGACTGAAAACAGATGAATGCAAAACTGCTGGCTCTGCTGCGGCCTCCTATCCACTTCTGCTAGGACGATCCATTTGTTTCTCCCTGTCAAACGAGGACAAAGTGGCAGGAGTCCCAAGTATCAGAACTAGTGCAATAGGTCAAATGTCTTCTGCCAGTATTTTCCAGCATACCTGGCTGTTCAGGTGTGAAATGAGGCCTATAACAACCTTATCCCTCTCTAGATCTATTGAACTTCATCTCCCAAGATTTCCAAGTATTCACAAGATTCCCAGGTTGTGGCAAAGTATAGCAAGAAGTTGGAATAAGCTCATCTGAAACCTACACTATGTTCTTCTCTGGATCTTTAATGTACTTTCTGAATATACAACTCACTAATTACACTAGGACTTAGGAATTCAGTGTGGTTACACCCATAGTATCATTCGCATTTATCAATTCATCACTACAAATTCTTCAATAGCTCTTGATAGAAAATCAACTGTTGGAGTATAACTCAGCACGTTTTATGCCACAATTCTAAACTCACCTACATCAGATGGTAATTTCACTCTTTTTCTGGTCAACTGGACAATAAAATCCTAAACTAAAACACAAACTAGAACTGTCCACCAGCCCCCATATAGATGGCTGAGATATTGTGCAAGCACAATCAGGTGAGCTATCATTTCCCTTAAAATGGCATTGGGTTACATGGTATTTGTGGTTCAGACCAAACCAAGTCAGGTGAGTCCCATGATCATGTCTATTGATCATCATCTTCATCATATTAGCCCAATCATACAAGGTATGTTGCAAAAGTAAACTCCAGCTTGTCCATGTGTGTCTGGCTAATTAGAAAATACCTTACAATTCTGAAGACCAGTGTTCTCACTCCATGCAGCTTAGGTAGAAGATAACATTGCGAAAGTGCTGATGGAAGCTAAGAATGGTTTGCAATGAATAATTTAATCAAAAAATTGAGTCCTTTTTAATGAATTAGCTATTTGATTTCCAACTATATTGCCATTTCTCAATATCTTTACCTGGGGGCATCATTATGCCAATGAGTGCTTAGAGACAAGATTCACCTAAGATAGAATTCCTACTTGAAAGATTGCATTCTCCCCTCAGAGCTCAGTACCTTAAGCAACAGCCTATGGGAATGGAGCTGGAAGACTAAGAAAATGATTTTCCTAAGACCAGAGAAATAAAAAATGACATGCTGATTATATTCAGAACAGTATTTCTTGACATATTGATTTATTTGTGATGTCTTGACCTCTCTGAGTAGTGAATAATTTTTGCATCAGTGATTGCCAAATATTAGTGTTTCATGCTTCAATTCAAATGGGCATTGGCCAGTTAACCTGCATAGTGGTTTATCTCTGAGTAATATTGCATAACAGTGACCTGCATAATAATTAAAATAGGTCTTAACCTCATATTTAATAGTTTACATGAAAAATACTTCTTATTCTTTCCTGCCAGCACCATATTATTAGATACTACGACCCCCTCCCCCATCCATAAATTGTCTTCTGTAGGGGAGGCACAACAGGCTGAGATTGATCCCAAAATGCCAAGATACAACACTAAGCTTATGACAGAAGCAATTTCCACCCCCTCTAATTCCATGGTTTTTTACTTCAGCTCTAGTTGAACTTACATCCTACTAGAGTATCAGCAATATTGAATTGCTAACCAAAGAAAAGAAAAACAGAACACCAGGTTTCAATATCTATGGAGATTCTCAGTCATCCAGGTCATAGTTATCCCAAAGGTGCTGGACTTCCTTATTTTTCTTTGAAGACATTTCGCTTCTCATCCAAGACGCGTCTTCAGCTCTGATTGGATGGTGGGGAATGGAAGGATTTATACTCCTTGCAGAAAGATGGTCATTTGTATTCCTTAGAGCATTGTTGAGGCCACTTGGAGGTTTATCTATGTCCTCAAGGTCACCTGAGTAGTGCAAATGGGTGCGGAGCCTTCTTGGAACTGCTGAAAGGACTGTGTTGTGGCCTGGAGATAGATGATGTCTTATCTCTCCCTCTGTTGAGAGAGGGCTGTTCAATTTTGAGATAGATGGTCTCTTTGACCCCTCTTTCAAACTAGTGATCCTTTTGTCCAGAATGTGGACTTTGCTGTCTTCAAAAGAGTGGCTTTTGTCTTTTAAATGCAGATGGACTGCTGAATCTGGTCCTGATGGTTTTGTTCTCCTATGTTATATCATGCATTTATGAAGTGGTTATTTTTCCCGCCCAATTTACAGATCTACACATGAGTCACTGCATTGTATTGCATATATCACATTGTTCAGTTTGTGTCTGGGTGTTTTACCCTTCGGGTGGACAAGCTTCTGCCCTAGTGTATTCGTGAGCTTGAAGTGTGCAGGTTGGCTGAAGATTCTCCTGAACTTTTCTGGTACTCCTGCAATATATGGAATGATAACGTTGCTTTGTTTATTGTTTTCTTCTTTGTCTGTTATGGAGGAGCTGGGTCTTTTTTGGGGTCTGATGAAGACCCACTTGGGATAGCAACATGTTCTGGGGTTTCCTTGATGTGTTTTAGTTCTTTTTCTTTCCTGTCTTTGCTGGTAGGCAGACCTTCAGCTCAGTGGTGTAGGGTTCTGATAACTCCCATTTTGTGCTCCAGTGGGTGATGAGAATCAAAATGTAAATACTGAATCATGTGTGGGGATTTTCTGTAAACTTCGGTAAGGCTTCTGTCTTCCTTAATATGTACTGCACAATCCAGGAAGGCCAGACTATTTTCCTTAAACATCTTCCTGTGTGAATTTGATGTATCTTGTCTACAGAGTTGATGTATTTGATGAACACTTCCAATTCCTGTATTTTGATCTTGACTCAGGTATCATCCACATATATATACCAGTGAGTGAGTGGAATTCCTGTGAAGGAGTTTAGAGCTTTGGTTTCTACCTCTCTCAAGTAGAGATTGGCCACAGTGAGTGAAACAGGTGAACCCATGATACAGCCATGTTTCTGTCTGTATTTAAAATAGGTAGTGGTCAGGCAGAGGTCCAGCATAGCACATATGTGGTCTGGGCTGAGGTTGGTTCTGTCACCTAAGGTGCTGTCTTTTAGTAGTCATTTCTTTACTACTGTGTCAGCTTCAGTTGTTGGAATGCAGGTGAAGACGAAAGTCACATCATAGGAAACCATAGTCTCATCCAGGTCTAGGTTTCAAGAAAGAGAACTTTTAATGTAACACTGTATTTGGGATTTCAGAGTTTCTTTTAATTTGTGCTGTATCCTGATCCATAATGTGTAATACCACTGGATGCAGGTAGAAGCTAAATAAAAAACCAAATAAATGCCAAAACAGTATCAGTAACAACCTTGGACCCTGTTACTGATCCTGGACAGCCTGCACTTCTGTATTGTTATTGTGCCTTATGTTCTATTTTATCTGCATAGTATAAATAATATAAACTTTAGAGTGTTTCTTGCTCACATCTGAAATTCACTCTCAAAAGCCTACCTCAGCCAGAGTAAACTGACTTTATTTCTTTATTTGCCCTTAGCAAATTATGACTGGTTGTTCATTATAAAGGTATATTTTGGGTAATACTATAAAACCACGCAAAAAAAGACAAAAAAGTAAAAGAGATCAGTGAGCCAACATCAAAATAAAAGTTACAATTAAAAGCATACCACCAAAATTTAAAAGAAAGTTTAGATCCAAGGAAATTTTAAAACAATTGTGTATAGTACCTAAATGTATTTATATTTCATAAGTGGGATGCCCAGCCCCAAAGCCTGTTCTTCCAGTTATTACCCTTCTCATTTCAGATAAAATGCCTTGAAGGTGATCTGAGTACAGGATAGTTACATATTCAACATTACATGCGTTTCCTGTGTTTGAAGACATTTTCAAGACTGCTTTGAAGTCAAAGTAGGGAAAATAGCTCGTATTAAAGTTATCCATCATCAAGTTGCACCTTGATGACAGAATGAGCACTACACAGCCCACCTGGTCATACTCTTCCTTATTACAGTGTATTGCACTTCTACTTAAATTACTAGTAGTTTCTTCTAATTATGCATCTCCACACATTCATTAGGTATGCTAATTGAATGCAAAATGCTGTCACTTTTGCCCTTAATTTTTTTAGTCATGTGTCAAATGGCCCTCTACATAGAGTGCAGATGGGCTCATGTGGATGTTAGTAAGCCTTCTGGGATTTAAATCCATTTAAGCACTAACACTTGTTATACATAAAACAGAGCCAGGGACATATTTAACCAAACTTTGCCTGCTCCCATAACTATTTAACATTTCTCTCTTCATTTTAAAAAAGAGTGTATCCATTGATTTATACATTCATTCATTTTTATTAGGAGCACTTGATCTTTGATACTCATTCCTTGTCTGGATTCAAATGAATCAGTCTTTGCCTGAAAATGCATCCATTTTTTTCAAGCTTTCTCTTAATATGCTGAGTTTTAAGTTGATCTCTCTTCCTTCTCCATTTTCCTTTAGCCTACCCCAAGGTAGCTGTTCATTTTCACTGGAAGTCTACAGTGGGAAGAATATTATATGCAGGAAAGTGCCACATATTATTTGAGATATACTGCGTTCATTATACTTTGTTAGAGATTGGCCAGCCTGAAATACATTCCAGATAAATTATGGGATATGTACTGCTATTTTCATGCCTTAGGGGTTTTTTTCCTTGTTCAACAATCACCATCCCAAGGCCTTTTCCCCACCCACTATCATGACTTCTGAAATGTAGATGGCCTTTCCTATTTGCAGTAATTGATCACTGCCAGGGCTAAAATTATCTCATGCTGTTGGCCTTCCCTCTCCTTGATCTGAATCATCCATTCATCCATTTTATTCTCTGTGGCTTTGTGAATTAGGTTAGATAGAGAAATGACTTACCCCTGCCTGCATGGCTGAAAAGAACTTCCACAAGCTTACTTGAATGCCAAAACCCTGTCTTCCAGAATCAGGTGCTCTTCCTAGGCATTTACAGTTGTAATTTCTACCCAACATAGCCATAGCAATAGCACATAGACTTATATACCAACCCATAGTGCTTTTCAGCATTCTCTGGGTGGTTTACAATGTCAGCATATTGCCCCCAACAATCCTAGCCCTCATTTTACCAAGTTTGGAAGGGTGAAAGGCTGACCAAAAGGTGCTTTTTCAAAAGGCTACTGGGCTTTCTTTGTTTTTCCTGGAAGATGTTCACTTCTCATTCAAGAAGTTTCTTCAGTTCTGACTGAATGGTGGGAATGAAAGGATTTGAAAAACAAAGAAAGTCCAGTTGCCTTTTGAAAAAAGGACTATTGGGATAACCATGACCTAGGTGACTGAGAATCTTCATAGACAGGTGGAAAGCTGGGTCAACCTTGAGTCCCATCAGGATCAAACTCCCGGGAAGAGTTTGCCTGCAATATTGCATTCTAACCACTGAGCCACCAGGGTCATGACTGTTGAGATAATGAAAGTTGATTTTCAATATATCCAAAAGATATGCAGTGTTTGACAATTACATCTGGTTGAAGTTGTTCATTGAGATCTGCTACAATATTTTTATATAACAGACAAAGAATCTGAAAACATGTAGTGATTAGGGTTAAACAATATCTTAGTCTAAGCTTTCATTGTCTTAGTCTCTTGTGTTGAACCACTCTGATAAGCAGTATAATGGTTCAGGTTTTTTGATCAAGCATATGTGAGCACAGCAATTTTGATTTGCTAATCCAAATAGAGAAGGCTGAAGAACCTTCTCTATTTTGAAGAACCAAGTGGGAGACCATTACAAAGAAAATCATGAACTACAAGAAAACCAATAAAAGATCCAGTAAAGATTGACTGTTTCATTGAGGCAGCAATCAAGTAGCAGAAATTTTCTCTTTGCTTATTTCATCATCTTTCCAAACTTTTTTTTCAGTTGCAGTACAAAACACACTACAGAAATATTCTTCCAGTTTCCTTTTAATGGATCCAAAGGTTCTCTTAAGTTGCTTCCATGCATTAATCCAAAAAGAGCAAATTCAGCTGATAAGCAAAGACAAAGTATGACAATTCTTCATCCAGGTTACAGGAATTTTTCCTAACATAAGACTAATGGTACATTTTTTGAGTTTGTAAAACTAGTCGTTTGTTGTTTTGAAATATTCTATTTCACAATGTTTCCACATATATAATTAGTCCCTTTATCTGAAATGGTTTCATAGGGAAATATTGTAACTGGGAAAAAGGTTTCAACAATTATTGAAGCTTTGGTGGTTGTTACAGCTCCTGCTTTGTATCTTTTAATGTGGTCCATTAGTGTCTTTTATTTTTGAATTTGCTTTTATAAAAAAAAAAGCTAAAAGTTTTACCATTACTGTAACAGGCAGTGGTTTTTAAGGTATGTTAAAACTTTTTATATGATATGTTTGAATTTTTGTATTCTGCTATGTCCATAAAAATTTGCATGGGGTCTATGCTTCTTTATTAATTATATTTATTTACAGAATTTATATACCACTAGTTCCCACAAGGACTCCCAGTGGTTTATAAAAAGCTAAGTGTACAAACTATAACAACCTTTTCACAACCCCAAATCAATTGTTCGAAAGGAACTTCCTGAATATCTTTATTTCATTAGAAACTCTGAGGAAGAACTCAATCCTAGCTGTGTTCCGAAAAACTATTTGGGAGGGCACTTTGCTAATCTCTGGAGGTAAGCAATTCCATAGTAAAAATACATATCAGGAGACACTTAGGCTTGTTAATTCCTAGATGACCTATACAACATAGATAATGACTTATTTTCCTTAACTGAAAATGTTGCACGCACAGTCTCTGCAAGGGCTCTCTATTTAACTGCTGGTTTTTAAGACTATAACTAAAGCAACCTATTTTCCACATAATTTTCTGAAGTCAAATCCAAACATCATTCTTACCATAGTGTGAGAACACTCTAGCCATCATAATCTGGCCATCTGTCTGGACGTCCTCACCTATACCTTGAGGCAAATCAGAGATTGAGGCAGCCTCAGGTTACGTTTAGGTGTTCCACAACTCAGGTAGTGTTTTTCAATTTATTGTGGCGTAAGTGGCTACATGTAGTCAACTTCGGGTACATATATGTCATGGGAGACCATATTTTCTGTGTCAATTTCTATGCCAATAGCTCTTGCACTTCTGTGCTTCTACTCTCTTGTCCTTGGTAACGCTGCCTGTTGTTCATTCTTTTTTTTCCCTCAGTTTTAACAATATTTTGGATAAAGTGAGTGACTGGTCAAATCTATGATGAGAAGTTCCTGGATAAAACCTTATATGATGCAAGGCAGAACTGAGGGGTGCATTTATTGTCATTATTATTATTTATTAGATCATCAAGTAATACAGGTCACCAAATCCCAAGGATTCTTGGACCTGTACAATATACAATAAATAAATAAATTAGAAGCATAAGAAAAGAAATATACAATAAACAAGAAGCCTATAAATATGTGACAAATAGGAATAGAACAGGAATCTATTGTAAAAATGCTCTTAGTTACTCCTAGTCTCTTTTGACTCAGAAACCTCTTGGGCCTCCTCTCAAAGATTAATGAATAATCTTTTGAAAACTGTAGGACAGAGTCATCTGTAGTAGCTTCAATATAGACAGCCATTAAAACATTTAACATCTGTCTTTAACAGTATAAGCTTGGCACAGTTAACAAACATAAAGAAAGTTCTTTGGAAATTCATTTTATGCAGGATCATATAATAATTGAAGCATTGGAAGTGACCATAAAGATCAACACCTGCTCAGTGCAAGAGTCCTAGAGCATCTCTGAGAGGCAATCATCTAGCTTCTGTATGAAAATCTTCAACAAAAGGGAATTCACCAATTCATGACTTCCTGATGTCTAATCTGAACCTACATTCTTGTGATTTTAACCTACTGGCTCTGGTCTTGCATTCTAGGGTATTGTATAAACGCTCAATTTCCTCTTGTGTCTGACAACCTTCATTTGAATTTGAAAGACTTCTATAATATTCCCCTTTAATAATCATTTCTGTAGATGAGATATACCTAGTTCCTTTCACCATTTCTTACAGGGTTTGCTTCCCAGATCACTCACTATTCTGGTAGTCTTCTCTGAATATCCCTCTTGTCACTATCCTTTTGGAACTGTGTTGCCCTGAACAGGACACAATATTTCTATGTGGTTTTTATCCAGGTCAGATAGGAACAATTATTTCTTGTGATTTACACATTATGCTTTCATTAATGTACCAAATATAGCATTTGCCTTTTTAGTAGTTGCATCATACTCTTGGCCAATGTATAACCTGTGCTCAACTTTAAAGGACACCCAGATCATTTCACATGTGCTATTGCTAAATCAGGTCTCCCCCCCCCCACATCGTTTATTTTTGCCTTTTATTTTTCATACTTAGATGCAGAGTTTTATATTCATCTCTGTTTAATTCTATCCTAGGTTTTAAAGCTGGCCATGGAAACGTTATATCGTTGATGGCTAAATAGTTCATTATATATCTGTGGGAGACAAGTATAATAGTTTTGGAACCTAGCAAACTATTATGTCTTATTTTGAATTCATTGCAACTTTTATTACAAATCTTAAAGAGATCATATCTCCCCTTCCCCCATACAATCTTTTAAACTCTTTCCCTGTTTTTAAGCCGTATTGGCCAGAGTCATTAGTTTCTTTTCCATCAGTTAAATTCACTGGAAGATTAAAAAGAGTGCTATTATCCAAACTAATATGTTTCTCCTAGCGCCCAAATTATATTTGGTATGTTTTTGAGATATTGAAAGTAATGTAAGGTAACTTACAATTTAGCAATTAAAAAGAAAAAGGACTCCTTGTTGGAAGGAAGATCATTAACATTTTCTTCTTCATTCAGTATTATAGCTTTGTTCAAATTACATACACAACAGTTCTCACTCCATGACAACAGGATAACAACAAACTAATTTTAGTGGCAAGATCAGCAGTTAGTAGCTACTGGCATAACACACTTCAATAGCTTTAGCAGAAGAATAGTACACATTTAATGTGCAAGATAGCCAATTAGCATCTAACCCTGGAGATTTCAGTGACTACTTGCTGACTGAAGAAGTTTTACCGCTCTCTTTCTCTGTTTTCCTCCCCCCACTTTCTTTCTTTTAATGTGATAGTTGCTTTGCATAAGAATAATGGTCAGGAAATCCATAACTCCTTATTTTAAAAAAAAGGCACGAGGACATTAGGAAGGCAACATTCATTTTTCTCCAGTGTGGAATAAATTATAGCCAGATTTACCTATTCTCAGTTGAACATAATGATTAACATTGTAAAATCTTTAAAAACAAAACTGTGAGTAGAAACTGGGGTGGCAAAGAAAGAAGAATTGAGGGAATTCATAAGGCTTCTACATCTAAAGGTTCAATGGATTTATTACAGGGAGGTAAACCGAGGTTCCAGGATGTTTAATATGGCCTACCAAGCCCCTTGTTTGCTCGCAGCCTTTGGACATCCTCTCCTCCACAATAAGTCCCTGACATTTGAACTAGGAAACACACAAAAAATGTAATATAGACCGTAAAATATGCTTTTAAAATCCTATTTTCCCACCCAACAACCAGAAAAGTTATTATTTCCACCCACATAATTTGTGTCATTATTTCAATAATGTTCTATAGCCCCAACCATCAAACAATGAAACAAAATGGAAATATGAAATGCAGCAACTGTGAGCTTTTCTGTACTTGCCTTTAATCCAGCTGCATCTTTTCTCTGTCACATTCTCGTCGTGTCTTCATCTTCTTCCCAGCCCATACCTGAGGCAGCCTTAAGTCTTAGCTGTTCCAGTTTTGAGGTTGTCTTTTTCCCCTTAAGCAGCTAACAAGCCAAGGCAGCTTTACTGTTTGTTTAATCTGATATGCTTCATTAACTATTCTCTTGGTGGCACAATAAAGGGATTGCTAGGGAATGAGATTGATCCAGGTTCTCCCAAGGAGACTGGGGAATCTTTAGCTGGTGCGGGCATTCCCTGCCCCTTCAAATCCCTAGACAGTATCCTCCAGGATGACCTCCAATATCCAGGGACCTGAACGACAGCTGACCAACAATGAGTAAGACTGCAGGAGTGGGAGAAAGGTAGTTGGTAGTTGACACTCTCTCTCACTCTCTCTCTCTCTCTCTCTCTCTCTCTCTCTCTCTCTCTCTCTCTCTCTCTCCCTCCCTCCCTCCCTCCCTCCCTCCCTCCCTCTCTCTCTCTCTCTCTCTCTCTCCCCCAAATGGAAACTCAACATTTACTGTACTTGTCAATTATTATTTGATCCGCTTTTGAACATAGGGTTAGGACTCTTCAGAAAAATTGCTGAAGTCATATCCAGCTTTTTAAATAACATGAATATAATACTACAGAAGAATACTATAACCTTTTCACTCTTTTTGAACATAGTACAACTCCAACCACTACCACCATCACCAAAAAAAGTCTAACTATCAATCAATGTCAGCTGGTAGTAGGTCTCTCTTTGAATACAAAATGCTTGGGTAACAACAGCATGAATGTCGACAGATAGAAAATCTAGGAGGTTGCAGACAACTGGAGAGCATATCACCCAATGAAAAAAGGGACATTCATACACACATAATTAATTTCAGTAGGACTATATTCCACCTACAAGAATGTGTCTGAAATTTGTTTTCCTCTTTAAATATTTCTTTTTAAAAATGAGTGTTCTTTCTTCAAATTGAATGAGGTCTGGTAGACAAAAATGCAGGAACATTAATGCCGTATAGTAATAATTCTGGTACTTTTCAAATTACCACACATCTCTTTGTTGTTTACTCTTTATCCTTCCATCTTCCCTAAGCTCTTGATACTATATGCATACTAAAATTGTTAGATCTACAGTGAAGACTATGTGAGTAGGAGTTCCATTCATTTTTGAGACTTTCTGCTGTCCTCTCATCCTAGAGTTACCAGATATCTGGACAGATAAAGGAGAACAATGGAGAGAAAAGGAGGAGACATTGTTTAACTTTCTTGGCATCCATGACAAAAATTACAGTAAAAAACAGCAAAGCCATGTATTTGGGTCGACATGTAATTTCCAGCATCAGAAAAAACTGGTTTTTTCAATTGCAATATTTTCCCAACAGGTCTGTATGTTCAAGAACATATGCCAGTTATAATACAAAACTGACAACAATGCTCTTTTCAAATTTTAACATAGAAACATATGATTTGAAGGTGCAGTGTTGAAGCCAATTTCTGGAATCAGGAAATAAACAACATAAATCTAGTCTGTTGACGGGTGTGGAAAAGAACGAAGCAGAATATTTACAAGATCACATTACACAAAAATGTAAATTGCTACTGTTGTAAAAACAGTCCAAAATAATAATTAAAAAAATAGTGGAAAAGCCAGACAACATATTGTTTTAAGACTATGCCTGCCAGTTTGAGAACATGAGGAAAAAAAGAAGGACATGATCTCCTTTTGCCAGACATTTAGTAATTCTAACTTATTCTCTTCACCTCTCTGCATGTCCTCCAGCTCTGCTCTAGAAAACCTTCAAATATTTGTCTAGTGGAACAAGAGAGAAGGTACTTGGTGGCTATCAGAAGATATTCTTAGTCTGAGAATTTTTGCTGGCTTGAAATAATATTTCCTTTCAGAATTATAGCCTGTTATAAATCTGTTATTCCCATTTTTAAAAAAAGAAGTGATGAAAAGAAATTGCCAGAAAAATGCTTCAAATTTACTAGCCCTATCTAAATCTTTTATTTTGCCCAGGAAAGCAGAAAATATAAATCAGAAATCAATCCATTGGGAAAGCAGAAAGATAAGGATTTATACTTGAACTGAATATAGCTGTAAAGGAAGGCTGGGCAACATTCTGCATTCCAAGGTGTTTAACCACAACTCTCGTATTCCATCATCATTATTGATACCGATAAAGGTGCAGGCTGCTAACAAATCTAGAGAAAGTATAAAGAAGTAGTGTCATCATTCAACTACAGCTCTTTTGTTACTATTGGGCCAAAGTAGCCACCACTCTTCTTGAGTCAGCACAAAACAGGGGCAGCATTGCCAATCTCTACCCTGCTTCTATTGGTATCACTTCCAGATATGTGATGTCCTGATTTGCTTGTGTGTTAATGGATTGTCACTGCAGTTTTGCAGCTACAGTACTCCTTTTCAGCCTGACATCAGCCTCTTGAAAGAATGTGAAGCAATGGGGAGGGGTCTATGTGTGTCAACTTGAAGGAGATGGGTGCGATTTCACAAACCTGTGCTTTTCTAGAGCTGATTTGTCTGGCCTTCCTCTATACCCATTTCCACATCTTCAAATGATTAAAATGATATAAAATAAAGAAATTTTGAAAAGGCTACAACAGAAATAGCCCCAGAGAGGAGAGAAGCTGACCTTGTCAAGATTTTGCAACTAAATAATCACTTCTCCTTTTTGCATTTAAGTCAGTCTTGACTCCTGACATCCTGTCTGGACTAGTCCCTGCAATTTTCTTGGCAAAATTTTCAGAAGTGGTTTGCCTTTGTTTTCTTCCTAGGGCTAAGAGAAAGTGACTGTCCCAAAATTATTTAGCTATTTTCATACCTAATTCCTAGTTTCTATTCCAATGTCTTAACCACCACATCAAACTGGCTTTCTGATGGCTACTCTAGAGCCAGAGAAAATTGTACCTGACTAGCTGCTGAACAATCGCTTCTTGCATTCTTTATCTAAAGCTCTCTTTTTATTTTCTACTTCAGGGCACTCAAGAAGTGTACTTTGGACGTCATGTGCTGCTCTTTGAAGACTAATGGAATAGTTTCAGATAAATGTCTCCTGCATGAAAAGGGAGTCCTGTTTAAAGATCTCTTTGCTCACAGCTATTGTTTGATAGCAGTTTTATTTTCCTGATAATATTGACTATGTTATATTACCTGAAGAGAGGAATAGTTTTGTACCAATAGGCACATGTAGAATTTTGAATCAATGTTATGGGCCTTATCACAAAATGGCTGCTATGGTGTGTCAATCCAGTTACAGAACATGTTGAGGGAATACTCTCCATCACAAGCATTAATTTAGGAGAGGAGGTATCAAAAAGTTCAAAACAATAATCACAACCAACAGTAGAGCCTCTGCCTTTTTAAAAAAATATGCATTGTACATGCAACACAAGTAGAAAAGAGATTAGATTTCAGCCATTCCAATCCTCTAGCTTCCCAGGGTACCTGCTACCCCACTTATTGTGGGTTTTTCTTTTTTCTTTTCTTTCTTTTGGAGAAGGGGTCACTCTTTTAAACAAAGGCATGGCCTGTAATCATGCAGCATATTTATTTGTTAATACTATTGGCTAATATGGGACCCAGAAGTATTGTCAGAAATCAGAATGATAAGCCAGGTTGGTGCCCTCTTTGCAGGATACTCATTTCTAATTTGAAAAGAAATTAAAGGATGTAAAAGAAATTAATGTCAAGCATAGGTAGGAATGTGTAGATAATGAAAAGTATCTGCAAACATCACATTGCTTAACCCTACTATTTAAAAATGGCCTATGAAATGGCAGCACTGGGGACAAATGAAGCTTAGCTGACATCTGGTACAGTTGTTCTCCATAGATGAGATTACATATAACAGATGAGACATGCACACGTACAATAGCATTTCCTCTGCAGATGTCATCTTCTACTGTATCATTCACTGGTGAGATGTGACAATGGTGATTGAACATTGAGGACAGGGACAGAAGGTCCTACTGCACTTACCCATCCATCAAATTGTTAATTGTACATGTTTCTGTATGTTCTTATAATGAAGGTAACATACATCAAGAACATTGCTGCCCCAAGAAACTGCCTTTGTTTGTCCCCACTGATTTCATCGCCTAACTAAGAGTCTTTCCATGTGCAAAGAACACAGTCTGGAATTGGTACAGTCTTTGCATGTCCCATAATGCTGTATGGCTTGTGGCAGTTTTTACATTTGGAGTCAATTACTCTTAGAAGTTAATGAGCTGTACAACTGCTCCATAGGAAATTCAGCAAGGACAAATTGACTTCATGAAGGGGTCATTCTGCCTTCATAGGGGATGATTCACAGGGAAGATGTCATAAAAGACGATAAAGCAGTCATATCACCACACAATAATTTCTCTGTTCCTTTTATACATATATTGAATTTCCAGTCATGTAACACAGGGATAGGGTTTCAGCCACACAATTGTGCTGCTGTCATGGTTTCGACAGATGAAACTCTTTAAAAGAACTTCGAGGCATTGTTTACCTTAAAGAATCTTTTATTCTAGAAAACAAAGTATCGGCACTACATAGTTAAAGTCAAAAACTGAATTCCCCTCCGTACTTGAAGCACGGGCTTTCTCCCCAGCTCTTCAGCCCACCAAATCTTTATCAGCTCTGGGTGCAATAACCTTGATTCCCACAGCTGAGTTATTGTTGTTATGACTAACTGGACTCTCATCCACATCCTCCCTCCCAGCATCATCTAACTCTACAAGTGAAAGAGAAAAGATGGCTACATTTCCATCTGTTGTCAAAGCAAGAATAACCGATGTTAGCAGCGTTAACACATGCCCCCCCCTTACAAAAAGGACAAATCCTGAATGTAAACAAAAGCACAGGTTAGGGGTTGCCTCTTGGTTTATTAGGGTGTTTCTTATAGAACCTATTAATGAGTCTGTCAACCTTTACATCACTAGACTTCACCCAGGTGGCCTCAGACAACGAATATCCCTTCCATTGCACTAAGTACTGCTATTTCCTCTTCAAAATTCTAGAATCAAGAATATACTTTACTTCATAGTGAGTCTGTCCTGCCACCACGAGGGGTCCAGGTGCCTTCTTAGGGGGAGGACTTAAAGTGGAACCCTGAAAAGGTTTCAATAGGCTACAATGGAAAACAGGGTGAACTTTTCCTAAGAGCCTTCTTCTTTTTTTTCTTGTGCTATATCCGTTATCTGACGTTGGCGATCATGTTGGCGATCCTGTTTTTATCAGCAGCTGCACAAAAAAGTGCTGCTAAGTTTTGTCCAAACCAATCCCTTAGATTTTGAAGCCACGATCTCGTTTGCCCTCAATCTTTCCCTGGAGGATTAAATGGAGTATGCCATATTTTTCTGGGTGTTGCATCACATGTCCAAAATATTCTAATTTTCGTTTTTTAATTGTTTTGATGATTTCCCTTGGCTTTCCCAGGCGGCTTATCACCTCCTCATTTCTGATCTTGTCCTGGGAAGTTTTAATTCCACTGTGACCAGGTTAATGATCTTTACAATGGGGAAAGATCCTAAGTACTTCGGTCCTAACTTCTTACTAGGTAGCTTAAGCCGTAAATATTTAGTTGACAGATAAAACTTTTCCCCAACTTGGAATGTTCTTTGAGGAGCCCTTTTTTAATCTGCCTGTTTTTGTATGTCTTGGAAGCCTTTTTCAAAGCAGTTTTTGTGGTTTTCCAAACTTCTTCCCCACCCCCTCACCCACTGATCAAGAGTCTGGGAAGTGGAGGGTGCTTGGGTGTATTTGGGTATTGGGCTGAATTCTTTTCCTGTGGCCATTTTAAAAGGTGTGAAGCTGGTGCTGCTGTGAACAGAGTTATTGTAAGCCACCTCTGCGAAAGGGAGGTCAGTCTAGTTCATCTGTTGATAATCAACATAGCATCTGAGATACTGCTGTACCATTGAGTTCACGGATTCAGCCGCCCCATTAGTAGACAGGTGAAAAGCAGATGATACTCCCTGAGATGAGCCAATTAGTTTAAGAAAACTCCACCAAAACCTAGCTGTGAACTGCACCTCCCCTATCAGAGATTATTCGTTTAGGTGCACCATGCAGTCTGTAGATGTGTTTCAGGAACATTTTGGTTAGTTGTTGGGCGGTCAGGAGCCCTTTGCAGGCAATGAAGTGAGCCTGCTTTGAGAACAGATCTATCACAGTCCAGATGACCGTATTTCCCCTACTTTCAGGTAGATCTACTATAAAATCCATAGCAATTTCTTCCCGTGGTTGGGAAGGGTCTGCCACTGGTTACAATAACCCAGGGGTTTTCCCCGGAATTCTTTTCATGGTGGCACATACAGCACAACTCTGGACATAATTTTCCATGTCTCCTCCAATTAATAGTCATAAATCACATTCCCCAATTAGCTTGAAGCACGGACTTTCTCCCCAGCTCTCCAGCCCACCAAATCTTTATCAGCTCTGAGCACAGTAACCTGGATTCCCACAGTTGAGTTACTGTTATTATGACTAACTGGACTCTCATCCACATCCCCCCTCCCAGCATCATCTAACTCTAAAAGCAAAAGAGAAAAAAATGGCTACATTTCCATCTGTTATCAAAGCAAGAACATCCGATCTTAGCAGCATTGACAGCTGCACTATTGACTTTGTTACCTTTTCTGCAGACATCTGTGTTGGGGGGGAACATGTTGTCTCCTGTGACTTATTTCCTCTTCACTGCATTCCCCTGTTACTCTGATGTTGCCTCTCTATAATGGCCATTTTATTTATTTGTTTGTTTGTATTTATATCCCGGGCAATAGAAGAAGGGGACAACAGAGAATGAGGTGGCTGGATGGAGTCACTGAAGCAGTAGGCATGAGCTTAAATGGACTCTAGAAGATGGTAGGGGACAGGAAGGCCTGGAGGAATGTTGTCCATGGGGTCCCAATGGGTTGGACACGACTTTGCAACTAACAACAAAAAATTATATCCCAGCTTTATTATCTTCAAGCAATAGATACACACAATACTCCTTTCTCCTCCTATTTTCCCCACAACAACCCTGTAAGATGAATTGGGCTGAGAGAGAGAATGACTGGCCCAAGATCACCCAGCTCACAGTCTCTTGATTTCTAGCCTGGTGCCATAATCCCTGGACCAGACTTGGCTCTCTTTGTAATAGCAGTAATTGTTCCCTTTTTTATTATTGTTTATTTCCCTTATTCACGTGAAAAGGGAAAAAAAAAAACAAGGAAGGAATGGTCATGCCCACTCCATGACTCCCAAATTGGCCAGCTAGTGAGAATGCTAAATTGCTCAAGGGGAAGAAATGTGAATACATTCAAAGAGCATCACAGTTGTGCAAGAACTGTTATTGGGAGACAAAAGTAGCAACCATATGGAAACAGCCTGGATTTCTTTAGCAACGAAAGCTTACTATTAGTAGAATATAAAACAATTCCCTTGAATTACAAGTGTGAAACAAACTATGTAAAAGAAGAAAATAAGCAGCAAGTGTGCTGCCTACATTTCAGAAAATGATTTTCTTATTATTGTTACTTTGATTCATTTTTAGAATGCATAGTTGCAACATAAATATTTCATCCCATTCTGCCTACATTTCAGATATACCATGTAGAGAATGCCAACATAAAGCTAAAAAAACCCTCAAGTATTACAAATAGATGAAAATTCAGAAGAGGCTTGTTTGACAGCCATGCAATTCATCTAACAAAACTTGTTTTTGTATGCAGCTTTGATTGCCATACAGGAACGTAAGATAACACATTCCACACATACACATACACATACCCCTCCCATAAAATAAGAGAAAGAAAATGTCTATGTTAATCAGGAGACTTTTCCCACCTTGTATATCTTTTGTGCGTATTTAGATAACACAGACAACCATTGTTGTCATCTCTGCCAAAATGCATCTGTAAAAGATATGTGATTTTATATCGTTCATTCATTTATTCAGTTTAGAGGCTGTAGATGAACATTAAAAGCAAGAAAACAATAAAAGCAAAAGGAATAAAGATCATGTGAAGGCAGAAGAAAGAAGATAGCGAAACAGATAAAATTCTATAGCAGCTTGATGCCACTATATCCCCAGGCTGGGGGAACAGCTAAGCTTTCAAGATCTTTTGAACATCATTGGGGTGGGTGCTCTGTGGGAAATGCTGTTCCATAGGCAGCCACTGTAACAAAGAAGACATGCTTTCTAGGTCCAGAGAGATGATGCTGTTTGATTGAAAGGAACTGGGGCACACCTATTATGCTCAGTCTTACAGACCAGGCAGAAACTATCAGAGAAGCAGTTCTTAAGATGGCTCGATCCTATGCCACAAAGAGTTTTAAAGGTAATAAGTAGTTTTAATTGCACCCAACAACCAACCAGCAACCAATGCAGCATGTGGAGCAGTAGTATCCTATGGGAATCCTGAGACATGCCCATTATTCTCTGTGCCACTGCACTCTTCTACTAGCCATGATATAGTTGTTGTTAGTTGTTCTAACAAGTATCTGATAGTTGTTCTTACCTGTGCACATCAATTGGAAATGCTCAGGAAGGAGAGCAACCCTTGTAGAGCAGTCCTTCCCTGCCCCAACTGTTATGGACTTGCCTGATAAATCAGACTCTGGATTGGAGGAACAGGGATTGACAGTTTTTGACCTTGCAGCTCAGAGATGGTAAGCTCTTGGATACCTCCAAGTGAACATCAAAAAGAGTAGGTCTTGTTGTAGAACAGTGGTTCTCAACCTGTGGGTCGGGACCCCATTTGGGGTCGAACGACCATTTCATGGGGGTCGCCAAACCATGCTGTCCACCATTTTGTTCCCTTTTCCCTAGCTGTCCTACTCCATCTTATTGGTGGCCACACCCACATGGGGGTCACCACAACATGGGGAACTGTATTATGGGGTCACGGCATTAGAAAGGTTGAGAACCACTGTTGTAGAATGAGTTTGTAGGGCTGGAACCAACTGTTACAGCAGGCTAGATCCATTGACCTGAAGTCTGAGCAAGAAAATATTCTAAGCCCTCATTAAATAAAAATCAAATGAATAGGTTTAATGAGGCTATGCAAAATAAAGATGCATCATCAGGAAAGTTAGAGCAATAAAAGAAGAGGTTGAGAGTCAGTTACAAACAACTTCTAACCTTGGACCTGATTTCTTCAATTTGTTCGTCTTCTGATTCCATGACTGATTTTTGGAATGATACATTATTTCTAGATCTTGGAATGAATTTCATGGAACTTTGGCTTTTGAAATAAGCTTGTCTGTTTTTCCTTAGCTCTCATATTCCAGCACTGTGATGAGATTTAGAGCTACCATAGAAAAGTCTTATCTTTGTCTGGCCTCCTGCACTTGTAATTGTTGGCAGTGACATCAACACTTGTGGACAATCCCTAAAGGTGCCTTGACTGATGACACTGAAGGTCCAAAAACACCAAGAGACATGCACCAGATTCCAATGAATGTCATCCAGAGTGACCAATGCCGTTTCTGCCTGTGCTCAGTTCTAAATCTGGACTGCAAGAATTTAGGAAATCCATTTCAAGTAATATCTTTTATAGTAGATTTCCTACTATCTTTCCTACTCCCCTGGCCTTTCAGAAGATGTGAAAACCTGGCTGTGCCAACTTCTGTGGGGTTATAGAATGTTATGCAACCCTGTGGGTGGTTAGCTCTCTCCATATTTTAATTTTTAACTTATTCTATTCTTGCTTTTATTTGGTTAATAATAATAATAATAATAATAATAATAATAATAATAATAATAATAATAATAATAATAATAATGTTGGAAGGGACCTTGGAGGTCATCTGTCCAATCCCCTGCTCAGGCAGGAAACCCTGTACCATTACAGACAAATGGCTGCCCAGTCTTTTCTTAAAAACTTCCAGTGTTGGAGCATTCAGTGCTTCTGGAGGCAAATTGTTCCACTGATTAATTGTTCTAATTGTCAGGAAGTTTCTCTTTAGTTCTAGGTTGCTTCTCTCCTTGATTAGTTTCCATCCGTTGCTTCTTGTCCTGCCTTCAGGTGCTTTGGACAATAGCTTGACTCCCTCTTCTTTGTGGCAGCCCCTGAGATATTGGAACACTGCTATCATGTCCCCCCTCATCCTTCTATTCATTAAACTAGACATACTCAATTCCAGCAACCGTTCCTTGTATGTTTTATCGTCCAGTCCCCTAATCATCTTTGTTGCTCTTCTCTGTACTCTTTCTAGAGTCTCAACATCTCTTTTATATTGTGGTGACTTATGTATTGTTTTTATATACTTTTAAGCTTTTAGCCATAAACCACAGTGTCACTTGATGGGCAGATAGATACGTAGATGGTTAGATCAATTGATCGATAGATAGATAGATAGATAGATAGATAGATAGATAGATAGATAGATAGATAGACAGACAGACAGATATACAAATAGGTATAGATAGAATCTCATCTACAACCTTTTCTCAAAAGGAGAAATTGAAGATCAACCAATATTTGTCTTGAATGGGTTGACTGAGAGGTGGCTTATTCAGAAGAAGCCATATCACTTTGTCCTTCAAGGCCCTTTGGCACATCCCTGCTTTAATAAAGCATTGATCATTTCCCAAATTAGGCAATATGTGCCCCTCACAGTTATCTCAATGAGCTAGGTGGGATATAGATCAATCTTACAGGTTGCAGATATGATACCAAAGACAGTCCTTTAAACTTGCAAAACATTGTGCCATTCATTTTGTCAAATTCTGTCCAAGCGAAGTCAACCTCAGAGCAAATGTGAATGACTTTATTTGTAAAACCTTCATTACATTTGGCAGAATAATGCAAACAGACATGATAAGAGAATAATCAATATTTTTCTTTGTTTCTCAAATAGAAGAAGAATAGTATGGGCATTTTGGTTTGTTTTAATTAGGAAACATCATGCTGGGTCCAACCCCAAATGGACAAATGCTTGACATTTCAATTTATCTCAAATGATAATTCATGTATCCTGTTAAGATAAATTGCAGCCTTTCCACTGGTCATCTTGATCCTATCAATCCTTTATCCATTAACCTTCCCTTCTACTTCCCTCAACTCTATCAAGGGTAGTTGCAGTAGAGATGGGGATGGAGTTTCTAGTCCATCATCTGCTTGTCTAGCACCTCAGAGTTTAAGTCAGTCGTTATGTTTTCCAGGATTTATTGGATCACCTTGAAATCTATGGAACTCCCAAAATTCATAATTTGATGGTATTTCCAGAACTGCATTTTTTTCACAAAAGTACTTTTTCACACAAAAAAATACCCCGATTGCTCTTATTTATTTATATGTTTATGAACCTGGCTAATCTTCCTCTCTAAAATTAATCTGATTTTTATTTGAGAATGCTGTCACAAATTACAGAATTCCAATTGCACAAAGGTCTGGAATGCATGGAAAACTTTGCTGTAATTGTAAACTCTGTTAATGTTTTTATTCATGTTCCATCCACAAAAAAACCAGGGTTATAAGAACATATTGTACATGCCTATGTGCACTATTAAATTTAGCTCACTCTTTTGTTCTGGTAGTTTCTTCTATTATTACTTGAAGCAGTTTATGGGACTCTTATATCTTCAGAGTGACACATTTGGAGATTTCCAGGAGGCCTGTTAATTTTTTATTTAGGCCCTATCATTCAGCTTTAGAAGCCTAGGTTTCACTTCCCCAATTTTTGTCCTATTTGTGTATCAGTTTTCCCACATCCTATTTCATCCATGCATATCCCTGTCCCAAATTTCACTACTTGCAACAGTTTTAATTCTCCTTTGCTGCACTTGATCCATGACTCAGCCTGGTGATGTGCAATAAACGTGCAGACCATTGGTCTGGTGTCATGTATCTAACATCCTTAGACACATACTGCTTGTAGCCCCTTTGCTGACATCTGCTGTTATTTTGCCATTGTATATGGGTGGGATTTGTTTTTTTTTTGTTTTGTTTTTTTTTTTTTTTTTTTTTTGCTATCCTTGCAGAATATCTTTTTGATCTTGCATAGTTTGGGATTTTATCATGATATTGCTAAATTTTAGATAGGATTCATTTTTCTGTTCCAGGGGAACCTAGTTGAAGAAGATGTTCCTAACAGGCATTGTCTTCTGTGTATCTTCTGTCTGTAATTATTTGGGGAAAGAGGATTGTACATCATAAGGGTATAGCATAATAACATAGCATGTATTTATGTTTGTATTAACCAGACATCCTGGTATAGACTCATATGGAGCAATCCACAGGACAGGTTGAATAATAGAAAATGGGAAGGTCCTGCTGTAGGGAATGTCATTACCAGGAGGCCCGGGGCTGGACTTTTTCTATTGCTGCCCCCCTTTTCTAGAATAATAATGTTCCCCCAATAGCAGACGAACCTGGCAGTTCCAGGAGGCTTTTTGTGGGGGATTCATGATAACCTCTCCCAATGAGAATGGTATTATGGTTACTTTTGGCACATGCTATGCTATTTATTACATTGTTATTTTATTCTGTATCTACTGTTCTGTTTATTTTTAATTTTACAGCTACTATGGAAGTCTGTAAGCTGCTCAGAATTAAACACTGGCATATAAACCTAGTAAACAAGTAAATAAATGTGCTGTGGAACTTCACCCTTCATATATGAAACAAGATGTCCTTTTTTGTGAACTTCTTTGCAGAGTTCTGTGACTTTGTGCAATTTGGATACTTGTCAACAAAATCCATGGGGAGACAATTTCTTGAGAGGCAGACCAACCTATAAGTTTGCCCATGCCAGAAGCTAGAGTTTACAAACCTTCCTTTCCCTGAATAGCAAAACTACATACTTCAATGCTTTATTGACAAATCTGGATAATGGAGTGTTAATAACTGTCTGAATTAGTAAGACAACCCATGCCAACACTTTAAAAGTTTATGTTATGGTTTGCATTGTTGAGCTCTTACTTTTAGTCCCCCTCATCCCAAAAACATTGAGAACTGAACTATAAAAATTGCATGCCAAAGTTTCATAACTGCAGAAGCAGAGTAATCTTCTTTTTTCCAGCCCATACCTTCCAACTGCTGGCAGACTGAATTTCTTTTTAAAAACAATCCATTTATAACTTATTGCTCTTCTAATCTACAGTGGCTGCCTTAAATATGGTAGCCTCCAGATTGAAGGCATCAAATTGGAGAAAAAGTGATCTAGGTGGACAGTTCATAAATCCAAAATGCATGAGTAGAACATTTACCCCTTCAATATTTTCCTTTTAGGTGTTCCTTCATGTTATGAATTCCCAATAGCAGGTTAAATTGTGCAATTGGGAAAATGAAAAAAAAAGTACTCATAGGATGAATTTGGGCAGTGTTGGGCAGTGATACAAGAGACGCTTGTATCTCTTACCTTTTTTATGAGTTTATGGGAATCTCTTGGAACAGCCATGTGCTATTACCCATAGCTGGTTTTCTTCATCCATTCCCATTTCATATTAATAAAGCAGATTGCCAACCCTGATTAAAAACAGCTTTCACTCATGCAGTTTTCATTTGAATTCCTTTAGATCATTAATACCACCTTCTGCTATTAATGATCTAAAGGATCTTCCTTTTCATCAGGAAGAAGTATGGATTGTAGAAAAAGATGAAGAAGTTGTGAGTGCTCCAGCACTGGGGATTTTAAAGAAGAGATTAGACAATCATTTGTCTGAAATGAGTAGGGGGTTGAACCAGAAGACCTCCAAGGTTGCTTCCAACTCTGTTATTATGTTAATTTATATTTTTAATACATACCCAGGTATCCCATGTCTATAAAATACTGTACATCATTTTAAAGGATGTCGTAGTAGGACAGCGGCATCACTGATATCTAGCCTACTCGTATCAGCTGAAAAAAAAACTATTATTACCTATTTCTCCTCCCCCACCCCTTCCCCCCCCCCCCCGTCTTTCTTAAATGCAGGACCAGAAATGCAGTCCTAGTTGCATACTGAAAGCAGCCAATGGGGCAAGAACCGTTTTCCCCTTCAAAACAAAAGCAACAGACATTTGAAGGAGGTGAGGGAAGTTAGCCCCCCCCAGAAGGAAATATTAAAAAGGAAAATATATTTTTCACCAAAAGGATTTTTTGAAAAGCAGAAACCAAACCTGGCCCCAAATTTCTTTGCCCCAAGCAAGAGCTAACCTCATAGAAATGCAGATATAAGACCATTAGGAAGGTTGGAGCCAGGGAACTCAAGACAAAGAAACTCTTAAGAGTCATTAGCCCAGCCCCAGGGAAGCAGGAGATGACTTTTGGGATATAATAAGACTAACTCATTACCATCAAGTATACCATAGAGGCACACCTAAAACTCAGGTCAGAATACGTGACACAGGAAATAGCCTCAAAGTTCATGCCACAGGAACAGGAAACTATTCCAAACAAAAGGCTAGAGGGGATATAAAACCCTACAACACCATGTGCTCACCCCTTCTCTCCTCTGATCTTTCCTGAAGAACCATCTTTCTGCAATAAACTGTAACCTTCTTCCCAAAGCAGTCGCCATGTTTGCTTATTTATTCCCGGCTTGGATGAACCAGGATGAAGAGTGTTGAGTCCGTGGCGGGAAAACAGACACAAGAAGCAGCTGGAGTTCTCAGTTTCATTTATTCAGCGTTCAGCTTACAGGAAGATGGCTTCGGCCTCGCCCAAACGCCTCGCAGCCTCTTATATAGGCAACTCCCGGGTAAATGGGTTACTTTTCCCGCGCCAGCACCCGCGCATGCGCACGGCGCTGGCGACAGCCTGTCTGGTCCCGGGCAGCTTTGCACCTGCCCGGGACTGCCTGCAAACGCCCGAGCCGTTTGCAAAGGCTCGGGACATAACACCCCTTTCCCCCGGGCTAAAACTACTACCAACATACAACATTTATTTTATATGACATTTTGCTCCCCAGTGCTCCCACTGATTACTGGCTTTTGCCTTGCCAGCAATGTTATGTAATCTTCTAGATACTTAGGAGATTTCTTTGCTCTCTGTGACCTTCTTAGCTCTGGGTTACTGGCATAAGTCCCCTGACTGGAGGGAGGCGTGAGCCTGTTCTCTCTATTGTGCCCTGGTGTCTTCCAAGGACTGTGCCCCGATGCCTGGCCTGCTTGCTTGCCCACCGGGCTCGTCAGGCCAGGGCTTCTGTTACTTTGTGACCTGGTTGACCTACCTAGCTGTAGACCCTCAGGCCCCTTGAAGTGATAGCCGCTGCTGGGCGTCTCTGTAGAACCTCCTAGGTCAGTCCAAGACCTGTCAGGAGGCTGTCCATTCCCTGAACCCCATTCTGTGTTCGGGCTCGTGTGGGTTTCTGTACTTTCCCAAAACTCAGGTGTTCCCTGATTTGTGCTAGGGTTGTTGTAGTCGGGACTTGGTTCCTCGACTAACTCTGTGTATGTTTGACCCCCTGTAGGATTTGGGGTAAGGTCAGGCCAACCTTGGGAATTGTGTGCCAGTTCTCTTGCGGGGAATGATTTGTTGGGATGCCCCCGGGTATCCTCCGTTGCTGGAGTGCTGTGTGATGTGTGTGGAAAGTGAGTATGCCCCCGGGGTGACTCCCTGGCTGGAGTAGGCGTGAGTGCCTGTTGTGTGGGTAAGCTCCATGACTTTCTTTTCGGAGCAATTGCAGAACCTTGGGACGAGCCGTTTGTGGCTCCCTCAGTGGAGATGGGCAGTAGCTCTTGCCCTTCCCTTTGCTCCAAAGGGTCCCCCTCCCCCCCTGGAAAAGACCCAGGAGTCTCAGCAGAAAAGTCTCGCCTAGAGCGAAGTTGGTCGATGTGCCGACGCAGGACACGACCGTTGTCCAGGGCAACCTCGTAGGAGAGAGGACCTGTGATCCTGGACACAGAAGCGGGGACCCATGTATGACCAGGCCCGTAATTGCGAGCCCAAACCGGGGCACCCACAAGTAGTTGTCTAGGTGCCCTAGGATGTGAGGTAGATGAAGGCAGTCTGTCCGGATGCAACCGGTCAAGTCTAGTAGTAAGTTGGCGCCCCCAACGAAGTTCAGCTGGACTTCTCCCTGTAGAAGTGGACGGTGTGGTGCGATAAGAAAGGAGAAAGTCAGCCAACCTGTGATGCCAGTCCCCGTAGGTGAGTCTCTTCAAGGCGTCCTTTGCGATGCGCACCATGCGTTCAGCCATACCGTTGGTGGACGGGTGAAAAGGCGCAGACGTGGCATGACGAATCAGGTTTGCCTGTAAGAAAGCTTGGAATTCGGAGGAGGTGAATTGAGGGCCGTTGTCGGACACAATGACATCTGGCAGCCCGTGTGCAGCAAAAATCCCCCTCAGTACCTGAATAGTCTTTGCAGTGGTGGTGATGAGACAGGCACAACCTCAAGCCATTTTGAATGGCTGTCAACAAGGACCAAGAAGAACTGGCCCTGAAAGGGCCCAGCGTAGTCAATGTGCACCCTAGACCATGGGGACTGTGTTTCCTCCCATCTATGCACAGGAGCTTGGGGCATCTCTGGGCGAGATCGTTGGCACAGGTGGCATGCGTGTACCTTAGCCTCAATATCTTTATCTAAAGCAGGCCACCACAAGTGGCTGCGTGCAAGAGCCTTCATACGAACAATGCCAGGATGACCCTCGTGGAGGGATTCTAAGACCCTAGTCCTCATTGAGGTGGGAATGACAACTCTGTTTCCCCAAAGCAGACAACCCTGAGAAAGGGACAGTTCGTTTCTTTTGGACCAGAAACTCTGAAACTCAGGACTAGGGCAGTGCTCAGGCCACCCGGACAGGACCCAGGAGCGGACATGTGAAAGTGTGTGATCTGTACCTGTTTCAGCGGTAACATCCCTGGCACTAAGAGGGAGCTCGGGCAAGGCTTGGATTGATAGAATGTTGACAGCTGGCGCGGGGTCAGCTTCTACTACTGGCAGAGGCAACTACTGAGGCCATCAGCATGGCCCATTTCTTTCCCAGGCTTGTGGAGTAATGAAAAATCATATGCAGACAAGAAAATAGACCACCTAAGCATTCTAGGGGAAATGATGTGGGGAGTCTGCTTACATGTGGTAAACAGTCCCAGCAGAGGCTTATGGTCAGTGAAGACCGTGAAATGCCTGCCATATAGAAAATCGTGGAATTTTTTAATTCCAGCAACAACAGCCAGAGCCTCCCTGTCTATCTGAGCGTAGTTGCGCTTGGCAGAAGACAGTGTTCTGGAGTAGTATGCAATAGGAACCTGAGTTCCATCAGACCTGAGGTGACTCAGGACAGCTCCAACCCCGTAGGGGGACGCATCACAAGCGATGCACACAGGGAGAGACTCGTTGAAATGTGCAAGAACACTGTTAGAAGTGAGCAAGGCCTTGACTTCTTTAAAGCAAGCCTCATGCGCTTGTGACCACAGCCACACAGCCTGTTTGTCTAGTAGCCTGTGAAGAGGCTCAGCTACACTAGCTTTATGTGGAAGAAAAGAATTGTAGAAATTCAGGAGGCCTAGAAAGGCCTGAAGTTCGGCCTTAGACTTTGGCCTGGGTGCATCTAAAATAGCAGTTAGTTTGGATTCAGCAGGATGAATCCCAGCAGCATCAATTTTGAATCCCAGAAATTCAGTAGAAGGCACCCCAATCTGGCATTTGTCTTTTCTGAGCTTGAGGCCTGATTTCCTGAATCTTAACAGGACAGCCCTAAGCCTTTCAGCTAGAATGTGTGTGGAGTCTCCTGCAATCAAGACATCGTCAAAGTAGGGGCAGACCCCTGGTATACCTCGTAGTGTGTTTTCCATTACGCTTTGGAAAATCCCAGGAGCGACATTTACTCCAAACTGTAGCCTTTTTACTTTAAAGGCTCCCCTGTGGGTCACAATGGTCTGAGCTATGGCAGCATCATCATCAACAGGCAGCTGTTGATATGCTTGAGCTAGGTCAAGCTTTGCAAAAACACGCCCCCCCTTGAGAGAGGCCAGGATGTGACTGACCACAGGAACAGGATAGGCATGTTGCTGCAATGCCTTATTGAGTGTGCATTTGTAATCAGCACAAATGCGAATGTCCCCATTTGCCTTTAGAGGCGTGACAATGGGGGTCTCCCACGGGCTGGAATCAACAGGTCTAGGATTCCCCTGTTGGATTAGTTTGTCTAGTTCAGTGTCAATCTTACTTTTTAAAGCAAAAGGGACCCTTCTTGCTTTAATCCTAATGGGAGTGACAGTGGGGTCTAGCTTTAAGGACACAGGTGGTCCTTTGAATGTGCCCAGCTGGGGGCTGAAAACATCTGCAAATTCTTTGCAGACTTCCTGTAGGTCGAGTGTTTGTAAGCTGTTGAGTCCTGTGACGTGTATCCCCAGGGCCTCAAACCAATCGAGTCCTATGAGACTCGTTCGTTCACCCCCTACTACTAATAAGTCTAGTGGACCTTCAAAACTCTTGTATTGCACGTTAAGGGTGGCCTCCCCCTTAACACACACTCTTGAGTTTTGAAAATCTGTTAATACAATATCAGAAGGCCTTAACTTGGCCTTAGTCCCACTACTGGAACAAATCTTCCTAAATGTATGCAATGAAATGATGGAAAGGGCAGACCCTGTGTCTAGTTCCATAGATAATGGAACCCCTTGTAGCTTCACGTTGAGTGACAGCTTTTTCTTCATGGGCTTGTGTGTGCCTGTCCTACAGATGCTTCTTCGCGAAGCGCAAAAACCTACCTATTCTGGCTGGGGAATCTGGTACCCTTCAGGCGTTCTTCTTGGGGTTGTGCCTTTCGTCGGCCCAGGCACACAGCTGCAATGTGCCCTTGTTTACCGCATGCCCGGCAGGTAGAGGGAGCGGAACTTGCAGTCGTTCTCCTGTGGCGACCTCCACAGCCGATGCCTTGAGCGGAAGAAGAGCTTCCCTTCTGGTTCTCTTCCCTCGCGGGGTGTAGACGGTCGACTTCCTCGTCCGGATCCTCCTCGGAGTTTCGTCGGACGTCTTCCTGGTTCACGGACGCACCCTCTGCACTGTTTCTGATCGGCCGCATGTTTTTGACGGCGCCGCCTGCTGCTTCTTCTGCGGTGACTTCCCTTAAGGCGTCTTGGAAGGATAATTCTTCCTTTGCGAAAAGTCTCTGTTGTAGCTCGCGATGCCTTAACCCGCACACGAATCGGTCCCTCAGTCGTTCCTCGAGGTCCTTGAACTCGCAGGGCTTGGCGGCCTTCCGTAACGCGGCGATGTATTCCTTGGCTGACTCACCGGACCGTTGATCCCTTTGTTCGAAGGTGTGGCGCCATGAGATAACGGACACCCTGGGGTGGAAGTGCTCCTTCAGCAGCTTCTTCAGGTCTGCGTAGCTTACAGACTCTACTGGGACAGGTGCTGCAAGGTTTTCTGCGATTTCGAAGGCGTCTTGGCCGCAAACGCAAAGCAGGGTGGCCGCCTTCAAGCTATCTTCCCTCACTTGGTTTGCCTTGAAGTAGTTCTCCATTCTGGATACGTAGGACTCCCACCGCTCTGGATGTGAGACGTCGAATTCCGAAAGCCTTCCGATTTTCGCCATCTTCGGATCTTCAGGAGATGGGTCTATCAGCCAGCCTACCCCCGAATGCGCACCGGATTGGCGGGCAGCTGCCGAGTCGACGCCGTTCCTCTTTCGCCGCTCAGGACTCCTTGGGTAAGCTTACACTTCTTTCTTTCCAGGTAGTGCAAGGCATCCCACCTTCGTCGCCAGTGTTGAGTCCGTGGCGGGAAAACAGACACGAGAAGCAGCTGGAGTTCTCAGTTTCATTTATTCAGCGTTCAGCTTACAGGAAGATGGCTTCAGCCTCGCCCAAACGCCTCGCAGCCTCTTATATAGGCAACTCCCGGGTAAATGGGTTACTTTTCCCGCGCCAGCACCCGCGCATGCGCACGGCGCTGGCGACAGCCTGTCTGGTCCCGGGCAGCTTTGCACCTGCCCGGGACTGCCTGCAAACGCCCGAGCCGTTTGCAAAGGCTCGGGACATAACAAAGAGTTTACTTCTAACAGAGGGATCACTGCTTCCCAATTTGGCTGCTGCTTAAACAAGTTTGGCATGGGCTTTCAAAACTCTGCATTGTTTTAAATGCTTGCAAAACCAGTTTCCATAGGGTGACACCATGACTAAAGGAATACAGTATGCAGCCACAGTAATGGAAGCTCTTGCAGACAACTTGGATTCTTAATCTTTCCCCATTTCAAGTAGTAAAAGGAGATCTACCAGGTCTGGTTAAACATAGTGTAAAAGAGAATGATCTTTCCTCTCACATGTCCTTTCTTAATTCTAAGTTTATTTAGCTTAAAGTGGCAACTTTAAGATGTGTAGACTTCAACTTGCAGAATGCTCACTGGGAAAATCTGAGAATTGAAGTCCACATTTTAAAGTTGCCAATTTTGAAAAACACTGTTTTAGACTGAAAGTCTGGACCCAGTCCTTGCCTTTGCTCTGGAATGAAATGCACAGCTCCAGGTTTCTTTGAAGCATTGATGTCATCTGCAAACTTCTCTACCACTAAGATTGGTTAATAAAAACTTTCATATTTGATACCTTGTAAATTTCTTGTGTTAATGTTTTGTACTGGGTTGTCACTGTGGTCCTATAATTAAGGAGCCAAACTCAGATGTATATCGTGGGGTTGTAGCTGGAACAAGTGGGATGGTAACATGTTTGTGATTAACAAAACAATTAAATACCACCCCAGAATGGTATATGCTCCATCCCCAGTACTATTTCCTAACATAATTCTGCCATTTTCATGCAAAATTTATCCATGCATCTAAACTATTTTGATCCCCAATTCAATTCTATGGATCTGGATTTTAAGGGACTTCCAATGTGTCACTTTGAAGCACCCATGAACCTGCAGAAATTTTGCTTGCCATTTGCTGACTTCTTTCCTCTTCTGACATGTGACAAGTAATGTTAATTAAGGAAATCAGGAACTACATGAGGTAACAGACCAAGCAAAACAGCGGTTAACATTATTATTTTCCATAATGCCCCTGTGCACCTAAGTTTTCTTAGGACAGTGGTGGCAAACCTATGGTACGTGTGCCAGAAGCGGCACTCAGAGCCTTCTCTGTGGGCACGTGCGCCATCGCCCCAGCCCTGCCTCCCCCCGCGGCCCCCTCATCAGCAATCCCCCTGGAGGAGAGTTACCCCTGGGTGTGGAGCAGTGCAGCCAAGCACATGGCAGCTGGGCAGCAGAGACAAGACTCCACCCTCACGCCCCCTTGCACACAGATGATGTGGGGCATGGGTGGAGGGCATGGCCACCATGGCACTGCAGGGCCGCCTGAGCGATCTGTGATGGGCTGTAGAGATGGTGGGTGGCCTGGCAGGTGGGGGTGGGGCAGGGCAAGAGTGGAGCAGGTAGGGCAGAGCAATGGGGCGAGGAGGCAGGGCAGTTTTTGGGCACTCAGTCTCTAAAAGGTTCACCATCACTGTCTTAGGAAATAAAAATGAAGAACTACTACAGCTGAATGTTTTATTTGGAAATATGTCGATCATTCCAGAAAGGATAAAATAGGTGTAGAAGTAAGCATTTTTTGGAATGGGAGTAAAGGGAATATCTGGGAGAATTTTGATAAATCGGTGCTTTATAAACCAATAGATAATTGAAGAGAGAATCCATAACATATTCCGGTGGGCCTATTAGCTCATGAAAGGAACTGCTTCACGATTCTTAGTTATCTTCACCTCTTCTCTGTAATGTAATCCATTTGTCCCACTATCCATCAATGTTGGAAAATGTGAAAGTGATCTTTTGCAATGCATGGGAGCTTGTACAAAGTACTTCTTTTGTACAGCTCCTTTAGAAGCCATTTAGGCCTGTTGCTGTGTAAATGCATGCACATCTGGATTGCTAACTGGGAAAGAAAATCCAAGCGCAGAACCCTAAGAACTATTGGAAAAGTACTGCACAGCTTTAAACTGGAAGCCTTTTTCCAACTAACAATTTTTATTATAAGCTTTTGTGAGCTGAGCTTACTTCACGAAAGCTTATGCATTTTAATAACAATGATTGGAGGAGCTGCTATGGACTATGTCTGATTTGTTGCTACCATGCGCTAATGTTTTTTCTCCTACAATGGCTGCATAAAGCTATGCAGTTGTAGAGAGCTCACAAAGATTATTGGCCTCTGGTAGTTCCAAAACTCCCAGATGAAGATAAAGAACAGTTAGATTATTTTATCATCAGGAATTTGAATTTTTCTCAAAGTCTAAATAAAGAAGTGCATTTATAGCCATGGTTGCTTTATTGATTTAATGATGGCGTTTCTACAGAACATATCTACAGAGATAAGTGAAAGGGTTGGATTTAGTGTTTGCATATCCATAAAGGAGAATATTTGGTAGCTCAGGACTGATCCTTGGTGCTCTCTGAACTTGAATGTTTTCTTGAAGATGTTTCATTACCAGAACTAAATAACATCATCAATGTGGAAAACAATTTATTTTCAGAAATTATAGATGCCAACTCTATTTCCATTGGATATTCGTCTTTTCTTTTAAATCCTCCCAAAATTCACTGGCATGAGATAGGAGAAGAGATCCAGAAAACGACAAGCAATATACAATACAGTATGTCTGTATCATTTCAGGCTCTTTTCTTTTTCTGATGTTAAATTGTGGTTTTAATATTCATTCTCAGCTGTTGTTTTATATTGATTTTTAGATAAACATAGTTTTCACGGACATTTTTATACTTTGTTTTTTTTTATAATTCTTGTAAAATGGAGTGAAATTCACATCAGTGTAGTCCAGTAAAACAGTAGGAACACAATAATGTTGTTCTGCAATATTGTTCTAGGGTTCCTCACCTACAACTGAGAATCGGTCAAAAACTTGCAACTAGAAGTAGAGTATATATAAGAAAAGCAGTACAACACTTTGGTCTAGGTTTGGAGAAAACATCACATTTCAGGTTCTGTTACAGTGCTGTAGAGGAGAATGAGAAGGAAATCGAAGAGTTCCATTCTAGGTGTATGAAGTTATAAAAATTGTCCGCAAAGGACTTTTTCAAGGAAGAGAGGGCTGGTAACATAAAGTGTATAAAATGCAGACAAAGGCAAAAAGTCTGAAACTTTGCCCAACAAAAAGCACTTCAAAGCAGATGACAAAATGGCTACATTTTGGATTAGCAACCAAGAAAACAAGATAGAGCCAATAGTGAAATTGCAGCTTAGAATTCATGGTAAACAAGGAACTCAGATATATTATGGATCAGTGTCCCTTGTTACTAAAGAGTGTAAAAAGTACCTTTCATCAAGTATGGGAGACAACATCAGTATGAAACACAAAGAAGATTGCCAAGCTACTATTTGTCTCCTAATCTGTTTTTCACATCCACTTATCTAATTTTCCTGCTACCATTATAATATTTATTTCAAGTATTTTGTGTGTCTGAAAATATGGGCATCCTTGAAATCAGTCTTGACTCCTGGAGACTGCCTGGACAAGTCCCTGCAGTTTTCTTGGCAAAGTTTTTCAGAAGTGGTTTGTGATTACCCTCTTCCTAAGGCTGAACGACAGAAACTGGCCCAAGGTCACCCAGCTGGCTTCCTGCCTAAAGTGAAAGAGGACTCACAGTCTCACAGCTCTTAACCTCACATCTTTAACTACTGCACAAAACTGGCTGTCAACATATTATTTTAGATTTGTCCAAATCATGGCTGGTGACATTTTTATTAGAAACAATCAAATTAACCCAGAAGACTGTACCATATTTCAGGTTACTCGGAATTATTCTTTTTATTTATACTTTCAAAGTTGGAGGGAACTAATATTGCCTTTATCCTTTGCAATCAGGTATAATCTTACAAGGACACCAAATCAACTTTGTGTTCAATCTACTGGCTCCATTTCAGCACTTATAAATAGCATGGTTTTAAGTGTCCAAATTTATTTATTTTTCTTCACTATATTGAATAATATTGTGGGCTAATAAATAATGCTTGAGAATCAAAAACCTACCCACCCTTTAAAAAAACAAACAAAGCTGAACTATTTTCTGCTGAGGTACTGTCAACACAAAACATTTGGCAATGTAAATTCCTCCAAAGATTTACAAGACTATTGGTTGTTAATTGGCAGAAAATAAGTGATTATTTTTCTTTTTAATAAAAAACATTTTGTTTCCATATACTGTACAGAGGTTTGCAGGTAAACAGAAGTTTTTACTACATTGCTGCATCTTTCTTGTCATTTTAATTATAAGCATATTTATCTCATCAATTAAAGTGGGGAAATCTGGGTGAGATTTGTGGGTGCTCAAAATTTCACAAAATTAAATTGGAATAATAGATGTCTCTTGCTCCACTCCATGAAAAAGAACTATTTTTTCTTTTCCTGATCACTAGGATATAGTACATAGAAAAAGCCACATCATTTAATTGATTTTTTAAAAATGATACAGCAATTGATGAAAACCTGACGTTTTGATCCTCAATGTTTCACACAATAAAGCTGTATTTTAATGCTTAACTGCATCAAAATGTTCAAAAATTTTGAAGCTACGTTGACATGCTTATTCTTGAATTAAGATGATGTACATTGGATTGCATTGTTAATAATTTTCTTTTCTTGTGTCTTTGTATCAGTGTTGACTCCTGGCTGAGGAATTCTGGGAGTTGAAGTCCACAAGTCATAAAAGGGCCAAGTCTGAAGACCCCTGCACTAGACTATACTGTTAATATTGTTCTACTGCACTTGTTTTTATATTTACCTCTATATGTCTGTGTCAGTTATATAATTCCAAATGAATTTGTATTTGAATAAAAAGGTGTACATGTAAAGTACTGTCTGCAAAATAAATTAATCACGGATCTTGTATTTGTCCAATACAGATTTTATTATTAAATGAATGGATGTAATGCCTGAGCAGACTACAGAAACCATGATTCAGGTAAAATCTGGTTTCTATCCTACAACCCTGTGGTGTGTGTGTGTGTGTGCATGCGTGTGTGTGCACATGCATTTCATATATGTACTGAATTGACAGGCTATAACTATTTACTTGGTTGCCACAAATGGTGCAAAATCAAACCTGGGTTCTTTAGCAATTTCTCGTCTGTTTTGCATTTTGGTTTAATGATGGGTTAGTATTTCATCTCAATGCAAGTACTTGATGAGGACTCAGGATAACTTTCCTAACATAACTATGAAATATTTCATTGGTGATAAGGCTGTACTACATGTTACACTTACATATTACACTTATCAACAGTTTATGGAACCATGATCTACACAAGTCATTTTTTTCTGGCTTTCCAAGACATAGTCAAAATAAACCACACTAAGTTCATACAACATACTAAGTCAAAATGCATGTTACTAATTTGTGATTCTAGCTTCTAACTAAGTTAGGAAAATAAAGTGTCTATTCAGAAAAATGTTTTCAGTATCTATTCACAAGCAACAGACACATAAAGGAGTCTAAAATCAACTTTCAAAAAACTAATTTTAATCAAAACAAAAGAATTGTTGATCATTAACAAGTTTATAAAACAGTGATTTAGTTACATAAATAAATTGATATCAGTGTATCAAATTTTAATTACTTTCAACTTCATGAGGATGTTTACATGGGTGAGGAAGTACAACCTTTTTTCCTAGTATAATAAATAAAATGGAGAGCATGGAACATTTTTCCCTCTAAATAAAAAAAAAATCTACAAACATACTCTAGCATGTTCTCTAGTGAAAAGAACAAGAGACACGGGACAACTTTTGCACCAAAACATTAAAAAAAATGCATTAAATGCACAAAGGTACAGAACCATCAGCTAAAGTAAAAGACACTATACTGTAACCAAAATGGTAATAAGAATATAATGAACAGTTTGGTAGTTAGATCTCCAGTTTGGTTATTTTAAAGCATTAAGACAAGGCAAGATAGAAGGCTGCTTTTCTTCTGAAGTAATTCTAGAGGAAATAAAAATACTTTGTTGGTTTTATTGTTTTTTTTTAAAAAAACTAACTGAAAAGTAGAACAGTCATACCAACTTTCTGTCCTGCACGAAGTCAAATACCTATGCAGAATAAGATTAGCTTATTAATAGCTCCTGCAAAGGCGTAATGTATCATGTCAATCATTTGGAAAACACTGCAGGTAGCTACAGACAAGGATGTACTACACGGCTACCACTAATGACGGAAGGGCAATGCACACAAATCACATGGGATAACTAGGTCCTTGCAACAACTGGCTAGATGCTGCAGCCATTTTCACTATACTGTTGCTTCTGTAATATAATTTATGAGAAATGGTTAAATAAATCATTTCAACAAAATAGCCAGGCGTTTCAGGGACTGTAATCCAATATAATTTGCATGCACACTGCTAAGTTTACAAGTAGTAACAATGTGGTCCATTATTATCCATAGCCATCCCATGATATGAAAAAAGGGATATTTAAGTTTTCTAGGCTAGGAGGCACAAACCCCAAATCTGGCATACTGTATTCTTAATGCTAAGGCTTGCTGCTCTGGCTGTGTTGTCCCCTCTTTACTAGAGTGCCTGATACAAGTGCACAAGTGTGTATACATATACATATGCATACACGCATCTGTATAAATATATATATATATATACGTATAATTTTCCCCTAATTTCCATCCAAGAATTCAATCCAAAAGGTGGCTCTGCATAGATGCCCAGCATATTCAGTTCGTCACCTGAGCCAACCCCTGAAGCTAGGCGCACTTGAGTCTTTTTAACGTTTCCTTGTTTTTTGTTTAAAACCAAGCTACTGCAGCTTCAAGTATTTCGCATTATAGATTTTTTTTAAATAAATTAGTTAATGTTATATTTTTTTCAATATTCCGACATATACTATAATATATATATATACAGTACAATAAATGCTCTCATTCTTTAATTTTATTTTATTTTTTCAGATAAATCCCTGAGAATGTATGTTGACAGTCGCTAAGTTTCCACATGCGCAAGCGTTGTGTGTGCCATGCTTCTGGATGAATAAGCACTGCAAAGCCACGTGGGTCAGCCTTTCGAACTATTAGTTATTTTGGAGTTGGTTCATTTAAATAAGCTGAAATGTCAGGATGAGTTACAAAAGGGTAAAGCTGGAGCCATTCGAGGTACTTATCACAGGATGGAGGTGTTTTTGTTTGGTTTTTTTTTTTAAAGCCATTGCAATATTTTTTTTCTTTTCTCTCTCTCTCTCTCTCTCTCTCTCTCTCTCTCTCTCTCTCTCTCTCTCGGATTTGAGGCTGTGAATTAGACAGAAAGAATGGGAGAGCTTGGTGGACTTTTGCCACTTGACAACATAGACTCAGTGTAAACCAAACTTCTCTTTTAAGCCTCTCAATCTTTCATACAAAACAGAAAAGGAAAGGGGGAAAAAAACACACATACTTTCACAATGTGACATTTTAGTTTTGCAAACTTGGTATAGAACTATACACATATAATACCGGTGTGGCTCTGTTTAAGTTAAAAAGGATACAAAGGCAGGCTCAAGTAAAAATGTATTGCCCTCCCACCCCCTTCCCCATCCATTCACACGTTTTCTCTTTTTGTCAACCAAAGCGTTCGCGAACCAACATCATCAGTTTCTTTTTGCCTTTGTAGATTTGTTTTAGGTTGTCAATGAACTGAGTAAACTGAATGTGTCCATCATGAGCCATCAAAAAAGTCTCACGGGCCTTACTCAGGAATTCTATAAACTCGCTGTAATGCCGTGGACTGATGTGCGTGAGCCGAGAGTGTGTTGTGTTAATATATGCTCCAATTGTGGCATCTAGGAGTTGCCTTAATGGGGCTTTGTCCAAGGACATGAGCTTACCAGAGTTCCTCCTTCCGTGAAGTCCCACCATTCCAGGAGTGGTCAAAGTACATCTACGCAAGATATCGGACAGTACTGTTGCACATTTGACACTTTTGACCACCAGAGGTATTATAGCCGCCAATTCATTTTTTCCAAGGGAGTGACTGAGTGCACAAGCCCATAAAACATCATTAATGGCAGGGTGTGTATCCTGATTGTAACTCAGGTTGAGATGTGTCATGGCCAACGTGGCCAGTTTATAGGCCCGCACAGGGTAACCACGATGTTCCATGTATCGTGCTATAGTGAAAAGCTGCGTATAGCTCATGCCAGTTGCAGCGGCGTCAAGAACAATTTGGTAAGCAGTCTCAAAAGCTATGTGATCCTTTTCACATAAGGTCAGTGCAGAGAGGGCACAGTTCTGAGGATCCTTCATGGCACACTGTAGAGCAAGCGTCCTAGCACTGCTGGCCAGTTTCTCCTGCTGATGGCAGTCTAGATGCAAGCGGACTATAGTGCTGTTGGACATTACTGTGGTAGCAACAATACTAGTAGCTTCAGTTGGAGTGAAAAGTGTAAACCAGCTTTGCATGATGCTGTCCAGTGCATACACACCTATGAGACACAGAAAAATATTTGTCACAAAGATGGACGTAAACAAAAGACTGAAGAAAGAGCCAGATACTTGGGAGAACCACTTACAGAGACTTCCAAAGGTACCTGCACTTTGAAAACACAGTGTGCTCTGCACCAAAGATTGAATTCAGTATCAGAGAATCTTATCTTTCTTCTTTAAAATAGAAATATCCTGTTTTTTTCCACAAAGGTCCTTTTGAAATATGCTGGCAAACCCAACTAGCTTCATTAAACATCCCTGAGCCTGCTCAGAATCAAATAATAAGCTGAAATAGAATATTTCTATCAAATTCGTGGCTGTCTGAAGCAAAGCAGAGTTAACGTGAATGGAAAACTTTATGAGCGATTTGGTACTTTTGGGTTCTACAGAGACACAAATGCTGCACCAGCAAAATAAACATTTTTTTCCCTTTCTCTATAAAAAGCCAATTTGAAAAGAGCAATGGGACCAAGTGGCCAACAGAACTACCTGTTAATAACAGGAAGTGGTTTGCCCAGCAACTGCTTCTGGCATCTGTGGCATCAGATACAGCAAAACCCTGCATACCACAAGGCCAATAGCACTGTCTTTTATGCACTGGGCAGCTCTCTCCAAAATGCTATGGTACTTGATAAACTTGCCATCTCTCCCACCTTCTACTAATCTCCGAGAGTTTAGCTGTTCTGTGTTGCCTTAATGGATAGGACACAGCTGAAAAAAAATCTGTAAAGATTCCTATTGCACAAAACTCCTTTACCTATTTGTCTGAAGGGTTTATCCTGCAATTTGTCTAGAAAGTGGTACCTGCCTAAAACATAAAAGGAACATGCACTTTAAAAATCAGAACTCAAAAGAGCCTTGCTCCAAAACCCTTTCACCTATTTCTGTGTAATAATTTTCATCATTACTCATTTCCTTTCATAATTTTCTTGCAATTTTCATTTTATACTGTTGAAAAACAAAATTAATGTTTTGATCATTCTGCAAATGTTTCCTTGACACAGCTATGAATTAGAAACAGGAATTTTCAGCTTCAGAAGGGACTGTTTCAAGAGTGAAACATTTCTAAAATGATTTGAACAGCCTGTTTTGCACATCTCTGCATGCTGATCAATGGAAGATATAAATCAATCTCAAAGTTGAAGTGGATAACTTCTGGCAGGTTTTTTTTTTTTCCTCCCCTTGCTATATCCCTGGCCCCCTTTCACCCATCCCATACTCTGTCCCATTATTATGTGTATTCCTCACAGGCATTAATACAGAAGCAGGATTGTAGGTATTCTTGCAGTATATCTTCAGGAGACGCAGGAGGAAGTGAATTATGCAGCCCACTCCAGTTGTTATTCAGACTGGGGAACACTATTGAGCATTCTGTATCTCTTCATGGCTTTTGATACCATCCACCATAGTATTCTTCTACGCTGGCTGAGGGTGCTGTGTATGAAGGGCAGTTTTGCAGTGCTTCTCTTCCTCCAAGGCCACTTCCAGGGAGCTGTCAAGTCCCAGTCACTGCTTCATAGGCCTCCCCCCTCCCCCCGAGTATCACAGGTAGAGGCTGTGAGGGCCTAAATGGGGAAAAATAGGGTTATAGGTCCAGGAAATGGAGTGTTTACATCTTTGGTTTTGATAGGATAGCACTGCCCCATTCAGAGCTTATGAGCACCCTGGGAGTCCTCCTGGATTCACAGTTCCTGCTCAACAAGCAGATGGCAGCTATGTCCAGGAAGCTGTTGTAGAACAGCCTCTTCTGTGCCATTTGTGCTTATTTCTGGACCAAGAGGCCATGCTCATATTTAACCTTGTTTTAAATACTACCAAACTGGACTACTGCATGGGGCTGCATGGGGCTGCAGGTTTCAGTTGGTCCAGAATTGAGTCATGTGGACTGGAGTTATGGCCACATCGTGTTAAGCCTGTGTCACTGCTACTCTATGGCAGTATTTCTTTGTGAGATTCAAGGCACTGGTTATCATCTTCATAGCCCTCATGTCATAGGCTGGATTATTTTCAGGATTGCCTTTTTGCAAAAAAATTGTGTGTCCCATTTGCTCCCATATAGAAAATATGCTCCAGGTTCCTTCGGTTAAACCCTGCCATCTTATGGGACCTAAGAAATTGCTTTTTTGTAGCTGCCCTTATGCTCTAAATATACCCATACTTCCTCCCTTCCAATATATGACAGAGCCCAACTCTGCTTGCTATTAAAAAAGCTATCAAGGCCTGCTTTTCCCCAAATATTTGGGTCCGTTTGAGTGGAATCCCCCCAATTGTTTAATTATTTTGTTCAGTTACCATGTAACATGATGGGTTTGGGTCTTTTAATATTAGGTGGCTATTGTGATAGTTTATTATTTGTTTTTTGTTGTATGCTGTCTTGAATCACTTTATTTGAATTGGCAGCACCCATAAATCCATAAAATAAAACAATAAAATAAGGGAACTTGTGACCCTCTAAATTCTGCCAAATGACAACTACCACCAACATAATCAGTGGACTTTTATGATTTTCACTGAATTCAGGCAATTAGCATTAACATGTAAAGCCACAGTACCTGAAGAAATAGATCTATGGAAATTCTCACTCATGCAGGTCACAGTTGTCTCAAAAAGGTACTTTTTGAAAAGGCAACTGAACTGATTTTCCTTGAGGAAGAAGAAGATGTTTCACTTCTCATCCAAGAAGCTTCATCAGTTATGGCTGAATGGGGGGGGGGATCTATAGAAATACTTATTCTTCCATCCCCCATCATCTAGTCACAACTGATGAAGCTTCTTGGATGAGAAGCAAAATACCTTCTTTTTCCTCAAGGAAAGATAGTCCAGCTACCTTTTGAAAAAGTACCTTTGAGACATCTGAACAACTACTCCACCTATATCTTCCTAAACATTTATTAAGTTCACTTTTGGAGGCCTTACTCTGGCTGCTCCCCCTCCCCCAATACTGAGGTGCAGAAAATGGCTTCACAGTAATGAGTCTTTTCAGTGATAGTCTTGTCAGCCCTTCAAGATAGGCAAGATCATAATATGGCATGGCAGAAATTTCAAGAATAATCTCTATTTTGTGGGATAGAATAACAGAATCTTGACAGAGTTTATATCTAACCTTGTGTGTACCAAAGAAAATCAAGGTTGAATTATTTTAACTTTCTTTCCTACCTTTTTCTCTTTCTCAGGACTTTTTCTCTGGAATTCTCCCCTTAACAGCTCACTAAATCCTTCCCCATTTCTGAGACCAAGTCTACATTCCTTCAGACCACCTATTGTGGAATACTCTTCCTGATAAGTGTGCCTGCTGCAGATTTTATAGAGTTCTCGATAGCAAGCAAGATATGTTTTCTTCTGCCAGGCATTTTAATCAATTTATCAGTATCCATCTATTGCTCTTAAGTGCTTCACCACTGGTATACTAGGTAGCTTATATCAGCCTATTATTTATTTTACCTCATTACATTGCCTTTGGTTGTTTCTATGGATTGTGAAATGTTTTTCTTCCAAATTTTTATCATGCAATTTCCATGTGCTATCCTGAAAAAACTTGATTTTGAAGGGTGGCAAATAATTGTAAAAATAATTTAATTAATCCAGCAATGTCAAGAGTGACTAGCTTTCCCCCTCTGTTCAAACCTGAAGATGTTTCAAAATGTTTGAATTCTCTAAGCAGATATGGCAGCTCTTTCCTTATTGCCTTCAATAGAAAAAAAGCAATTTACAGCCTCAGTCTCCTTGATTTGTCACAGATCGTTGCTTGTTGCTACTTTAGCCTATACCCCACTTGAAGTTGAAGGCCTCATGTAGATGTGAATCGCTACAGATTAAAAAAAAAAAACCCTCAAGACTATGATAAACTCTCAATCTAGCACTGCACATTTCTACAAACAAGTCCTAGCATCCAACATATTTCCCAAGGAACGGGCATCCTTTTACACCATTCCATCCCCCAAATAAGATAGAAGATGTCTATATAGCACTGAATATAAGCTCAGCAGGAAAATAGAAATTTGTGTCCTGACTGAAATACCTTCGCCTATAGTCATAGCCAGATTCCGTTCAAAATGAGCTGGTTTCTTTAGTGCCCTTTTGTTGTTCTTATGAGGTCAAACAATGACTGATGGGGTCTATAAACTGAAGCTTACAGGCAGCTTGAGTGCCTCATTATTGCTTGAAATAATTTGCACACATCTGTGTGCTTAGCTAACCACACCCAAACGTCCTCATTTTACTCATCTGGGTCCTGTTGTACTATGCGCTTGCATATACATGTACACCTTTCTCTTGCTCCGTTCAATGCTTTCCTTCATTTACATAAACAAACACATCCTCATTTATTTATAAGCTTAGGTATGTCTCAAAAGTGATCTTTGCATTGCATCATAGTTTCCTTATGGAAGTGACACATACACACACAAATGTACCACAAACAAAAAAAGCAATTTGCTTATCAATAGGATACTATTAAACCACCAGATATACCTCCTTTGGTATGAAGATTAGGAAAGATAAATCTTAGAAAGCAGAAACTGAAATCCTAACAAGCTACTGTTTTTCAGCCATAGATTAGTCAATAAGAGCAATTCATTTTAGGGAAAGTTTACAGTTACAATGAAAAATTCATTTACAGACCAAATGAAATCTAGATTGATTTGGGGTTTCTTAGAAATTACTTGCAGCTGATGAGTCTAAACTTTTATGGCCATTAACAAATTTTAAATATATCAAGAAAACAACTGTAAGTTTTGGATACATTAATACTATGTTCAGGGGTTTGGACTTGTTAAAAACTTCAGCAGAATTTGTGGAGAATGCAAATCCTTTCTCAAATTAAATTTACTTTGAGAACTTGCCTATTCTTGGGAACACTTCTTTTTCATTAGAACATCAGAGACCTATCATAAATTCCTCTGTGTTGACACCCTGGTTCTTATAGCAAATCCAAACATTATGTTTTAGGTGTTGTTTTCAAACAAATTATAACAATTAAGTTTTCCTCATAACTATAAATGCATTGTGGATAAACTTCTAGACAGTGGTATCTCAGTACTCGTCCTTATTTGGTCCCGGGAGATGCGATAAGTACCAAAAAGATGAGTATCAAACTATTTTTTCCCAGAAGGAATAACGTAGTGAGTCAAGGCAGCTGACACTGACACGTTCTACCTTATGTGTTGATTACCAAACAAACGATGAGCACCAGGACAAAATTTTCATGTCAAAATGCGTTGAGTAACAAATTTGATGAATTTCAAAACAGTTGAATACCAAGGTACCACTGTAGTCTCATGAACTACATTCTTAGCAATTTGTGCTATCTTAAATAGAAAATAAATTTCCTTCACATAATTAAAAAAGGCTAGGGTTACATTTCTGTATAAAATGCTACCATTTTGTACCCCCAATGTATGTGACATTACTGGACAGAGGCCAAAATATCAAACCAGCATGTTGTTTTATGTACTGCTGCTACAATTTTCTCTGGAAACCTATATGGCAATCGGGAGAAAATACCATGCAAATTCTTGTGTACCAGAACTGATTATATTGTTTACCACACAAATTAAATCAGGACTCTGCAGAGATCAGTGACAACACATACCTACTTCTGTTGCACATGTCACCAACCACCTCACCATTTCCCGCCGCCGCCAATTTAATGTTGACAATGTCATGCGCATCACCTATTTAAAAAGAGAAATATTTCTTTGAGACATTTGTGTTGCTTTAAGGTATGTTAACTTTGAATAGCCAAACACATTGTGGTGAGTATGTAAAAATATTTATCCAGATCAGCTGCAAAAAATTATATCTGTAATCAATGTATCTTATGTCATTCATCAGCACTGCAAAAGAAATGAGGGGAAGGAAATAATCCCCTAATATTTGTACTTCTGTGTGCTATATTCTTTCACTTGAGTTGTGTAATATTACCTCATACTCATTTTCTAATTATTTCTTGACACGGAATCAAAGTAATTACAATTCCATTTCTAGAATGAATGAGATGGGGATATACCACAAAATTTCACATTCATTTCTCTTTGACACAATCATACTTTTCTAAAGCAATTAAAGATCATCCAGACTAGGAAAGACTCAGAAAAGGTAGCACACACCCTACAGCAGTCGATTTTATATTTGTTATATCACACATTCTGTTTTAATTTGCTTCTTCTTCCCAGATGCCATTTTTATGGCTGCTAGGTGAATAGCTTCCGAGTATTTTCTACATTCTGATATTATCTGTAAACCCATTAAAAACATTCTCTTATTTATGAACTGAAATTACAAAATACACATAACTTTATTAATGTCCATTGCTATCTACCTATGTTCTTTGTAAAGAACAGATAGTCCTCAATTTATGACCACAATTGAGCCCAACATTTCCATTGCTAAACAAGACAGTTGTTAAGTGAGGTTTGCCCCATTTTTAGGACCTTTCTTGCCACAGTTGTTAAGCAAATTCCTGCAGTTGTTAATTTAATAACATTATTGTTAAGTGAATCTGGCTTCCCCATTGACTTTGCTTGTGAGAAGATCACAAAAGACAATCAAATGACCCTGGGACACTGCAACTATCATAAGTACATGCCAGTTGCCAAGTGTGTGAATTTTCATCATGTGACCACAAGATGCTGCAACGATAAGTGTGAAAAACTGTCATACATCACTTTTTTTAGTGTGCTGCAACTTTGAACAGTTTCTAAACCATGAGAAATTACCTGTACAGTGTCACTTGAATGTCCAAAAGGTGACATCCAATAAAGCCCATTCATCAGCAAAACTCCATCCATGGCCATTTTCCTCCTGTACTTCTTCAAACTCTGAACACAACAGTTGTGTGGAAACTGTCCCATTCCTCCAATGCAGTGTTTCTCAGCCTCAGCAACATTAAGATGTGTGGGCTTCAACTCCCATAATTCCCAGGTAGCATCTGGGAACATTGCTCCAATGGGAGATGGTGACCAACTAATCTCATTCATTTCTAGGTTTAACTCTATTTTATTTTATTCTACTGCACAGAAGCAGCATTTTATTGATCCCACACAGGTTAAGACAATTCCAGTTCCAAAGTATATGTGCGTGTGTATCTGTGTGCATGTGTTTATATGTACATATGTACATATATGAATATATGTCAAAGATTAATCCAAACAGCTATGATTCTTGCTGCAATATCAGCCAATTATGCCTGGCCTCAAAAGATAAGCAGTTTTGGACTTTGGACTAGACAGCACCAGGAAACCACAAAGTTGTAGAGAAATTGAAAAAAAAAAACAAACCCCACATATTAGAAGAAGGCAATAGCAGACCAGATCTGAATATGGATAAATATTTTTTTCTCTAATTACAGCATTAAAATGCCATTATGGAAAAAATACCTGAAGACCCAGCTCCAGAGAGACTTTTAGAAGGGTAATATCTGGCAAACTGTCCATAAGTGTTGCTATTTTAAAAGCGTCTTGGGCAAGCTTGAAAATGTGTGATGAGGAGTGAATATTTTTCTGAATAGATTCTAACACTGTTTCAAGCCTTCGAACATCACCTGCAAGAACAGCAAAAGCAAGATGAAATGAAATAACTGTGAATGCTACTTTTATGGCATGAAAACAAGTAAAGCTGACAGATACTGTAATGTATATTTTATGTACTTATTTTAGGGATTCTGCATATATACTGTATCACTGGTAAATAAAATAATTCATTATATACAGCCAGTGGATCCAGTCCAGAAAAGGGAAATGAAATTAGTAATGAGGGAAGCATGTGTATGAATAAAAAAGGCAATTAATAGATCTTTTAAAAATATTTTTATGAATAGATATAAAAGCTTAAATGATCTATATTTATATTTGCAGTTTCTAAATATATATCTGTATAAATATTGTGATATATGGTGGAAGGGTTACAGATAATTATGACAAAAAGGCTTCCTAACATATTTGCTAAAGTATGGTTCAATGAAAACATATTCAGCCATTTTACAAAGGATACAGTAAACCCAACTGTACTATAGTAGATCAGTATCTGCACTACGTACAGGTTTGCTATCATTAGCAAATAAAAGAAAAATGTAAGGCTAAGCTGAAATTAACAAATCAAAACCTTACTTCATTCATAAGGTCAGTGCACTAGTATACTTCTTCCTTAATCAAACTTCCTGTATAGAATCTGCAGAGAAGAATTATGAGGGTATACACTTTAATGTAAAGAAATTAATACTAAAATATGGAAGGAATGGAGAAATTAATAATGTGCTAAGTGGGTAGATTTGATTATTGCTTCACAGCCTCAGAGATATTAGTGCAAAGAAGTAGTCTGTTTGCTTTTAACTATGTATCTGTGATTGATCATCTATGCACTCAAACATATCCCTCTTTAAGGGAGATGGGGCCTTCAGAAATGTGAAAAATAAATAAATATACATTCTACCCTGCATGGAAGTAGCATTTGGGAATTTCCTAATCTGAACCTTTTGACTGGAATCTTCTTCCACCCTATTAAACAGACTGAGAAGGAGTGATATCCTTGTTAGTTGGCAAAATTCAGTGCAGAGGCCAGCAGGAAATATCTCTATAAACACTGAAAGAAGTGATAGTGTATTAGGTGAATATAGTTGCTTCCTGATCAAGCAACAATTTCCAACAAAATAATTTCATCCTTTCTTCATGGACTTCATAGATTAGCAAGCACATTTTTTTGGCAGTTAAGCTGTGTTTTACAATAATGAGAAAGGAACAGTATGCTCAAGAAAGGTGGATATACTTTTATATGAAATGTGGTGAGAGAATGTGGATTGCATTTATTTGTGCAAAATATTGTTCTAGTGTTGCCTGATAAATACTAAAACAACTCAGTCAGAGAGAAGAGTTTTTCATTCTGGTTAGCTAATATACAATTTCCATGTTTTAAGGATATCGTTTTTCATACCCTAAAAGTGATTTCTGAAGGTGTTCACAGTAGTAATCTTAGTTTACCAGGGACACATTGTCAGTCATTCTGTTCAATGGATAAATTGGTAGAATACTGGTGCTCTTAAGGAGGTAAGTATGATTGATCCATCACTGAAAACCCATGCTTTCTGAAGCATCCTTTGAATGATTTTCATAGCCTTGGTAAGGACAATGTAAGACAGCCAACTGCCAAATAAAATACACTGTATTCAGGCATGTGTTTGCCTTTTAAATTGGTGTATCTGCTGATGTTGGTCTTAACTAAATATACTTTTTTAAAATTCATGTGTCAGTTAGCCTAAACTATGCTTACAGGGGATTTCCAATTATAGAAGCAGCTATCCAGAAGGCTCCCCATGTGTTCCTATCAAGATGATATATAGACATGTGACTCTTATAGTTGGGAGTCCAGGTTAGATTAAAACTTGGGGGGCTCATATAAGAGAATTGTTTTTTTTTAATAGCCCATACCCAAGTTGTGAAGTGATTAATTATAAACAACAATGAATGATGGCCAAAAAAAAGCTAATAGCTATGAAATAAATGGAGGTGTATAACCCTACATACAATCTTGTTCAATAATCCAACTGATTATTGTTTGACTAGTTTCAACTAGCTGAACTTTTAATTACTATTCTAAGGCAGACAGTCCCATTTAGAGTGCTTTCAAAACTCCAAAAATGGATTGTAACTAAGGCAGGTGTTACCACAGTAAGATCTAACACCTTTAGGATAGAACAGATTTGGTGCATTGAAAACTCTGTACAAAAATAATTCAGGGCTGAAGTTAAGAATACATTCAAACTGCAAATTTGAATTTTATAGGGAAAAGTAATCTCATCCAAGATGGTTCTGCTTCTATTCTTAACTACCTTTGTACTGACCAAGTACCTGGCAATCTTGCTTTGATAAGCTGTGCTGCTTTTTACTAGAAAAAAGAAACAATTGGTTTCCTCAACATATCGATCTTTTGACATGCCTCTAAACATGCCTTCCTTCAGCTTTAATTGTCTTTTAATGGTTGGGTTTTTTCCCCTGGCATTTGGTTGTTGTCATTGTTTTTTAAAAAATTGCATTTTATGATTGTTTTACTGTATGCTGCCCAGAATTGTTGTAGAGTTTGGCAGCCTTATACGTTTCTAAAACAAACAATCTGTCAAAAAACTATGTTCCTTTTGTTTTAAATATATATGGTCTGGCTTGGACGTTGTGTAAACTCTCATAACTTTCTTTCCCTTGTCAGAAATTTCTAACTTTTTGCTGAGTGTATCTCTTGTCCCGAATTTACTCCTACCAACTATGGCCCTCATTTTCACCTCTGTGAGCTGGTAAGAGGAAACTGAAGCCAGGAGCTACTCATCTTGGTTTAAGGAAACAAGGCAATTACATCACTTACATACTGCCCTATATGGTTAAAACATAAAATGTGTCTAAACTCATATGAAACCTTCTAATCTCTCTGGGGATGCAACAGAAGAAGAGGGAAACTGACAAACTGAATTTTTTTTTTTTACACTTATCAACTAAATTTGTTACACTGGTCAACTAAACACAAATTAAATTTTAGTAAACTAAAATTTCAAATTGCTTTATTGTCAGGATTGTACCTTTGGCTGCTGTTAGCATAGTTGATGCTAACTCACACTGCTGAGATTCAATGTGACTCAGAGTGAACCAACGGGGATACCGGTTTGGAACAACTGATGCTATGTGATGTGGACGAGACATATCTCCTGTTGGAGCTGTTGATTCCAATACCAGTAATCTGCAAGTAAAAAAATATATATACTCTTACTGATCATGCAAATTTGCAGCCTAGTTGATCACAAGTATAATTTTCCTTCTACAGAAACTCAATATCCAAAAGCCACATAGTTTGACCATTTCAGCCTTCTTTAAAATTTACCACAGTTAAAATAGCATGGTTTCTCCCAACATATAGGAAGGGAAAAGTGAGCGCCTAATGCAGGGGTCTTCAAACTTGGCCCTTTTATGACTTGTAGACTTCAACTCCCAGAGTTGAAGTCCACAAGTCATATAAGGGCCAAGTTTAAAGACTCCTGGCCTAATGGTTATTCTTAGGCAAATTATTATTATTATGGATCATCAAAGTACAACATTTATTTTTCCTCTACAACTAATCAATTAATTCACTTTAGACAGAAAAACCTTGATCTTCTATACATGTAATTTTCCTTAATATGATTTTGAACAGCAAGTTTCTGCAAATGTGAACGTAAACAAGTGACAAACCAGGGAAACTGCAGAATTGGTTAAATGATCATTCATTCAGTTACCATTCACAATTACAATAGTACAGAATGAGGAGACTTACAACTACTTTTCAAAGTTGTGGCCTTTGCAGCATTATGGTCATGTGATCACCATTTGTGAGCTTACTGTCAGCTTTGAACTAAAAAAGTCAATGGGGAAACCGCTGAAAGTCATTTTTCAGAGTGAGAGGGCAGCATGTAAATTTAATAAATAAATGATGATCACATGACATTACAAATAACTGCATGGGATTTGCCTAATGACTGCACCTAGAACTGCAGTTGTAAGTCAGCAGTCATATGGCATCACACTTTATGATTGCTTTACTTAGTGACAGAATTTCCAGTCTCACTTACCATTGTTAACCAAGGACAATGCTACTATAAGCCTTTCTTCATATGTGGAGTATACACAAGCCTTGGCAACCTCTTTTTTCTACTGAGTCTTTATAACACTGCCTTCATATCGCCCTCTGACCTAGGGTAGCACCATCATTAGATTTTCCTAATTAATGTCCTAATTAAATAGCATTTTCTCCCCATCCCCAAAAAAGTTTTGGTCTGGAAACCATTTAATACACCTCACTGATCAGTTTGCTTGTGGATGATCAGATGACCATTCCCCCCCAAGATGGTATTATCAGCCTTGCATTTATTGGCCATGATAGCTTGGTGTAGGCATTATCTTTGGCTTCTGGGTATAGCTTTCCATGATCATTCTACTCTGAGCAGCAGGACAGTCCATTTCTTTAAAACCAGGCTTTCCTCACCCCCCCCCCCCCGTAATTCTGGGACTTCAAGCCAATCCCTAGTTCAGTATGACAATCTGTTGAAAGGGAAGAGAGAAAGAAGTGGGAGACAGAAAAGAGTTTTTCTCTCTGTTCTGCTTCATGGTGCATCTCTCCTGACTTTTCCAGCTGTTGATCAGGCTGAATCAACAGTCATTCTTTGGAATAGTCATGACCTAAGGAAACCTTGTTATCAGTTGAGAGTGGGGCTTCTTTGGAACGTGAATTGGACATTATGACACTATTCCAAAAAAGCCCCAATCTGAAAGAACACAAGTTTGAAACAATGCTATATCTACCATTTTGGACATCTGACCAACCTTGCCTCCTCCCCAGCATATATATGAAGACTGACAGGTCAACATTCTTCCACTGGTGTATGATATTTGATGGGAGGGAACAAAGTTGGGGGGGTTCTCTAACCTCTGCTTAAGGTGCCCTATACCTAAAGATTCGCCAATAGGGACATCACATTTCATATGACCAATTTTTTCTGCCAACTCAAGGGTGGGTGGCCATGAGAAAGAATCCTATACTGAGCAAGCTATATCAATGTAACCATAACATTGTGGTAAAGTCCTTATACAGTAAATTCTCTGAATTATTTTGTTTCTCCTGTGCTTCCTCTTCATATTGCACACTAAGAAAAGCTGATAATTATCAACACACACACATGCTTAAGGTATGTAAAGGTAAACCTGACATCCCATTCTAAATGAGATTATTATTAGAGATTTGGAATGTGAATTATACTCTTAATAATTAATGATATATTGACCCAGTTCTGCATTTCTATTTTTCTTTATAGTTACGATGACATTTGCAACCAGATTCTCTGCATTATTTTTTAAAAAGCAAGTATCACTAATGGGGTTCATTCCCAATGAAATGTGCATAAGATTGCAACCTGTAAAGATTGACACACTTATTGTATGTGAGTGTGTTTACAATAGTATGCTGATATTATTTCTATAACTTATTTATAATATATATATTTTATGATATATATATATATATCATAAATCAATATATTAGCGTCTCAGACTTTTCCATGCAAATGGTACAGCTTCTCTGCAATAATATGCACTCAGCACCCGGATTTCAAGAGACATGGGTGGACAACGTATATATAAAATCACCTCATAGTATGCAGAGAAGTTATCTCAATAACCTTTGCATTCCACCATAGCTATTATTAGAGATATCAATCCCAACAATTGCACTGGAATGTTAATAGCTATTTAGTCAAAAGAGTTGAGATGCCAAACAATATTGTCATATTAAACAAATGCTGGTTTAAAATCTCAAAATATAGACTATTGTAAGAGAGCAAGCAGCCATTCACTTGCTTCATTTTACTTGCAGAGGCAAATCTATCAAAAGTAATTCCATTCAAGATAAAAAAATAAATACGAGAACAAGCCTACATTCAAACAGTGGTTTAAAGAGATACTACAGCTGTACAGAAATAGTTGCTTTTTGCTGATAAGTTTTTTCTATCCCTCCTACAGGGCTATTATTAGAAGAGACTACACTGTAATCTACTTGAATGAAAATAAGATGGTTGATTTTGTTTTTTTACATATGAGCTTTGTACCATGATGATTCAGAGCAGCTTCAGCATTTGAAAGGTCAAAAGTGATGATACAGGGCACTTCCATACAATCAACCCCCCCAGTGCTCAAGTTCTCTGATTTCACAATGAACATTCAGAAAGGCTTGACTGATTTTTCCCCTCCTATTTCATATCACCAGTACACCACAAGAGCAGGCATGTTTACTTTGTGAACTGTGAGATGAGCAGTATATAAATTAGATAAAAGATGGATGGATGGATGGATGGATGGAAGAAAGGAAGGAAGGAAGGAAGGAAGAAAAAAAGAAAGAAAGAAAGAAAGAAAGAAAGAAAGAAAGAAAGAAAGAAAGAAAGAGAAAAAAGAAAAAACTACCATACTCACTGAGACCTGCCAGCCTATCTGAGCTTACCCTTTCTGGCAGGGGATTAAAAAAAGCTTAACCCACCCCCAGGGTTTCCTTCCTTCTTTAAAATAAGTTTTAAAAATTGCAGGCATTTTTGATATTCATCAGGGTGGCAAATTCCAGCTGCTTTATTCTGTTTCTGCAGTTCTTCTACTAGCCCTGACTTCCTGACACAGGGCTGAGACACTGGGAGTTAGAAGCTGGGACATGCCTGGCATCCTTGCCAATCACTGTCCTGTCAACATAACCCCATGCAATCGTGCTGCTTCTGCAGTGACCCACAATGCCTAAAAACAGAAGTACTGTACCCCGTTTACAACAAGCCTCATAACTGTAGCTGGAAGAAACTCAGAAAAGGGCAATCAGCAAGTACTGAGCAAAAAAGTCAGCTAATCAGCAGGGGATTCCATTCACATTAAACTTGTCCCTACAACTCTGTCTGGAAGAACCCATTGAAAATCAACAAGAAAAGGAACTTATAAGCCTTTTGTGTTTGTTTGGGGAGGACATCACTGTCATTTGTATTGATCTTTACAACTAACAATGAAACTTTTACAGTCATTCAGATAACAGATTTGAAAAATAGCCACAACACTTGGATGGAGGCAAGCCTCTCCATTCTGAAATTATCAGAGAAACGTTGGAAGATCTTTCCCCATCTAGTCAATCCAGAAGTCTCTTTTATGAATTTCATCATATCCAATCATATATATACTGTATAGCATGGCAACTAAAACACTGAAATATGATTTGTATAGCCCTGAGTTGGAATCTCAGTTCTGATAGCTCTTCCAAATTTGGAAAAGCTCTTTGTGATGCAGTAGAGAACAAGACCTCTTCTGTAATACCGGTAGGAGCTTTTTCCAATCTTATATGTTGAACTGCACTTTCCATAAACTTGCTGGGTGAAGATCAAAGGAAAGTGTACTTCAAACGATCCAGACATTACCAGGTTGAGGAAGGCTGCGCTAATACTCTAAATAGACCTCTCCAAAAATCAATACTCCGCATATACCTTAATCCACCCAGTAGCAAAAGTTTTCAAAGCAAATGATATTCTTGATCTGCCTCTTTCTACAGTATATCTCTCTGCACATGCATGCAAAGAGAACACTTTGCATTCTATCTTCAGAACATCTGTTATTGGGTGGAAATATACAAAATGAGAAGCAAGCAATAAAAGACAAAATAATTATGCACAGGGAAAAAAAACATGAATATGCAAAAGCAGCTATCTCAACACTGTGCGGTGCTTAAAAATTCAACTCTTACAAATTCAAAATGTCTGGAAGAGATAAGTGTGGCACTAAAAATATACCAGTGTAGGAGCCAAGCAAGTGTCCTTTGGAAGGAAAAATTTCATCAACCACTTTGGAGGATAGCTGACAATCAGAAAAACTGAAATCTGATTTTATCTGAAAAGAAGCTTACATATAAGCTGGAAGGCAAGAGAAGATTTCACTGCATAAAAATCTAACCAACTGCTCTTTTGTCTCTCCCCCCCCCTCTTAGTTTTGGGCGAATGGTAATTTTATCTAATCATGTCAATGCAGAAGAAAAAACTGGACATAAGGTTATAGCCATTAATTGGACAACTCTATATACTAGGACTGTGCAAAACATTCCAATGGATGGGGTAGGCTTCACTAACTATATGAGTGTGGAGTAGTACCCCCATCAAGGCATTAAAGCAACTGCTTTAATTTTGTTTGTACATGCATAAACTTTCCTGCAGAGACTGCCAATCAAGCCAAGCAGCTGTGCATTTGTGCACAAATGCAGCCAGTCATGAAAAGCCTTCTAGAGGACAGGACAATTTCAGTGCTTTAAAATGCTTGTCACAGCCTGTCTGTACCACTGTCATCGGATAACATTTCTATGTCTCTTTTCAGTTGCAACTAAAACTTAAATTTGGTAGATTTATGCTACCTCAAATATTTTGAAAGCTATATACAAACTCTAGAAGAATGCAGAGAGCAGTACAAGTAGTTCTTGATTTACGGCCGTAATTGAGTCTGGCAATTTGGCTGTTAAATCATGATGGTTCTAAAATGTGTCATCACATGACCAGAATCAATACTATGATGTTTGTGGTGGTCATTATGTATACCCATTGCTTGCTGTAGGATGTCTTCTTTTTCTGGATACTGACTGTGGGGCGCTGCAAATGGCCATAAATGCAAACTTGATGCAAGGGCCCAAAATGTGATCATGTGACCATGAGGGGAAGAGACATCATAACTTCAGAACTGGGTTCAGTCGTAAGTCAAGGACTATCTATGTTAGACACTGTACAAATAGTCTTCAACTCACAACCCATGACAATTTGAATTAATAACAGCCTCTAAAAATTCTATTATGACCTAAAATTGAACTTATGATCATCACCTTGCCTCCATGGTCATGTGAATGCAGTTAGGGTTAGGGTGGCAACAGGCTCATTGTTTTTAATGCCACTTTTGTTTTCATAAATAACTCAAGGTGGCAAACATATCTAATAATAAAACTCCTTAATCTCACAACACATAGACAGGCTCAATCACAGATTCATCCAGGATACTCTGAGCATCCTACAGTAAGCTAAATCCAAAAACTCTAGGCAATTTCTGGAAGCTTAGCATTTAGACAAATCAGCCATCAATACAAACATAGAGATAAACCATATTTGCACATTATTCAAAAGAGACAATAAAAAAACAAAAAAGAAACAAAAAGTCCAGACCACATCCTCCTCAGCAGTTAACAATCAGGTAAGCAGAGATTAACACCAGACAAACATGCAGAAAATAGTACCCTAATCAAGGAACTACCAAAGAGAAAACTATACCCTCAGCAACATTGGCAGGGCAAAGGTATATAAACAAAGAGCAAGGCCCACACTCTTTAGCACTGATGATATTACATAGTTGGGTAATGAAATGTCTGCAAGTAAACAAAGCTCAGAGAGCACCAAGGACTCCTCAGTTCAACTCCGAGCTATATATATTTTCTTCTATTCTGAAAGCTCTCCAGTGTCCTACACAGAATTGATTTCTTCCCAATTTGTATAAACAGACTGTTTCATGAAGAATTATAAAATATGACAAAAATAAAGAAATATTTTTTTTGCTTGATTTGTAAAATGTTTTTGGGGGTAACAGTTTGATTAGCGTAATCACATGATGGCAATGAGGAAATGGGTTTATATTTGTGTGCACTCTCTCTTCAACACATAAACCTTATGTTGTGCAAAACTTTGAATTCCAACTAAGTAATGTTATTTTGTACCTCCCATAACATCTGCTAGAGACACTTTAAAGCATCTGTGACTTCCCTCCTCCTCCCCACAACTTGTACGGCTGCTCTTCACAGCTGCAACTTTATCCTGGAAAATATGCATTTGGTTTAAGGCATTTCCAACAAGTTCTCTGTGCATGCCTATGGAAACTCTGAATCACATTTCTCCCTTTGATTCTGAAGTGCACTTCAGCTCTAACAGACATGAATGGAGACCTAAGCTTTCAATGGATATATTATGAAATTCTTCCTCTGTGATATAAACCTGTATTATACCTATCACTGCTTCACTCCAGTGAGAAGTTGACTCTGGTAATGCTTTCTAATTTATTTCAAGAAATCATCCACTGAAGCCAAGAATGTGCACAAGTTGGGGGGGGGGATTCATGAAGGCAACCACAACCATGGGGTCAAAGCCCTGTTTTACATGCAATATCCATAAACAGGGACAGGGCTTTAATCCCATGGTTACAGGTGCCATCTTGCTTTTTTGCACACATCTTGCACTTCCTTGGTTCCAGTGGATGATTTTCTGAAACAAATTATAAAGCATTAGAGAAGGCAACCTTCCCCAACTCAGCACTCAGTTATATTGGAAATCACCTAGAAATCACCTACAGAGTATCGGTTCTCCCTTGCTTTCCAAGAGGACAGATTTTTTTCACACTAGATATACTGAACTGGTTGTACCCACAGCTGCCTGCATGAGTAAAGCTCAACTGAGATTAAGGATTCCCTTGGGGGCAGCTGAACTCCCAAGTGCTGAAATAAGGAGGGGGGTCAATCAGCTGTGTTAACAGCATGACACACCTCATTTATTTCCAATTTTCTATCCTGGTTGTCCTATGATGACAGGTAATGAGGCAGACATAAGAACTGGACTGGCTTGTACAGTAGCACAGAAGCAATTGCCTTGAAAATGAAAGGGAAAAGAAACTATGGCAGGACAAAAACAATTCAGATTAGACAGCCTAGCAGAACAGAGTACAGTTTGAGGATCTACTTTCACTTACAAAGAGTGCTTGAGAGAATATTCTTAAAAAAAAACAAAAAACCCCTTAATTCTGTGTTCCCAACATTATAGTCAACTTTATAGTCAACATACATAGTCAACATACAACATTATAGTCAACATACATAGGCAACCCTCTCAAGAGTCAGATATAATTTCCAGCAGGAAGTATCTCAAGCATCTTTTAGAGAGGGACCAAACCCAGAGCTACTTCTAAAATGATTGAATCTTCTGATGGGAATTAAAATGAAAGGCTTGGGTCAGAAAGGGTGTGTGTTAGACAAATATAAAAGTCTTGCAACTTTTGCATGTTATTCATTCACCCAGATATCACACCTTGTGATCAGACTTCCAGGATGGCACACTTCAAATACAAACTTTTATTTCCTCAATTTGATAGTTTCTAAAGGTGTTGAGTTTGTAACTTGCATAAATCCCAGGGGGCAATAGATCAAGCAGTCCTTCTCACTTGTGCACTCTCCAATCATGCTAGAACTGCAAGTCCCAAAATTCCCTAGAGCAGCACATGTAGCATAGGGAGGATTGTACTACAATACATATACAAATCAATTGTATACTATGTACTATTAAAAATCACTCTGGCAGTGGCTTTCCAAAATTGAAGTTATGGCCCACTCTTCTAAAAGACAAGGTTCTTATCTGATAAGAAGAGGCCACCACAGAAAAGGTCTTATACCCCTCCACCATGTTTTTAACCTCTGAAGGACCACATGTTTGGAGTGAGGCCTCTGCGGTGACTTTAGGGATTTGAAGGGAGAACCATGCTGTCAATTGGAATTGGGCTTCCTTTATAAACGAGTTTAAAGATACGTACCGCATTGCTCTCAGTGCAGTTTTGTATGCTAGTTCAGCATCATGAGGTAGGAGAGAGGTGAAAAGATACTTGGCAAAGGTATGCATTGGAACACTCTCCCGATGGATAATTTCACCTAGACCACTATAGGGTCCAGCTATTGGAGAGGGGAGGCAAAAGAACAGAAAATCTTATAATGAGCACTATAATTTTATTGAACATAAAATCAAAAACTATCAAAATGCTAGAATTTTTGCACTAATCTTTGCCAAAAAAGAAAACATCCACTGTAAAGTAAAAACTCTCTCTGGCGAGGAGCCCTCTAAAAAAACTGCAAGAATACCAAGTAGAAAATATTGTATTGAAGCAAAGAACTGAAGCTTGTATAGATTTTTGAATCATATTTTAAAATATGTTTTAGCAGAATATAATTTACAGCTCAAGAAAATATTTGAAAGCGAGCAATATTCCAATGCAGATCTCCCAATCTATATGCATAGTCACCCAAAATGTGTATTTTTCCCTAGAGTGTCGTGCATGTTAAGGCAGGTCACTGTAAGAAATGCCTGTATCCTTAGAACACTCACCCAAATTCACAATAAGTGCAAATACAGGAACAGAACATTTTAGGTGTGGCATATCTAGTCAGCCTACTCAAGGAACTATATGCTTGGAAGTAGCTGTTCCATGACTCTGTAGGGTCCATATATATAATGAAGATCTTCTCAAGATCTACTATCAGAACTGAACATATATGACACTAGGTATGTGATCTACTACTACAATACTGATAGAGCATGGTTGCCATTAAATACAAACTTTTATATACAGGAAAGCATCTCTGGTATCTTTGAGTATTTTTTTAGGAACAAATCTCTATCTTAAATCCTGGGGAACTATTGTCAGTAAGTGCAGTTGAGCTCCTCAAAGTGCTAGTATGAATCAGTATAAGCTACTTTTCTATACATCTTATTTTAAAAGGAAAGGGGAGATAATCACTTTTAGAATTGGATTTTGTAGAATACATCAGTCATGCAAGTTTTTATCACTTTTTACCTATTAATCCCATTACATTTTTTCTGACTTAGGCGAACCTGAATAGCCTTCTAAAAGAAGCTTGTGACCACAGTATACTGGAAAACTATAGCAGAAAAATACGAATGATTGTGCTTCAAAGATCCTTAATGAAAAGCACATTTTTATTTTTTTCTTCAATGATATCTCCAGAACTACTACTTTACACAAATTAACAAACATTTTGCATTTGAATCATGTCAAGGAGTTTCCTTTCAGCACATATTTAACTGCTTCTACTCTTAGCCAATGAAATAATGGAAAGTGTTTTCAGATGTTACAGTTTTAATCATTTAAACCTTTGGCATTATAACTGAGGGCTACAGTATTGCACATGACAAGAGAGATACTATCTTGTAAGATTATCTGGAACTTATGAAGTGGGTAGGTTCTTCGGTGGAATGAGTTTGGTCATCTGCATTTTAAATCTGTGCACAGTTGAATCCCAGCAAGACCAAGCTGCTGTTAAAAGAGGCATTCTGGATCCATAAAGATTCATTCCACCAGTCCTGATGGAGTTGTGCTGCCCATGACAAAGCAGGAATATTAACAATTTTTTGGGCTCATAATTCTTGCTGGAGTGTGCATTTAGATTAAGACAAGAGCAACAAGCAGTTCTCTTGGATTAGAAAGCATTAAAAACATACCACCATAATCTTACAGTTATGCTGGCTGTGGACTTCTGGGAGTTGAAGTCCACATGCCTTAAAATTGTCAAGGTTGAGAAACACTGGCTCTAATTCAATAAGACTCATTATATTATTAATGATTTTAATGCACAACTGTAGTTTTTGATATTCATCAGGTATAAAAATACTCAAGCAACAAGCCTAAACAGAATAAATACAATTCTCAGGGCTCTGCCCTACATTTAGGCAATACTAAGTTTAGGTCAGAGGTCTCTAAAAATTGATACAACCCTATCCTTGTTACTGCTCCAGGTTCCTCAAAGAAAAGTCAATAGCTGACTTTTGATTCTTGTACTTATCTACAGAAAGTGCTTTTCTTTGGAAAAGTAAGAAAGATGCCCACTCTTATATTTACTTGACTTGAATTTTTATATTTGTTGTTGTATCCATGAAGTGATAATGCATTTTAATTCTGCCCTCACAAAATTTCAAGTATTATCCACCCTTCTTAATTTAGGTAATATTTGCTTCCAGAAAAACTCCACTAATAAAAGTTACTTTCAATCGTTACAAAAATCTCCATATACTTCTGAGTGAAGTTCCACATAAGATGGTCATAGAAAAGCTTGACTAGAGAAAGAAACTTCTTATATAAGAAGCAAAATCTTTTCAAAGAAAAAAAAACTCAAGAAAATCCAATTGCCTTTTGGAAAAAGCCTCTTTAGGATAACCATGACTTGGATCAGTGATGGTATTCAGATATGTGAACAACCAATTATCTGTATGGAAGTCCATTTTGGGCCTGGGCAACAAAAATTTAGCTACCAGTTCTGCCAAAGTGGTGTGAACTGGCTGAATCCCACCACTGGCTTGGATGATTGAGAATCTCCATGACTAGAGAAAGCTTAATTGTATGTGTTTTAAGTTTCACCCGAAAGTGATAGTGATGACTACAAGAATTTCATAATCTCACATGTGAGATTGAAATTTTCCATGCTCACTTAGAATAGCTAGAATTACAACAAAATAAACAAACCTATTTTAATTTCCATTCTGTAGAGTCAAGGATAACCATCTCTTCATATGTGCAATATTTAAATTCGTAGATTGGGAATAGTTAGAAGCTCTCTAAACAGTCATTAGATTTGTAAGAGCTTGTTGATTATGAAATGAACCTACTTAGGAACCTGCCTCCTATTTTTGTTAAAAGCTGTTAAGAAAGAAAGTTATCATCAGTAATCAGCTACCTTCTAACAGGAAGACTGCTTGCTTTTGGAAAATCTTCACCAGAGTGTCATCCAATTCTATTTCATGTAGCTTGGAAATTAGCTGTTCCTCATTTCGACAAACCTTCTCTTGCGCATACAAGCCATCAGGCATTATCCTCTGCTGACCCAATCCTATCAATGCCACTTCCACTGCTAGTGTTAAGTAAGATTCTCCTTCTTCTAAGAATTTGTGGGTAGGCAAGTGATAATATTCCAGAGATTTGCATGGGCCCATGTTCTCTGGAACAAAAAGTTACAAAATAAAAACAATAAAGCCACTGAAAATGATTTCTCAGAAACTATATGCCTTATTTATTCCTATTCTTTATCATTCATAAGCTTCCTATAAATGTAGCAAAACTAGGATAGTTACATTTGCACATCACGCTAAGCCAAACATTTATTTTTGCTTCAGCATTTTCCATGAATATAGCAATTTAGTTTGTAAATCATGGCTTATGTCATATAATGTAACATTAACCAAGTCAATTATGTTTTATCCAATAAACCATAGATAAATAAATATAGCTTAGGTGTGATATGAGAATCCTGTCTTACAATAAGCCAATTAGAACACAAAATTTCAAAACATACAAAACAGCATTTTTGTAAAATGTATTAATAGCAATTTGAAAGGAGTCAAATGCTGTCTACTCAAAGCTTAAATATAAAACAGCAAAAGACTGAACAATGAATTAAGAAATCCTTACTTCTGTCATGAGCTCACTATATGGTAGTAAGGAAATCTCTGTTTTCTATTCTTTGCCATCCTTCATCTGCAATATGCATGATAACAGTACTGACTAAATCATAGGAAAGTAGTAAAATCATTATGGGAGCCACCCAGATTTCAATATAAGATGGGCAGTTGTGTAAATGTTTAATATAAATAAATTATATTAAATAATTTAAAATGAAAATAAATTATAATTAAATTATTTACAATATGAACAGCTGAACATGCAATGTAATGTTATTAATATTCTTAATGTCAAGTAATAAAGACAACATGCTCTAAATTCAGAAAAGGTCTCAAATTCAGTCCAACATCTTAAACTGAAAAAGGATTAGCTAGATACATTTTTCCTTATATTGGTATTCTACAGATTTGCTGGGGTTATAATGCAAATAAATAATAAAAAGCAACTTGTCTGAAAATGCTGAATCCACATACACAGCTAGTATAAGATCAGATTTTTACCTGTGAAATCTGAGAACACGTGGAAGCTTTCATCATCCACCCTGCAGGCTTCCATAAGGCTACTGAAAAGAGTGCCAATTGGATCCAATGGATGCCCAACCCAACCTTCTAGATTTGTAATAGAGGTAACACCTTTGTGAAGAAGTTCTACATAAAAAAACAAGCACACATATTGATTATATGATCATAATTGTATTGATATTATTTACAGCATTTTAAAATACAGAAAACACATGTTTCTTTTTCTTATCAGACTTTTCCAAATCAGTAAAGTAAATCTAGGAACAACTGGTCATAAATGAGCTAGAATCTGAATTCAGATCTCTAAAATGCCCACCAGAGGTTCACAATAGATGAACTGTGGCAATGCCAGTAGCTGAAATTTTGATTAACTATAGCACTGCTTAGTTTTTTCAAACTCCAGCAATGAAGAGGAATCCTGGTCAGTTGGAAATAATCAAGATCAAGCAATGGCTCATTTCCTAGGAATCAAAAATGTTGACTGTACTATTTAACAACAACAAAAACTGTCTAAAATTTTTACTGTTGTTGTTAATAGTCTATCCAAACTATCTTTAGGGCTATTTCTACAGAATTTATAAACAGGAAGCATATTTATACTATTCACAGAAGAGATATTTATTTTAGTTTCTCCATTTAAAAAATGTTCACTATTTTAATTAAGAATTCTTTAGAACTGAAACCAAGAAACCAACTATTTGAATGGGTAACCTCTAAGAGAATTTGTGTCATATGGAATAGAAGAGGTACATTATGGATAGTTCACTGCCAGTAAATGACAACAACCACTTCCTGAGCCCCCACCAATCTGCAAAAGGTTGACTATCTACTCAAGATTCCAGAAAATACTAAACTAAATTTTAATACTACGTAAAGGGAAGAGAAGTAGAACTGGAGGCAATAGCAGCAAATGGAACAGTAATATGGGATACTACAGATAAGTTACTCTGCTCAAGCAGTGCCTATACAATTTTTGCTTCAGGCTCACAGCAATCTGCAGAGAGAATGAAGCCCATGAACACAGCTCCAGCCTCACCACTTGAATACCTCCATGTATTCAGGTGGGAAGTCTGAGAGGCAGATGAATTTGTGTTCAGTTTTCTTCATGAGCTAGGTCTGGAATAAAGCTGGGCTCTTGATCACACAGCCATATGAACTTATTACAAGTCAACATTAGTACAGATCATTAAGACCTCTCACCTGAATGAGTGAAGGCTGGAGTAACTATGTGCTCAGTTAGTACTCTCCCCACTGTTAGCTTTCTAGACATTCAAGCAAATGTCTGAATGAGCAGCAGATGTTCTATCACTAATGCCTTCAAGCAAATTCTTAAAAGAATAAACTCACAAACAGATTTCCAGAATTTTATTAAATAAAATACTAGAGTATTTTGTTCTCAGTAAGGGAAAAACAACATTAAAGTAACTCAGATGGTTATAGAAACAAAGGGCAAATGGAGAAAAGTTATCCTGCCCCAAACTCTAACTATAGTTGGTGAAATTCTTTGGACATAGCTTCCTACTTTCTCTAATAATTTTTCTGTAGTTCTTGCATTCTTGTATTTCTCATGATCTGCCTATACGGTTCATTTGTGGCTGGGAAAGTGGGTGAAGCCTAATGCATGATTATAAGGGGCAAAATGCACAAGCAAGGCTGGGTGCATTGGACTCTGTCTTTTGTCTCCAAGCAGTTCCACCCAATGCTGTCCACATTATTGGGGGGGGGGGGGCTGTCATCCAAAAAGTGAACAGGCCTACAGAAACTAATCCTACAGGCCTAATCTTCTGCAGACAGGTAAAAATGTACAGATGGAAGTAGTAGAAGGGCTACATCATATACATCTCCCTATTTTTTCTCTGTACCATATTAATAGTATTATACACATCCTTTTCAATTTTAAAAGACAGCTTTATTTCCATTTTCCCTATAAACAAGAATCCTTACTTGGTAGATTTCTGATCTTGTAGATAGAGTGTTATTCAAAACTGGTTAGAGCCTATCTCTTGGACTTACTAGGCAGGACCTCACCCAGTGTTGATTGAGGCTATCTCAAAAAAAAAGAGAAAGAATCTACATCTGAACTACAATCAGTATAGAAGCATGGGAATGAGCTTCATAGTTACACATCCATAATTTCAGTGAGAGGGCAGAGATCTTATCTTTTTATTCACGGACATTCGTGTATTATTTCACTTATGAGCAAGTGAGAAATGTACTAACAAAGAGGGTAAACTGACCGTGGTTTCACAAGCTCAATTTTTTTGCTCAGCTTACATGAGGCAACTTTCTCGGAACTCCTGCGAGAATCTGTATGATTTATGGATACAGTCACTTCCCATAATTATATTTTTAAACTGTTAAATGAATAATGTTAACTACCCACCTAAATAAATCAGTATTTAAAAAGCCCTGAATAAGAGTGCAGATGATGGTTCTGCTATTTTACACATAGATGATTATAATTAGCTTGTTTCAGGAATATTTTCTGTACAACGTTCTGCACCTTAAATTTAAGATTAAGAGAAGAGAATGAAAGAGCTCTTTGTACTGTTGTTATACTGAGAGATACAGAGAAGCAGCTTTATTCCTACCAGACATTTGGCAATGAACTGGCTCTCCCCCCCCCCCCCGCTACAGTCACTGCAAACCTGCAGTGCTATATGTTCAACCAGCACTTGCTTATTCTTAGTCTCATTCCAGATTTTTTCTCACCATGCTGTGTCCTTTGGCCTTTCCTCCTGCCCACATTTACCTTTCTTCTGGAACCGGAACATTTCCTGCTGCTTCTGCTGCTGCCTCCTTAGAGTATTAACAATAGCAATTGCCAGCCGCAGTGCTTCTCTTGGGTAGCCATGAGATCGGAGTGCGTCTACTCGTGCACAAGCCGTAGGCACATGCTCTGACAAAGGGAAAGGGAAGGCATTGTTAAGTCCATCTGGGTCTGGAATAAGACCATTAAATAATTTTAGGAATCTACAGGGAAAAAAACCAATCGAGCAGCCCATCTGAAAGGAAGCTCTGTTGGTCTCTCCAGATGTTTCTGTCTTTTTTCTTCAACAACAACAACAAAAAAGAAAGCATTGAAACCAGGGACATGTATTTCCTGCTAAGCCACTTACCATGCCAGAGGGGCCACCCATGAGAATCAAAGAGTGAGTTTTGAGCTTCTTCATGGTAACAGTAGTTGGTATACAGATCACTGTTAATAATGTGCTGTAAGTGACTGTCCTGCCAATGGAGATCGCATGCCTCAATAGCTCGTGTGAACACCGTTCGGTGAGACCTGTTTGATGAATCTGCCAGCCCAAAGAGTTCAAAGAATTATATACTTTTAAATGTTCATATGGCCCCAATCCTCCACATTCATTCCCTACTTTCCATTCTCTCTTATTAACATCATTTTCACATATATTCCATAATTTTGGATGGAACCGAAGTTATCCTACATCTGCTTTCCTCAAACTGGTTTCCTCTAATGACTTAACTCTCACAATTCCCAGTCAACATGTGGGGATCATGAAGCTTGGAATAGTTGTTTTATACACTCAGTTCACCAAGTTCAGTTAAAACTGAGCAGGAGACAATATTCCAGTTTTATGATTCTAATACAAGTTAGTCCACCAATGATTAGTTTGCAACATAGCTTCAAATCACACACATAAACAATGTATATTTAATATTCAGTTTCATACAGGAACAATTATAGATATACAAGAATAATCACTTCTTTGATAGAGGAGAGGTTGAAGATTCATACCAAGGATATACGGATTTAAATTAATACAAAAGCTGCTGAGGTACTGAGTTTTCTTTTTACTGTACAATGCCAACTTGGCATTTAAATGCTAACTTGGCATTTAACTACACCCCTTTAAACCACACAACCAGGAATTTGCAATGTGGTTTTAAGTAGCTGGAAGATGCACTCTCTGCAATTATAATTTTAATCTGTTAGAAAGTGCAGCAGTACTGTCGACATCCTAAAGTAATTTTCGTTGGGGGTGTCACACAGCAGGAAAGGTTAGTAAATGAAATGAAATAGTATGAGTGATCTGAGAAAAATATATTAAAGGAATTATGGACTGAATGCTTCAACCCAAATGCTAGTATTGGGAGAAGTTGGGAAACAGGGCTGCTTCGTATAACATTTGAATAAGAAAATGAACTATAGGCATTAGCCTCAAATTAATTACTTGCATCTATTTTATAAGGCATCAATATATACATCATGATATAAAAATACCAATATTTTATTTATTGGTTTTGAGGAAAGTGTTTGATTTAAAACATTTCCATGATGCTGCAACACCAGCAACTTAAATACGCATAGTTCCTATTTAGTACAGCATATTGTGTTTACATTGGAAGGACATCTACACAATGAAAAGCAATTCAGAACTAAATGTCAACCCAACATTCTATTAGCTGAAATACAGACCTTGAAATGACCAAAAGAAAATAACATGATTCACATTACTGAAAATGGCTTGAGGTGTTGTCAGTGACTATACATACATATAGCCAGCAAAACCTGTACACTTCCCAAACAAACCATCTTTTAGTTAATCTTTTTTATCAAAGGCTTGAAAAATCCAGAATACCAGCATTAAGATATTATTATGATTTAACAAAATGGTAAAGGCACAGCATCTTCAATTAAACCAAACCAAAGTTCACCTTGTATTCCATTTGGACCCTGAGGCAGAGCATTGGTTAGACTTGGCAGGTCATTTCCATGATTCCCATCTTCCCAGGGACACACATCAACACTATTCCATTTCTTAAGCTGTTTCAGCCAACTGGCCTTTTGTTCCAACTTGCAATGGGGATTTAATACTATGCACATCCAAAGAGCACCTACAGAGAGACAGACAATATCCAGTTGGGCTGGATACCTTGAAAGTAATGAAAAGAACTATACATACAAGTTTTTAAAATGGATGCAATAACAAAGCAAAATGCACCTTTGAGAGCTTGCAGGAAATTTTATCTTATTTATCTAATTTATATAACTCCTCCCCCCATCTTACAAAGAAGTGACTCTTGCCAGCCTTCAACAAAAACCAAACAAATTAACCAAAAGAATCACCTTGAAAATAGGCTCCCAATCTGATTAAAATCTCTGAAAATGTTTCATTCTCACTATTACTCTATATTGATCTTTATTTTATATAAATTGTATATTGATCTTTATTTTCAAATAAAGTATTTGAATGTGCAGATGTTCTATACTTCTCTGCATAACATGAGGGAGAATAAGCAACTTCTGATTTTTTGCAAGTAGTTTTTGCCTTTTGTTAACCAAGGACAGAAGTATACTTCATAAATATTGCTGCAATTATGTATGAGAAATCCTTCATTTAAATTTACAGATCTAATTTTCTGCTGACATTTAAGTCTGAACCAATCCAGGACCTCTATCTTTGACACTGCATGCTAATCGAGACATGAATAAATCAGGCACTGTTGGAACATTTTTAAATATAAAGATATTGCTCTTAAAATTGGCAGTTGCAGACTCTTGACAAGCAAAGAAAAGACGTCTACAAGTACTAGTTAGCAACACTTCATTTGTTCATCAAGGAAGAGTTTTACATAGACTTTTACAGAAACCTTCAGAATCTGTTAAAAATGAATGACAACCTTTCAGAAAAGACATGCAACTGAATAGGACTGATAAAGAATGCAAATGGGAGTTGGCAGCTAAGCCACAATCTATGCCGAACGTATTGTACCAATCTTCAAAAGCAGTTCAAATGATTTTATTTCTCAACAATTTGGAAAGTATTAATTTTTTAGGAGCAGCAAAATGAAGCAAGCCAAAAGCTCATACTAGCCTTCCTTATATATCTTTATTTTGCAAAATGTACAGCATTTGCTTCCTAGAGAAGCTGGTAGATGTTTAACACAGAAAATACCTGCTGTTGTTTCACAGTTGAGGGAGAACCATATTTACCGAAATATGCATTCAGAGAGCTGCACTCAGACAGAGTGGTTTTGTGCACTGCATGAAATCATAGTTTTTGCTTAACATTTTGTATGAACACAGTACTGCAGTGGTAAGCAATGAGTGGCTCTAAAATCTGGCTTCTGGAGCTCTCTCTTGCCATTTTGAGTTGAGAATCCCATAAATCAGTGTAAACTCTAAAGTAGCCATATAATTAAAACAAAGAAAGCTCTCCCATTCACTACCATTCCCAAAACAATCCTGCCCAAATGTGCAATGTGACCACACTCATGCTGTGACCAGATCAGTTTTTACATTAAATACTACCGTTTGTGAATTCAAGATGATTCGGTCTATTGACAATTAAAAAGGTTTTTTTTTTCCTGTTCCTGGCAACTGGTAAATTCACCCATGTATTCTTTCATCGATAAATGATGGCTGTTCAATTTCTGTGCATTTTGACATTTTTAACAAACCAGAGTTCAGTGACAAAGCTAAATGGTAATTCCTCCTTAATTTTAATATAATTCTGTAAAAAAATTTCAAGAGCACAGAAATATATTGTTGAGTTCAAGCTTGGTTATATAAGGTACAGACATATATACAGTATGTTTAGATTTTTTTTCTTAATATTGCTGCAACTCAGCCTGCTAAGAGATTTTCCTGGTACAAAGATAAACACATATCATAAATCAATATGCAAATTCCATATTTCCCTGAAGATAATTAGAAGACTCATCATGCTGCAACTGCAATTTGGTATTAATTTCACACAAGAGAAAGAATATTAAAACTGTCACATCTTAGTGAGGCATTGTCAATTCTAGTTTCACAATTATTATCTTGCTCTGAATTAGAGGTGGCTTTACTTCATCAAATCTCATTTCAATACAGACATTACAAAACCTATTGGATACTAGTGTTTTATCCCTTCAGATAAGCAGAATATAATCAGTAATCAGAAATAGAAGTTTCTTCTTATATTATTACTTAAACAAATATTATTAAAGTCCTGTATTATATTAGCATACATTTCTCCACCACATATAAGCTATTAAGCATATATGCAGCTCCTGTTTTATGATTAATAATTGTTTCCCATAAACATTAGGATATCCCAAAGGAGCTATTTCCAAAAGGCGACTGGAATTTCTTGGCTATTTCCTCTGAAAACATTTCACTTCTCACCCAAAAAGTTTCTTCAGTTCTGAACTGAAGAAGCTTCTCAGATGAGAAGCAAAATATTTTCAAAGGGAAAAAAAAACAAGAAAGTCCAGTTGCCTTTTGAAAAAAGCACCTTTGAGACAACCATCACTTGGATAATTGAGAATTTCCATAGATACACATTAAGATACTTGGCTTGCCATAAAAGAGAATTATCTAAGTTAATTTACATCTTTTTCTCACATCCAAAGATAACCAACAGAGTTACTGAGGAAAAAATAAAAGATTTACTTAGATTAAAGAATAAATGAAACAAAGCATTAATTGAAAAAAAATGAGATAAACAAAGATTTGGCTATACCGGTAGGATTTGGCTCTTAGATACTCCCAGGACCCCTTCTTCCACATGGAGCTTAGTCCATCCTGTATTCTCGTTTCAGATGGATAGACTAGGTGACAGGAAGGATAAATCAAGCATAACATTTCTCCATGACAAACTCCCTTAGAGGGTGATTGGCACCTATTCCGACATTTTTTGGGGGGGTTGCTTTTTTAATTGGTCAGCCTTACAAATTCAACATTTTTCCATAGACCCAATTTTCTGGAATGAAATCCCCCTGAATCCATATCTGTTTATGGAACTGCCTCTCCCTGAGGGTATCTGCACATCCTATTAGTTTAGATACACTCCAGGTCCCCTTCTTTAAATGTTACAACCTGATGGGATCTCAGAGGTCTGCTTCTTGGTGGCCATCCCAGCCCTTTGGAAAAGCTTCTCACCTGAGATCCGAGGGATCCCTATCCTTTTAGCCTTCTGAAGAGCCATGAAGACTGGGCTCTTTCCCCCAAAATTGCTATGAGATTGAGATTGAGCTAGGAGCTGTTTGGTCTTGCACCTCAGGGTAAGGATACTTTTCTTTGTATCATTATTTGTATGGATTGTTTTGAGCTTCCTAGAGTCATTATATGAGATAGGTGGCCAGATAAGTCCAGAAAGTCAGTCAGTCAATCAATCCATCAGTCTCTCACTATGTTACATTTCTGAACACTTGGCTATTCTCTTAGTGTATGGGTTAAGACGTATGAACCTCCTCACTTGATATGGGTTTTTTTCCAAGATTTTGTACAAAGTGACTGAATCCCATCTTGTTTTGTTCTGTAATATGTTTTTATGGTTTATTATATTGTGAGGTACCCTAGAGTTTGGTTTGAAGTGTTTTTTTAATTATTAATCAAATTAAACTAAGTTAAATTAAAAATAAATAAATAAGGCTTTTGAGGTTTAGCTATTCCCGGTTGTTTGATATTTAGGCTAGGTGCCAATGAATTTTTTTATTACTATTTTTTAATATAGTGCTTGTTTATACTGTTTATGCTATGTTGTACACTGCTGGGAGTTAGAGCTTATAATAATAAGCCTGCCCTCTGGAATAATATCCCCCAAGAGGTCTGATAGCTCCCAGTCTGGTGATGTTACGGAAGCTATTAAACATTTGCTGTTCTTCCAGCTTTGGAGCAGGGTGATGGTTTAGCCCTTGTCAGATACAGTGTGGTTTACAAGTTTATCATTGGGCTGCTCATGAGTTGTCTCTTCTGTTATACTGTTCCTAGTCAGATGACCTCTAAACTGTAAATCTAATCTAATATAATCTTTTTTTTTAAAAAAAAAACTGCTACTGGAACAGATACATCATCCCCAAAAAAGCAAATATTCCATAAACTCACCTCCATGTAATCCAACAATCTTAAAGGGGGTCTTTACACATTGGGGACAAGAAGTAATAGAAAATTATTATTCTACAATATGGAGCATGATGCAGTCAATATGCATCCTAAAATCCTATATTAATGGGGGGAAATATTAATAATGAAATGCGAAGTTAAGTTTAAAACAGCATTTTTTAATTTTCTATAAAGCACAAACTTTTTCATAAGTCCAAAACATGCTTAGGCTGCATAATTCATTCAAACTACAACTTTTGTTATGGCATTTTTTTCAAAATGTTATTTTACCACAGCCTGCTATAGAGGTAGATACTAGAAAAGTATCAAGATGGTGAATATTTGTTCATGTAGACACCTGATGACACATCCAAGCTTTAAACTGGTCTAGATTTTTTAATACCATCATGGTAATACTAACAGCTAATTTGGTATAGTGGTTAAAGGCACCAAACTAGAAACCAGAGACTGTGAATGTCTTGAAAGCACACACATACATGCACATACACAAAAGTATTTTTGGTGTTGTGAAATATAGATGACATTTTTGAAAATAAGGAAATATTGCTATCATAATGAAAAACTTAGATCTTATTTAATAAATCCATCCCTCCTTCAAAGATGAATACTCCAATTGTTACCAAAACAAATTCAGCCCATTAGAGATGCATTAGTGCTAAAAGTAAATCCAAGGCCCCAATGGCTAACAATCTAATTAGATCAGTATTAGATTTTGTATGTTGCCCACTGACAAAGAAATGATCAGTCTATAATTTTAAAGGTAGGTTTATTTTAATAGTGAGAGACAGAATAACAACAAAAAATCCAGAAAAACACATTTCAAAAAAGTTATAAATTGATTTGCATTTTAATGAGTGAAATAAGTATTTGATTCCCTATCAATCAGCAAGATTTCAGGCTCCCAAGTATCTTTTATACAGGTACTGACCTAAGATCAGAAGCACTCTCTTAAAGAGAGTGCTCCTAATCACAGCTTGTTACCTGTATAAAAGACACCTGTCTACAGAAGCAATCAATCAATCAGATTCCAAACACTCCACCATGGCCAAGACCAAAGGGCTGTTCAAGGATGTCAGGGACCACATTGTGGAGCTACACAAGGCTGCAATGGGCTACAAGAATATTTCCAAGCAGCTTGGTGAGAAGGTAACAGTAGTTGGTGCGATTATTCGCAAATGGAAGAAACACAAAATAACTGTCAATCTCCCTCAGTCTGTGGCTCCATACAAAATCTCACCTTGTGGAGTTTCAATGATCATGCGAATGGTGAGGAATCAGCCCAGAACTACACAGAAAGATCTTGTCTATGATCTCAAGGTAGCTGGGACCATAGTCACCAAGAAAACAATTCGTAACATACTACACCGTGAAGGACTGAAATCTTGCAGCGTCCGCAAGGTACCCCTGCTCAAGAAAGCACATGTACAGGCCCATCTGAAGTTTGCCAGTGAACATCTGAATGATTCAGAGGAGAACTGGGTGAAAGTGTTGTGGTCAGACGAGATCAAAATCAAGCTCTTTGACATCAACTCACCTTGCCGTGTTTGGCGGAGGAGAAATGCTGCCTATGATCCCAAGAACACCATCCCCACCATCAAACATGGAGGTGGAAACATTATGCTTTGGGGGTGTTTTTCTGCTAAGGGGTCAGGACAACTTCACCGCATTAAAGGGACCATGGACGGGACCATGGACTGTCAAATCTTGAGTGAGAACCTCCTTCCCTCAGCCAGGGCATTGAAAATGGGTTGTGAATGGGTATTCCAGCATGGCAATGACCCAAAACACAGAGCCAAGGCAACAAAGGAGTGGCTCAAGAATAAGCACATTAAGGTCCTGGAGTGGCCTAGCCAGTCTCCATATGTTAATCCCATAGAAAATCTCAGTAGGGATTTTGTCCCACTACTCTTTGCAGATCCTCTTTAAGTCATTAAGGTTTTGAGGCTGACATTTGACAACTCGAATCTTCAGCTCCCTCCACAGATTTTCTATGGAATTAAGATCCTTCCGTGTAGTTCTGGGCTGATTCCTCACCATTCTCATGACCATTGAAACTCCACAAGGTGAGATTTTGTATGGACCCCAGTCTGAGGGAGATTGACAGTTATTTTGTGTTTCTTCTATTTGCGAATAATCACACCAACTGCTGTCACCTTCTCATCAAGCTGCTTGGAAATAGTCTTGTAGCCCATTGCAGCCTTGTTTAGCTCTACAATCTGGTCCCTGACATCCTTGAACAGCCCTTTGGTCTTGGCCATGGTGGAGAGTTTGGAATCTGATTGATTGATTGCTTCTGTAGACAGGTGTCTTTTATACAGGTAACAAACTGTGATTAGGAGCACTCTCTTTAAGAGAGTGTTCCTAATCTCAGCTCAGTACCTGTATAAAAGATACCTGGGAGCCTGAAATCTTGCTGATTGATAGGGGATCAAATACTTATTTCACTCATTAAAATGCAAATCATTTTATAACTTTTTTGAAATGCATTTTTCTGGATTTTTTGTTGTTATTCTGTCTCTCACTGTTAAAATAAAATTACCTTTAAAATTATAGATTGATCATTTCTTTGTCAGTGGGCAACATATAGAATCAGCAGGGTATCAAATAATCCCCCCCCCCAGTATACTACCAAGTTTGAGGGCTCCAGCTTTTATTCATGAACATAGTCTCAGTAAAATCCAAATCACCTACAATACATATTATTCAACTTCTCATAGTACTGAAGTTCTTGGACTACTGAATGTTTTATCTTGTTCTAATTCATTCTGTTACTGATTCAAACTTTGATATATTAGTTTTGACACTATATATGATAGTATAATCACTCCCTGTGCATTTCATACTAGATGGCTGATTAATGTAACAGATTACTTGCAACAGTTATGGCAAAGGAAAATGATGTAGTTTCCATAAACTATATTCTGTGTAAGGTGATAGAGGAAAGATATGACAAAGGGACACAAGTATAAAGACTTCCGTGAAGAATTTTTTTCTTTCATGAGAAAACATTCCATTTCAACTTAGACAGTTATGTCAAGAGACTTAATAAGGCCATGAAAACTAGTACTTAGGTGATATATGGGTGTATTTGAAATGCAAAGAAGGCAAATAAAGAATTAAAACTTCAAAATTCTATTTTCTAGGCTTGAGGTATCTTTCTTGTACTGATTGTGAGCCAGAAATGCTCTAAATTTGATGGTGTGTTGACTCAAGTGACATTTTTTTCATTATTCAGGCCAATACAATGTCATTTCAATTTTATTCTGCCTCACATCAAATTATTCACAATACAATAAGGTTACAATGACATCCAGTTTGGTCTAGTGGTAAAGCCATTGGCTAAAAACCAGAAGACTGAGATGTAGTCCTGCTTTAGGCATGAAAGCCAGCTGGATGACTTTGGGCCACTCACTCTTTTTCCACATGCAATGTCAGACTCCGACAACAAACTGGTGGGTCAATTTCTGTTGCAACAATCAATCAATACTTGGTTGATCCAGGAAAAAAAGATCCTGCATTTGCAGGAAAATGCTAGGAAGGGAGGGAAAAAAGAATAAGGCTACAATGAAAGCAAGTCTTCAGGTTACATATTATGCTGTATCTTAGCTTGTTTGCTTAGTGTAGAAGGAATAGATGCTACCATTCTGTAAAACTCAATAACAATGTCAAAAGCAACATGGATACTCAGATTTTGCTTTAGTTACAAGTATTTTAATGATTGCAAATATATCATTATAGGAAATGGGGCTTTGAGGTTTAATCTAGACACCAGGGAATAATGCTTTGTGCACGGGTTGATTACTTCAGCTTTGTAAACAATCAAACAAACAATAGGAAATACTTAGGGAAACTGTTTCAGACAAGCCTAGAATAAGCAACTGCAAATATTTAAAAGGCAAAAAATAAAGGGAACAATAATGGGTCAAGAAATTATGATATATTGGATAAGAGTTTATGGTCTAATTCCCAAAGGAATAATCTTCACTAATACAATCTGAACAGTCCACTGTCATTAGAGGTTCAACATACATTTTCTTTTTCTTTTTTGAACCTCAAGGCAATGTAGAAAACAGACTAGTTATTAATTAGACTCAGGATTGTACAAGGTGGCAGTTTCGAATCTTGCCCTGGCTTTGTCTTCTATAATCCCCTCCCCCTTCCTACTACCAATCTAAGACCTTTATATATTTTGAAGTAGAGTGTGCAGTCTGTGTGGCATATTGTCATTTGACAAAATGTATTTCTAGATATGACTATAACAAAGAACCAAAACTGACTATGGATCCCTACCATAAACACAGTTCAGCAAAAATGAGATTATTACTCTTTGATGAACAGCAGCTCTCTGCCCTTTGGCTTCAAGCTTTCCCTGCATTTCTAGATTTGTGTGTGTGGCTCAGAACAACAAATCTATATAATGCTAAAAGCCCAGACCTTTCAGAAATGGTCAGCACATACTCACACATAAATATACATAATCCCAAAACACATTGTTCTATTCATTTTTCAAAATATTTTAAATGGGTTTAAAGAGGGGAATCTCTTAAAGTTGTTTTTAATGGTGAGAAATCACTGATAACTACCATATTTCATTTAAATATGTTCTGTAGATACAAAAGATAATAATATTCAAAGCTTGAAACTGAAGCATTGTTTTATATTGTTTTTAAAATAAGGGTTCCAAACCAGTAACTGTGTATATGTATAAACATGCACATATACACTCTTTGTGTATATAATCTTAAATATATTTACAGAAGCAACAATTAAATTTATAAAATTCAGTATTATAAATAAGTCTTTCTGATCTTGTGGAAGATAACTGCTATCATTCCACAACCACTGATCCTACTGAATAAAGCTCATGGAAACTGAGGTGGGTCAGGCTGTCTTAAACAATATATAACCACAGTTTATCTTAGTCTTGACCTAAATATTTGTGATTAACTAAAAGTGAAATAAAAAGCATTTTATATGATTATACTCAGTGGTGGGATTCAAATATGTGAACAACTGGTTCTCTGTGTGGATGTCCATTCTGGGCCTGAGCAACAAAAAATAGCTACCGGTTCTACCGAACTGATGTGAACTGGCTGAATTCCACCACTTGATTATACTGGAGAATGAGGTCATAGAGGTCATAGAGAAGACTACATAAATTCATGTTTTAGTATATAACATTAACAAACTATTTAGCATTACAGGTGAAGCGGACCTGTCTAAAGAATTATAAGGAGATAGTCAACAGCAATTCATGAGTTTTAAGGATACATGTGTCCCATGCCAACTTAATATTCTTTATCTAACTCCCAGAAAAGCCCTTAACTTTGCTCAATTTATTGATTTGCTCTCCTCATTGGTGGAAGGAAACTCCAGCAACAGCCTTGTACAAAAGTAAATTCCTTCCTGTCTGTTGTACAATCAGTTCATATGAGCTTTGCACTGCTGTTTTCATATGCCATGGTGAACTGCATAACTATATTATACTAACTCATAGTTGTGGTAGCTTAGAAGAGAATGGTCTTCTCTTAGCTGAGAACTTCATAGTTAAATTGTTAAATTGTATTCCACCACTATTGCTGCTTGACCCTTCAATGTGTGATAACTTTCATGATTTTTGTTATAAATCTGTATTTTTAATTTATTATTTTAGTTTATGCTATTTGGTTCAGTATAACATTTTGCTTTGGTTTGGCTTTGGTCTGGCATGGTTTCCCAGTGAGCCTGAATGGGCCATTGTATAAACTGTTGCCAAGTTACATCTTTAAACATGATTCTATTCTGCAGGAACTCCACATTGACTGGGAAACTAAAGCACTAACTACTATATATTATTAACAGTGTCTCCTATCTTCTATAATGAGAAATCAATGAACAATCATTGCAAAGACCTGGCAATCTAATTAGCTCTTTTTTCTCTGTGCAGGAAAAAAATAAAGTTCCTTGGGAAAGTTGGGAAAACTGGAGTATTTTGATAATACAAAAGGACAAATCTCATGTCAATAATGGGAAACAAAGCTGAGGAATTTTAAATAAGCTGGTCAACAATCCATTTCTGTCTTAGATACACAAGGACGTTTGTTGTCAATGGTTTCCACTCATTCTTAAGAGAGTTGATTGACGCTGGATGCACATTTTTAATTTTAAAAAGCTCTCTCGCTTATATGTATGTTGAGGGAGTTGACGTGAGCATTTTGAAATACAAGATCTATGTGATAGTAGCTAGCATAGGAGACATTATAGGATGGCAGAAGATAGGAAGGGGTAATGAAAAACAGAAACTGTGGAGAAACCATGCATACATTTGGACCCGTAATCTATACGTTGACAAGTTGCTGGGCTCCATCACTCTACCAGACATAGATACTTGTCTCACAGATTCTTCTGCTTGACTGCGCTTATGAGATAAAGCCTCAGAAATTTAATTTAATAGTTTCAGCTTTATTAAGCTGTCACAAGAGCAACCCTACTTTGATAACAGTAACTGTGCCAATTACAGTTTGGTTTAGGTCGATATATTTAGTTAGGCTGTTTTGCATTTCAGGTTTTTTATGTAGACTTTTTTCAATTAATTTTGCACTTAGCTTTTGCTAAGGGGACATCTAAATTATATTCAAGGGCTTAATTATATTGGGGCTTACTTTAAAACTGTGATACTTGTATTTAAAAATGATCAGTAATTCAGCTTTTGAATAGGGAATACTATTTGTGTCAGTCCTGATAGTGATACGTGACAATTGTACTCAGGGCCTGCAACTTTCAAGGTGCCAAAGGGCTTCCAATTCCATATCACAGCCAGAAATAAACAGAAAACACCAATTAACTTGCAAATCCCATGTGCTGACAAAACTTTTCTCTATAACTAGTAGCTCTTGGAATTTAATTCTGAAGTAAGCCTACAGCAATGTAGTACTTATAGAGGGACAGAAATGCCCAAATAATTCAATACTTTTGGATCAAGTAACTGAAATATACAACACTGATTTGGTAAATCTAAGTGACATACAGCAAACTCACTTAATAGCTCTCTGCATCCACAGCTAACTGACCATTAAGATAAGCCTATAAAGTCTAACAAAGGAACAGAACTGAAAAGGCTTTATGGACTTTTTGCTGAAAATGAACTAGTGATTTTGGGATTTACCAATTAATAAAGGTTGATAGGAAGAGAAGGGAACTATGCTGTATACTTTAGAAGGAGGAAAATAGATTCAAGTATGTTTATAATTGCTGTAAAAAAAAGATTGAAATCTGATTCTTTAAGGGTTTCTGTTTTATTTTGTTTTGATTTTTTCTTTCTATTTTTAACACCTTTTTCTTTATTTCATTTTTATTTTACATTTTTATCATATTTATCTAAATTTGTAAAACATTTCCTTAATAAAAATGTTATACGTATGTACCTGTAAAGTCTTGTTCACTGTCCTATTCATAAGACCCAACAACACAATAGGAACAGGAAACAGGAACATCTTAATACAGAACCAGAATTATATTAGCCCTCACTGTATATATTACAGTGAGTTTTAAAGAGCTAGTTCTTTAAACATGTTTGCCTAATTAGAACTTTATCCAAGCTCTAAAATGCAAAGTTTTAGAATTATTACTGACTTATATTTTAAGTGGTATAAATTATGCATAAATTGTTCAGACTGTTATTGATATGCAAAATAGTCTCAGTTCCATGCTTAGACCTGAAGCCACTTGAAAAGAATCCATATAATCTGTTCATCTAGGATCTTCTATAACTGGGGAGATATCACCTTTTCCACCACCTTGGAGTCACGCTGGTAGTTATCCAAAACATCTAATCAGGTGATGGCTACTTGAAGAAGAGGCACAACACTGCCTTCTTTAAGCTGGTAGTAACAGTCCCTGCCTAAAGGATGCATTAACTTCCACTCTAATCCAGCTTCCTGTTACTGCCCTGAAGGTGTTCATCAGCACAAGGGTCAGAGATCCAGTCTACAAGCGGTAGATAAAATACAAAAACTTCCTACTTCCTCATAACTAATATACTGTATTCAAATTCATTCCGGAGTACTTTGCAAATCATAATCTTGGTCCCATGTATAGAACATGTTTTATCTTCCAGATGCCTAGTAAATTCTTCACAACTTTAAAGTGGAATATGTATATAAAATCTAAATCTACCAGGGGTCCCCCTGGAAGGCAAGCAAGACAGGGTTAATGGTCCCGTTCCCTCATGCCCTCTGGATGCCCCCCCCCCGCTTCCCAGGATATTTGCGATGGTATTCCCTAAGGAGACGGGGGGGGGGAGATGCACATCAGTATCCTTTATCCATCATCTGCAAAAGATCCCCCAGTATGTACGCATACCACACATAAAGCAAATATAACACAGCATCAAAAAGAATCAATTTTTTTAAGAATTTAGAATCTAATTCAGTTTAATTCACATTAAATTTTAGTTTTAACTTTTACTTGCTCTAAAAATGAAAGCAAATTCAATTATCAATGCATATGCCCTTTGACAGTGTATTAAAAAAACTGAGATACTGTGTCTGGGGTTTTCACAGAAAAGCATTTCCATGACCCAAACTCATCCACAAACTAAACTGATTATTAATAAGAGCAAGCTGACAAAATCACATGTTTGCTATATAAACATGTCCTGCCACTTCTAGGAATAATTAATGCCCCCTCCCTGGCTTGTTTGGTGATTCAAATGTAAATGTATGTCTCCTGTCAAAATAGCAACTCTTGATCTTTACAGGCCATCCTGCCAGCTAACCTCTTTAGTCTGATAAAGGAAAAGCTGGAAATTCCTTTTAACCCATTATTAACATATTAAGTGAATGTTACCTTCAAAAGAAGTATTCTCACAGCCCTTATGACTGTGGGAATCTTGCAAACATTGGCTGAACTTCAATTAACATCTTGTTACTTTAGCCTTTCTGCAAACATATTGTTCCTAGAAGCAGAATACTTCTCTAACATCCTTTTATAAACGGTGGCCTATTCCCAAGGGAAGAAAGGCAGTGAAACCTGTCTGATCTTGGGAAATTTCTGCCACCTGAGAACTTGCTTAAGAAAGCTTAGTAGCTAGTTGACTTTAGGGCTAACCTGTAAACAGGTGTAAACCTGCAAATGAAAGTGAGCTTTATTTCACTTTTTATATTTACTCAAATTGCCCAATGACTTTCATTCTGCATTTGCAGGAGGGAAAAAAAAACATTTATGATTTTTTTAATGATTTTAAAACAAAAGGTTTTCCTTTTTCTTGCAAATACAGATTGAAAATCATTTCCAAACTCATAAAGCTCAAGTAATGAAGCACAAACATAAATTTCAAATATTTTTGACTTTGGAGGAGTAAGATTATAAGAGAAAATTGAGAAGATTCTGGCATCCAAAGGGTGTTATATAAAATCTTCCTTAGGGATACTCTGAAATAGGTAGGTTCAAAGAACTGGGGACAGCTAAAAGAGCTAACGTGGAGACTAGAGGATTAACTTTTAATGCAAGACTCATGACTTGCCCTGTCAAAAAGGAGTAAATGAAGTCAAAATCTCACCTTGAGAAGTTCCATTGCTTACCATTAGACAACTAAAATATGTTACAGAAACATAAAACTACACATCACAATCACATTGAATAACCATGAGCAGAATATCTATACTGATGCTTCCAAAGATTAAGGAATGTTGTAACAGCTTTTCAATGGGAGAAAATCTAATCTGACATATTTTCAAACCCGATCAATACAAAATTAACAAATCTATGTTGGTCACTTTATTTGGCACTCTCTTCTCTTTCAGGTATTTGAATGGAATCTGACACAAGCAATTGTTTGAAAAGCAGAAAACAGAAATTAAGTAATGAGAAAGCAATTATTTTGAGGATTTTAAGTCCTGGATTGAATAGAAGATTCAGGGCATAATTAATAATAATAATAATAATAATAATAAATAATAATAATAATAATAAAGTTGGAAGGGACCTTGGAGGTCATCTAGTCCAACCTCCTGCTCAGACAGGAAACCCTATACCATTTCAGACAAATGGCTGTCCAGTCTCTTCTTAAAAACTTCCAGTGTTGGAGGATTCACCGCTTCTGGAGACAGGTTGTTCCACTGGTTAATTATTCTAACTGTCAGGAAGTTTCTCCTTAATTCTAGGTTGCTTCTCTCTTTGATTAGCTTCCATCTGTTGCTTCTTGTCCTGCCTTCAGGTGCTTTGGAAAATAGCTTGACACCCTCTTCTTTGTGGAAGCCCCTGAGATATTGGAACACTGCTATCATGTCCCCCCTCGTCCTTCTCTTCATTAAACTAGACATACCCAATTCCTGCAACCGTTCCTTATATGTTTTAGCCTCCAGTCCCCTAATCATCTTTGTTGCTCTTCTCTGTACTCTTTCTAGAATCTCAACATCTTTTTTACATCGCGGTGACCAAAACTGGATGCAGTATTCCAAGTGTGGCCCCTCTGTGAGAGGGATCTCGGAGTCCTAGTGGTCAATCACTTAAATATGAGCCAGCAGTGTGCTGCAGCTGCCAAAAAGGCCAACACAGTGCTAGGCTGCATTAACAGAGGGATAGAATCAAGATCACGTGAAATGTTAATACCACTTTCTATCCCTCTGTTAATGCAGCCTAGCACTGTGTTGGCCTTTTTGGCAGCTGCAGCACACTGCTGGCTCATATTTAAGTGATTGTCCACTAGGACTCCGAGATCCCTCTCACAGTTATTACTATTGAGCAAGGTACCCCCTATACTATATCTATGCATTTGGTTTTTCTTGCCTTGAACTTCCATATTTTATTTATTGTGTGGACTGAGCTGTGAGTTACTTACTCTCAATCAGTTTTTTTTTCCAATCTCAGAGATTCACTAATATAGAAACCTTTCCATAAGTTTCCTCTGAGGTTTCATGCAGATAAGAATTATACTGGATAATAAATCAAAGCTATTGGCATACCTTCTGGAGCAGAGTAATTTTTTAACACAACCTGAAACTACCCTGCAAGGGTGGAGAAACAACACTGGAAATGGTGCTAATATTTACATATACATTTTAATGGTACAGCAAGGAGCCTGGATAAGCCAACAGAGAAACAAATTCTATTTTTCTCCCAATATCAGTAATTTCATTTTTAGCCCTGACCTGAAATCAGGTGAAAAGCTGACCAAAAAAAATCAGCTTTGTCCAGAAATTCTTGGAATCAATATATCATCTGTTCAGTTTTAAATCAGAAGTGAAAGATTTGTAATTTACCTGCTCCTACTTGTAACTTCCCAGAATAGATTCTACCTCAGAGAAATAGCTACTTGCTAATATTAACCAACAAAAAAATCTAATGGCATCTTCTGCCCAGTTACACATTGGAAGCTGAATATGGGGTAAGTGGGCAAAGAGAAGGATTAACAGCTCCAAGCAGCTCTGTTTGATCAGATGTCAACAACTGAAAATTAGTTACTAACACCAAAGAGATAATACTACTATAATATAGTGTTTAATTAAGACAGGGAGTTGAGGCTGCTGTGAAATCTAGCAGTATTTGTTAACATTGAAAGCATTAACTTAAGAGTTCTCAATGATACATCAGATCCTTGTTAAATTCAGTAAGAAAGACACTTGTCCCTTTCTGATCCAACAATCCATGTTTAGGTTTACTCACTCAGCATGGATTATTAGGAATATTTGAAGGACATGGAACTTACATGTCGCAAAGTAATTGTTTCCCTGAACTAGCTATTCTTAAGCAATTCCTCTAAGAATGTCAAACTGACACATACTGAGCCGAAATATGCCCCCAGCCCCAGGAAACAGATCTTGGTCATTATTAAATATAGTACACACAAGGTCATTATTAAATATAGTACATCCAGGGAAACGCTAATGGAATTTGTTACAAAGATTCCCTTACTGACTGCTTGTCTATAAGAAAGATAAACTGAACTAGCTGCAGCTTGTAATTTGCTCCTTTGCAACTTTCAGTGTTATATTCATTTCATTTGGAGCCATATAGAAATATAGTACTCCTATTCCAAAATACACAACACACCAAAATAACACTAAGTATGAATTATAACTATGGTGTTTGTTTTAGTTTTGGTTTCAATTAAAAGTTGATTGAGATACTCATAAGACCATACTTAAAGGCATGAAACACAGCTTGTTCTCAGTTTGTGTTCTAATTTTCAAACAGAAAACTATATTTGACCCAGAGCAAATTTTAACACAAAGTTCAGCTGCTACTACCAGCTCAAATCAACAAGTACATACCTCATTCTTCATACAAAAAGTTCCAAATGCACATTCAGTCACTCATATAAACAAAGGACGGTAAAGCATTTGGTTAGGATAGTGAGCTTGCAATGAATTTGATAAATGACCCTAGTTTGGGCAATTATCAGGGTTCCCCCCCCCATCTTTACAGAGCAGAAACTCAAGTATAGCACCAAAAAGATATGTGTTACACTGAGGTATACACAGACCACCCATCTCATTAAAAAAATACGTGTGAAGGGTTTTGAACTAACATTATACAATTTTCCACACTGACGGAAAACTGATTAGTGAAGGAGTATGCCCTTTCAAAGACATTTTGGAATCAAAGAGGTGCATAATTATGAAGGTAAACATTTACTATTAATAACTGCAGATCTAGCCCTTGTTAATACAATGGGTTACTTATTACATAGGAAATGTTTATATTCCAGCTTCTACTATTAAACATTTCATGGAGCAGTTATTTTTGGCTGTACATCCTTGGCTTTAGCAAAAATGCACTAATTTTGCCTCTGAAAACAAGTTTCCAGGTTGCCATATTCCCAAAATCTGGCAACAAATACAAATTCTATTGACAAGAACTAAGGATACTCAAAACACTTAATATTTCCTCCACTTCGGATCTGTTAAAAAACTTCTGCAAAATTATTTGGATTTACCTAGTTCATCCCACAGCTGCCTATATTTGTCTGTCATTGCAGTTCCTTGTTGTCTCCAAAGTGACAGCCGTGGGTCAGCCATGAATTGTTCTGTTATCAGTGTCAGCATACGAGCACCATTTGAATCTCTCATCTTTAACATCTCTCGCACCTACAATGTAAAATATGTAGTTTACTACAATTAAAAAAAACAAATGAAATAATATATTGCTGGAAGCAAGGGAGAGGTCAGTGAAAACACAGGATTACTACTGAACAATCAATATTGCCAATTCATACCAATAGTAAGTATTGTAAGTACACAGTTTTAAAAAGTATTTATAAAATGAAGAGACAGAATTTTTTATTATGAAGTAGTGCAATACTGATCTCATGATCTCATCTCGTCTTGTCTCATCTCGTATCAGAAATGTAGGAAAGGGAGAAATTATTAATTTAAATTTAAAAATATTTAAAACTTTAATAAAAACACTAAAAAGAAAATAAATACTTTCAAACTGATGTTCCTCTAGCTTAGAGCTGTTGTTCTTGGCATTTAAGGAGAAGGAGAAGAAGGAGGAAGAGAATTAAAAATTAACATGATGGTAGACAAAGGCAGGAGTGGGATAAATGAGTGTACACTGTGTGCACCACATCACCAAACACAAAGTTAATTCACTGGACAGGAGGAGTTGAAAGTATTTAATTCTAAAAAGAAGCTACACTTATAAACATCTGTAATAAAGGGAACAAAATAAACAGCTCTTGCATGCCATTTTTTTTCTCTTGTCAGTAAGGTTGCATGGCTATTATATATTTGCAAATCCCTACATGGTTCAGTATAAATACAAAAGAGTAATAAACTAATTTGAAAATCCCACAGTTTTGGAGAAAAATAAAGCTTTTCATGGTAGCTCAAATGTACTATGTTGCAAAAATAATTCTTTACAGAACACAATGGTACACTATGCACTCCTTCAGCATGAGAGGAGTCTATTCTATAGTTCAAGGATCTTATGAACACTTTGGAAATAAAATTCACACACATTCTGAATAAAAATGCTTAAAACATTTACTTTTTTCCCACCCAAATTGCTATAGACAGCAAAACGTCTACTGATCATTCAGTATAAAAGAACAGATTTAAGGAGAAACACAAGGTAGAAGAACCATCAGCATTATAAAAAGTCAAAGAGGCACAAAACCTATAGTTGTTTCATTAATTGGTATAGTACTTCAATTATAAAGCACAGTTATGATCTTATCAATACAATTATTAGAAATCTTAGCAGGTTGATTGCTTCATGTTTGTTTGATGCTAAAGGTGGCCTGTTTTACTTTCAAGGCACACACTGATTTGGAAACACCAAACACAGAATAAGTCATTATTCTGATATTTTCCAACTTTGCAGTGAATTGGCTTTAGCTTTAAATTCATACATTTCAATATTCCACTTTGAACCATAACATTATACCAGTATAACCCTTGACTACAAACATTCTAATCTTCTACCACAAGTTTCAGTTTGTTCTATCCTTCTAACTCTTTATGCCAGGGGTGTCAATCTGCCGGTCCATGGGTTGGATGTGTTATGCCGAAACTGCACCTACCCCATTGCTGGCAATGGAAAAAAGTCGTGATATGTCATGACACGTCGTGTGACATTGCAAGTTTGAGACCCCTGCTTTATGTAGTTTGTGTATAATTCTGATAATAAAGCATGCAAAACAGATCAACCAAATGGTGTCAATTTACCTCAGATTCCATGCCACTGCCCCAAAAGCAACAGAAGTGTTTGCAAAGCAATGTCCTGGTTTTGCTTCGTGCTCTATCATTCCTTACATTAAATAATCATCTTCCCATGGGAGTACAGATTTCCCAAATTTTTAAACAATTGTAAGATTTATCACATGATCTTAAGTTATAAAAAGATGCCAGTCACTTTTCTTTGTATTTTGAAAGTTCTTTTATATTGAGGGCAGGGGCATACTATTATCAATATCAAAGCAATGACATTTAAAAATTCAAGATATTTGTTTGGTTGGGTTTTGGTCAGGTTGAGCTATATTTTTTCCAAAGAAACAGTTTACTACTAAAATAAAGTAATCCTTCTGTACCTTAAAATCTTCCAAATGGCCGAGAATTCTGAAAAATGTAGCCCAAGAAATCCAGATGGTATCAGCCCAAGAAATGGAGCAGGAACATTACTAAGAGACTAAATATTGTGAAGTCAACATAAAAATGAAGAATAAAAAAGCATTCTGTCAAAATGAAAAAAAAAACATCCCTTCTTACATACCTTTGCAAAAAGCAAATTGAGCTGTTTCCCTGACCCATGGTATCCACCTTGGGAAAGAAAGAGTTTAACTTGTTCCTGAACTTGCTCTTCATCCAAATGCCAGCAGTTTTCATCATCTATACTCGCTCCTGCTGTAGGATCTGGGGCACCTACACAGTAGAAACAAAGGGTATGACTTACAATCTTTTCACTGATGCATGAGGATCCAGTTGTTCCCACCTAAAATAACAGTTATTGATGATTCATATGATTGTACCTAATATATATATATATATGTATGTAGGTAGGTAGGTAGGTAGGTAGGTAGGTAGGTAGGTAGGTAGGTCGGTCGGTCGGTCGGTCGGTCTGTCTTTGGTTATTCGGGTTTTCTCTCGCGTAAAATTGGAAGTGTCTTGGCGACATTTCGACGAAGTCCCGTTCATCATCTTCAGGCTGGTGTTTTCAGCTTCGTGTTTCGAAGAGCACGAAGCTGAAAACACCAGCCTGAAGATGACGAACGACTTCGTCGAAACGTCGCCAAGACATTTCCAATTTTACGCGGGAGAAAACCCGAATAACCAAAGACCTACATACAAACCCCGCAAAAACCTCAGAAAACATATATATACATACATACATACATACATACATACATACATACATATATATATATACACACACCAGCCTGAAGATGATGAATGGGACTTCGTCAAAACGTCGCCAAGACACTTCCAATTTTACACGGGAGAAAACCCAACCAAAGACACACACACACATATATATATATATACTGACCTTAAGCATTGATATGGTAGAATTCTGTACATATTTAGCACTCTAAAGGAACCTAGGTGTGTACAGCTTTAGATTATTGTGTCAGTAGCTAAAAGAAAACTTGAGCAATAGCCCTCTATGACTTAGAGATAGGTATTGTTAGTCACTGGCAAAATGTGTGCTTTGCACACAAATTCCATGCTCAGTTTTCAGCTTCTGAAATCAAAAGTCTCCCAAGTCTGATAAATCCCAAGTCTACCCCTACTCTGTGGGACATCCTGTCCCCAGTGATCTGGCCACTCGCTTTCTTGAAGGCCATAAAGATCTGTCTTTACCCAGCACTGCAATAGAGTCATAGGAGCCTATGAATAATTGTTGAGGTGTCCTAGGAGATGATTGGGGCACCAGGATTTGGGATTATTTAAATTTATTTTTTAGTTTTATGGTTTTATAGTCTGAAGTTTTATTATTTTACCAGCTGCCTACATGTTGCCACATAAATATTTTAAATATATAAATGAATAAATAAACTGACCTTGTGTAGTAACTTCTATCTTTCTATCTCCTTTCCTCCCTATGGCTAGAAGCACTGTTCAAGGTGGTTAACTCACTTTTTGGGAGGAATAGGAGAACTACAAAGAACTTTTTGCATAGCAGCTTACCAGTAAAATCACTCAGATTTTCCCAAGCCTTGACTCTTCATAGGCGGGATTTAAAGTAATGACTAAGGCAGTGTCTTTAATTATCTGGGGCTTCTTGAAGATTCCAATAAGGTAGGCAAGGTACTCTCTATCCAGGCCCCTTCTTTGAGGCAGAAGAGGTGTGACTTCTTGGGTCAGGAAAATAATCAATGCCATGTAGTGGAGGGCATCTCCTCCGCAATTTAAAGGCAACTGTAATATACCTTCAAGAGGCATTTTCTGGATCCAGCTACACTGAATAACTATCATGCAGTCTTCAATTTCTATTTTTGGAGAAGACTGTTGAAAAGATGGTGAGGGTCAATTGCAGTACCATCAAGAAAGCAGATTTTTGGAGCCTTTTCAGCCTGGGATAAGGTCCAGACATAGAATCAAAGTAGTACTGGTTACTTGGGTCAGTGAGCTATGTCACAATGGGGAGGAAGTAATATATCCTTCCTATCCTGTTAGACTTCTCAACAGCAAGCATTCCATCTGGAGACATTATGAGGGCTGCAGCCACTGTTTTATATTAGCACTGGTCCTTCATTACCAGGTAATTCCAGTCAGGAGATAGGGAGAAGAAGGGGAGGTTGGCTTAATAGGGTTTGATCTTTTCCATCTTTCTCTTAAACATGGAACTATTGGAAGAGATCACCTTGTAGTTTGAAGAAAGGAGACATTTAATTGGGTAAGTTGGAGACAATGGGAAATCTTGACTCAATATCTGAACACTATCGGGGTTTGAATGGGATAAAAGAGGCTAAAATTGAATACTGCTTTGGTAATATCATACTTGGAATACTGTGTCAGTTTGGTCAGCTTAATATAAAAATGATGCTGAGATTCTAGAAAGAGTGCAGAGAAGAGCAACAAAACAGACTAGCGGGATGGAACTAAAACATGATAAAGAGTTGCAGGAAATGGGTATGTCTAGTCTAATGCAGAGTAACTCATATCCTTATCACTCTCAACATTCTTGCAATGTATTAAATATACATATTGTATTCATACCTTTGAAGACCACTGAGAAACTGCATCTGATAATAAAATGTAGCAGGATATTTTTGTCAATAATCAGCTAATAAAATGGACAGGTTTCTAATATGTTTCAAGTGCATTTTAAAGTACTGCATATGTGGCAGTTTCCCATGCAGTTTCTTTTTCTAACTACTTTTTCTAACCAGAACTGAGTGACCAAGTACAAATCTCTCAGGAAAAACTGCTTGTGGTTCACCAGTATTAGAGAATAACAAAGTGGACCTGTCCATGGCTATTATTCTAGGTCAGTGATTGCGAACCTTTTAGAGAGCGAGTGCCCAAACTGCAACCCAAAACCCACTTGTGCATCGTCGGGTGCTGGGTGGGTGTGGCCCATTGGGTGGGCATGGCTGCGGTGGTAAAAGCAGACTGGGTGGGACTAAAAAGCTCTATCGGTCAATTCCAACTTTGCAAGATCTTTTTTTTTTCCGCGAAAAGTTGAACTTGACTGATTGGTTGAACCTTTTTTTTTTTTTTTTTTGCACACGGAGGCGGAGGCCTAAAGCGAAAAGGTTTTATAAAATCCAGCTGAAGGCCTAGGACGACAGCATGCGTGCCCACAGAGAGGGCTCTGAGTGCCGCCTCGTTCGCCACCACTGTTCTAGGTGCTTTACTGTTATTATGTTGGTTTGTATTATTTACCATAGATGTTTTGTTTTGCTGTTTTTATATTTGTTTTTAATCATCAATGTTTTATTTTTGGGATTAACCATTGGAAATTCTTCAGAATTACAGCAATATGCAAGTAAACAAATAATGCATATCGTTCAAGATGGTTTACACCATTTTAAATCAAAACTTAAAATGTTAAATAAGCAGGCTAAAATATTTTTTTTAAATCTAATAAAAATTAAAGCAGACAAATACAGGACACAACACTTTCTACAATTTATTTTGCCTGTGGTGTGAATTCCTTCCTAAAAAGGGTATTACTCTTTATAAAAAGGAAACCTGACTATCTGAGAACAGCACTTTTAATTATTTTTTGACAGAGATCTACAATTAAGTAGTGCTGAACTTTGATATTTACAATTCCATTAGCAAAAAGCTCAAGACAATAGCAACTGCACAAAGTGATCCAGTCTCACAAAAGTCATTCCAAGGTGGGACCACCTGCAATACATTCAAGATTGACCATTCAACTTGGGTTATTTTTTTCTTCTATATGTTTTTCATGCTTAAACTGGAATTGTAGTATTCTAGAAAATACCTATAAGTATTTCACTATATCTAACATGTTTGGAAGTAGTAAAATGTAGAAAATGTAGGAAAACTGTTTAAATATTTTTATAAATAACTCAAGGTGGCAAACAGACATAACATTCCTTTCTCCTCCTATTTTTCCCACAATAACAACTGCTGAGAAAGAGTTACCGGCTCAATATAGAAAATTCCATAAAAAATAGGTGGCATCAAAAGCATATACATGCTTTTATCACAGGAAGCATCAAGCTGATGAACCTTTCATGATTTTTCTTCTAAGTAAAGAATGAATTTTCTATTATTTTAAACAATAATTTCGAATGATTAGAATTATAACATATGTTTTGAAAATGGGATAATTAAAACTAAGAGGCTGTGAAAGAATACTTTTGCTAGATGACATCAAAAAACTAGTTAACACACCTGCAGTTGATAACCAGGCCAGCCAGCTTATCTCCAGGAAATCTTAAAACAGCTGAAGAGTTGGTAATAATACTGAAAAGTCATCTTCATACTTCCCTGACTTGCTCAGTTTTTCCAAGTTATCCATCTTAACCACAAGGGAACAAATGTTTCCTAAAAACTAAACAGTGAGCACATACTCTTAACCTCCAACTTAAGACAACTAAGAATACTTAATATATAATGAAAAATATTAGTTATCCCTCACATGCTAACTGACTAGCTTTCTAGGTCTGAGATGCTGTACCGTCATAGTTTGTCAAGAATGTTATGAGATTCTAAGCTTCCCATCACAATTTGCTTATATCTACCCATCAAGGTCATAAGTAGAGGAGGAGACAGACTTCAGGGTTGATTGAATGTTATCATATAAAGCCAGAACTCTTGATTTTAAGAAAAGTGATCATGAGCAAATACAGATCTTTGACTTCAAATTCAAACAAAACCTGCTCTGAGTTGGGGAATAAGATCCTATGGTGCCTGAAGCCAATAGGAAGAGAAGCTCAAGAAGAGTGCAGGTCCATAAATGAAAGAGGTATTAAAGTTAAAAAATAAACAAAAAGTTATAATGAAAAAAAAGTGACAGCAAAAGAAGCCAATGTAGCTTCATATATAAAAACATACACACATACACATACACCTCTCTTTGAAGGTTAGATATACAAACAACTGAAGGGCAGAAAGGAAGAAAGGGCATAGTACATACAGTATAGGAAATGGATATAAGAATAGATCACAAAGGAAGATACAGACAGGTAGTCCAGAGCAGCACAGATGTGTCAGGAAAGTAGAATTCATAATGAGCTGAGCTCAGGAAAGGCTGCTGAGAGGAAAGAAAAGCCTTTATACATGGCTTTATATAAGGCAAATGAAAAAAAATCAATATACTAGCAGCCAAATAAACATTATAAAATATTAGTAACAAAGAAACACAGATATATTCAACTATTTTGGTTCAGTTCTCCCCCAACAAAGACCATGTTAATACTGCCAAGAAATTTTGGGCAGAACTAAATTCTGAAACTGGGAGAAATCTAGTCAGGGATTATCTCTTTACTCTGAGTGAATTTAAATTTCCATTACCAAATTAATTTCATCCTGGGTTGCTGAAAAAAACTATTATCATTTGCCCAATCCCTTATGTATTATCTCTGAGAAATTCTGGAAAAGAGATGAAATGCCTGATGACTGGATATTATCCATTATTTTCCAAAAAGGAAAGGAAAAAACCTCGCAAATTAGAAAAATTAGTTTGATTGTACCTAGGAAAATTCTAAAGCAGACAATAAAGAAATGAATCCATAAGCAACTTGAAACAAAAAATAGTAATAACCAGGAGTCAGACTGGACTTCTCAACAACAAACCTTATAGAAAAAATATTGTTCTAGTAATAGTACAATCAGTTAGTGGGGGTAGGTGGGCTTCCCTTTCTTGGATGTTTTTAACTGAAGGCTAAAGAGATACCATCTGGATGCTGGGGTTTGGATTTGATAATTTAAATGGCAGCTTTCAATTTTATAATTCTGTGAACGTAAATAATTCATTTTTGGGTGCCATATTAATTTAGTCCCACTTACAATATATGAAATTGGAATTTGCTCTTTACTCAAAACTGTATGCATTCTGAGGACATTTAAACTCTGATAAAATCTGCAGGCATTTCCAAAGATGTATATTAGCATGGCTCATGTCAGTACTAGTCACAAACCACCAACTTCCTATTTATAACCAAATATTCATATTGGCAAAGAAACCTTGTCATCTCCTCAAAAAATTGCTAGAGATTACAGGGATGAGTGGGGAAGGAGGAAGAGACATTAGCCAAATTGGAATGATCACCTATATTTTTCATGTAGTACATCTGAAAAATTAAATGGATGCCAAATCTTTTTATGAGCAGGACTGAAGCTTGACAGAAACATGGCTAGGAGGTATCTATTTACTTCATATTAGTTGAAATTTTCAGGCCAAATGAACTGCATCCTGGGCTACCAAAGGGATTTGCTGATGGTCTGTCCAAACCTTTATGCATTGTCCTTGAGAACTCCTGGAAAAGTGGTAAAGTCCATGATAACTGGAGAACAGCAACACTGTAGGATTGGGCAAAACATTCAAAGCAACATTTTCATCTCATGGCTTTTAAAGTGCACGGCCATGCACTTACAGTTACTCCATGCAGTGAGCAATTTATATACACCAATTCACCAGAAAGTTGGACACCACTATATTGTCTAACTTAGCTTGCAGAATACATGAATTAGCTTGGGACACATCTACTGGTATAATGTAGAGTCAAATGTTAATTCTTCTAACTATTGTTCGTTTGCTTGCTTAATTTTTTTGCTTATTTTAACAGTAAGTATTGAGCTGCAAAAAATATATCCTGACATATTGTTCAGATGAGTCTCTTTCAACAACGCTGCCTCTCCAAATTCCCTTGGAAGGAATAATTATACCACATAACATATTTCCCCTTTGGGGGGGCTGTATTACTCTCCTACTTTCAATTATACATTCTTGATTATATATAGCCCATTTCTCATGTCACCTTCCTAAGTGTCATTCAAGTAGTTTTCTGTCATATTTCAATCAGAAGTATGTTGATCATCTACTGGGAGAGTTACTCAGTTGGGCACTGAATTAAAACACCCAAAATAAATGAAACTCGTGCTTCTTTAAACAACAACCATCTAAGTAAGTAGAAAATAATTATTTTGTTCTTCCTACAAGTTATTAATGATAGGTATTACCTTTTCCTAACAGTTTTTAGGGGTTCTCTTGTTAGATGAGATCATAATCATTTAAATCTTTTTTTAATCTGGCTCAACCACAGTTGTTCTCCATGGAAACATGTCATATCCAGGGACATTCAAAATGGATGGTCAAAACTAAGTCTAACAACCGTCATTTCACAATTACAGTCTTGCTCCTTTTGCATGTCTCACATTGGAACATTAGAAACCAACCCTTATACAAATTATTTCTGATAGCTTTATCCAATCTGTACATGCTAATTCTGATAATGCAAATCTAAGCCTATAACCTATTTCTGAAGGACTCAACAGACCATTTCATTTCATATCTCTCTTTTATTTAGCATCACAGCATAATATTTAGAGGGACAGCACTGCTCAATGTGGTTCATACACTGTAATACATGAATGGAACTACAATCTTTTCTGCAAGAACAGGCAGCCTTTCCTAGTTTTCAGTTAGCTTTCTGCACATTGCCTAATTAAACTAACAGGCTAAAAGTGTCATTTGTTCTAAACATATTTGGAGAGAGAACATGAAAGGAAGTCCAAAAAGCTTACGGAAATACAGTATCAATAGGATTAAACTGAAGTACTTTCCTAGAAGAAAAAAAGAATTCTGGAGCAAGCACTGGAGAAAAAAAACTAACTCACCATGAACTTGATTGATCTCTGAATTCTGAGAAAGGATTTCATCTGCAAGCTTCTGAGCAGTTGGCAAAACTTCAGTATGATGCACTGTAATCAAATACTGTACAAATTTTTGCAGTTGGTCTCTGTTCATTTGAAAAAGAGTCTCTGAAATGGGAAGATGCAGTTTGACCTGATCTGGCTTGCGGATCCGGTATAAAGAAAGGGCCACAACATGGGCACAGTAAAATATGTCTTTGTTTCCACAGCTACAGGTCACTGAGGTAATCTTGCAACGATCAAAGCTGATAGCCACATTGCAAACAGTTTCTGGCTCGGACTGCATGGCAGGTTCAGTCACAGTACCACTCAGGTGGAAACCTATTCATCAGAAAAAAATAGTACTTTTAAAAAACCAGCAAAATGTGTGTTTGCTATTTTAAGCAAGCAAAGTTTGACAAGCAGAATGCACTTAAATAGAATTCACCATCTTAGACAACAACTGTGATCTTCAGCAGCAGCCGCCACTAAAGACACCTAAAAATAAATAATTCCACATGAATGAAGTGGTAACTATGGTAGATGATAGATACAGAAAAAAACAGGAAACAGGCATTCATACACCAAATTACTGAATTTCCATCTCTACTTATTGCAAATAGTAGCTGGAACCTTCCATCAATGTAATCTGGTAACATTTTAGTGCCTTTATTTTTAAACCCAATGCTGTAGGTCATACTTGACAAATGACAAAACAATAGGAATAGAAATTATTCAGGAAATTATGCTTTTCTTCTCAACTGTTAGTGTACTATCACAAAGTCTGCATTAAGGCTATACTCTGGAGGAAGCTATATTGATTTCCAAATCCCATTGAGCGTATTCATTTGATGCACACAGATCTAGAATATATAAAACAGACTTCTATATACAACTTTTTAAAGTAAGGTTGCTATGTAACATTCTAGTACTTCTGCTCTATGAAACTTTTACTCTTTATTATCACATATTCACTTTTCACAGGCTTTTAGATCCACTTATTCTGTTAATCTTGCTACTGTTTCTCAAACTAAAAGCTTGACCACCCAGTGGATTCATCACAACAACTGTTGTGGAACTGCTTCAAGAACAAGCACTTTTGAATGTTTCTAGTTAGGAAAGAAATTGGTTTCATGCAGAGAATAAGTTTGCTGGAATAGTATTATTTTTGCCCATTGTTCTATGATGGACATCCAATTCTTACATAGACAGTCTTCAGATAACTATGGTAATTGGGACTGGGAAGTCTGTCACTAAGCAATGTGGTTTTAAAGACCAACATCACATGACTAGGCTGACCAGGAACTTACAATGGTAGTTCCAGTTGCTCTTGTCAGGAAAATCCTGTGTGGCTGTTAAGCACAACATCCCATGATCACTGTTTGCAACTTTGTGCTGGCTTTCCCATTGACTTTGCTTGTTGGAAACCAACAGTGAAGATTGTAAATGATGATAATGTGACCACGAGATACTGTGATTCTCGTAATTGCAAGCCATTTGCCAAGTGACTGATTCATGATCACATGATCACAGGGATGCTGCAACAGCTGCAACTACAAGGAATGGTTGTAAGTCTTCTTATTCATCACAATCATAATTTCAAGTGGTCACTGAATGAGAACTACCTGTAGAATGCTTTTATGTGTTACTATTTGTATGAGGAGAAAGCGCTCAAATATGTTGGCCCACCTCTTTCTCAGTATGACGTATAAATACCCATGATGACATGACATACTAAGAAAACTATGGCTGATAAGAGTTTTTTTTAAAAAAAAAACATTTTTAAAAGATCAACAAAGATCATTAGGAACCAGTTTATGAGCATAAAATACTTTGCATCATTTTTCCTGCATATTTAATCATTTTTTAAAAATTTCTTTGTAGATTATTTTGAGACCACAGCTATGGATTAAAATGCATTTCTAATATATCCAGTTATAGCGCCAAGTATCAAAGATTAGACTGCAAATAAATCAGTACAAGTGATTTTGGGAGTGCTTTGTTTGCAAATGGAAATTAGTATTGTGCAAGTCAAGAGAAATTAAAATGGAAACCGAATAGAATAGAATAGAATAGAATAGAATAGAATAGAATAGAATAGAATAGAATAATAAAATAAAAAAATAAAATATCTTAGCATGATAATGACACATAGACTCATTTTTGTAATGAATACAGTTCTATAAAATCAGTAAGAATCAACCCATTCCTCCAACAGGCTTCAACAAAGAATTATTTCTCAAATATAGTCACACTTAATAAAAGCAAAACTATCTTCTATATGTAAACATGTATAATTGTTTAATATGTACCATTTTGATAATGAATTAAAAAAATTTCAATTATATGTAATCATTTATTTTAAAAAACCAGAATTTTGATATGATGTCAGAATTCAGTGGCTTAGATTTTTTAAATATCATCTCTGAAAAAAAAATATCACTTGTGTGATAATCATGGAATATTCATGAAAAAAAAAATTCTATGACCAGCTCTTCTCAGTTGAGTGTAACGACTACAATTCATAAGCACACACATAAAGAAATGCACAAAGAAACACACATTTCTGACTCTTTCAGCTCCTCATCAACTTTTATGCTTGATTAGATTTGGGTCAGAGAATGGGTGAGTGAGAAGGCAAGGAAAATCAGTAAAGATTACTTCCACCTTTTATAGTGGGGGAGATTTGTCAGAAAATTCATGGCATCTCTACTAGTCACTATGTTTGAGGTGATTTAAATACAACTAGTATTTTTCATCTCCACCATAGTAACACTCCACTGCTTGAATGAAAGCATATAAATGGAATCACAGAAGATCTCAAGGTGTTCTCAAGAATACAGTGGCTTCCCAGAAGCTCCAACAATTACCTAAGGCATGGGTGTCAAACTTGCGACGTCACGTGACGTTTCGTGATATATTGTGACTTTTTTTCCATTGCTGGCAATGGGGTGGGCGTGGTTTTGGCATGACAAATCCGGCCCGTGGGCCGGCAGTTTGACACCCCTGCAGGGAAAAGAAATGCTGAGGACCAGAAAGAGAAACCAATTTTGTCATAAATAATGCAGCGAATTTTTTAATTCTGACAATTACCCTTTTTTACTTTGGACAAATGTATTGTTTACTGTAATCTCCTCTAACAAATACTTAAATTTCCAGTCGAGACAGCAGCAAAGTTTTACCAAAACCCACAGCAGGAAATGACTCCAAAAAGAGAAGCAAAGAAGTGTGCACTATCTTACCTCAACTTCAAGATCCAGACTGACCCAGATGACTCCTTGACATATATATGTTGACTGGGGAACTCTGGGAAATGAAGTCTACATATCTTAAAATTGTTGAGGTTGAAAAGCCCTGCTCTAGGGTATCCCCTCCTATGTCTGAGACTGAACCAGAAACATTTTGCTTCCAAAGTATGTTTTGCCACAAATCTTATTACCCCAATTGAATACGTGTATATTTTGAAAAAACAAGGCAAACGCTTATTGTTTTCCAGCAATCTCAAACAGAGCAAGTAATGTTTTTGGACTAGATCATATATAATTTTTTTAAAGCACACTATGGATGCGCTCACCAAATGACTACCATGAAAGACTTTCCTACTCATAAAATGACTGTGTGATAGGCATTCCCTGTCATAAAATACTAATTAGCTATAAAGTAAACTAGTATTTGCCACCCTTATACAAGAAAGAGGACCAAGGTGGATGGAGCCTCTCTATCCAGGAGGGCTCTACAATATATATTAAAGCTAATTAAGAATCATATTTTGCTCCACCTGTTATGTCTTTGGCCTCATGGACCCAAAACCTGGAATGTAATCCCAGTTCACTCTTTCAGACTATAGTTTTAAAAGTTTTCTTTTAAAAGTGGCCTTTAATTAATAGTTGTAAAAGAGAGAAAGATTTCCTCTTCAAGGATTTTCCAATTATTCCCGTCATGCATATCCTGTTAAGCTGGGATCCGTTTTAGCAAGATACTAACAGTCTTCTTAGATAGCAAATCTGAACAATTTATATTACCTTACCCCTGAAGCAATATCGGGCAAAATCGGAGACAAATGATCAGCCACCTCAATAAATGATTCATATATATAACAGACATATAAAAGGCACTCAGATCTTCTTTTTCCCCTCAAATTCACATTCAAATGTATCCCTTTTACTTCTTTGTGTATCTGGAATAATCAAGTGCTATATATCTTTTTTTTAGTATTTTTAGATCACATATGCTATTTCCTTAAAAAAAATATTATTCTCAAATAGTACTTTATCTAGGCAATGGAGATGGAGATAAGGAATTTCACATGTAGGAGCATTCAATGTTTTTTACTTCCAGTACAGTCTTGCTGTAAAATTAAATATTTGCTAGCTCCATGAAAACTAGGATACATGCCAGCGTGGTACCTGCTGCTTTTCATTGTTATCTGCATCATGTGAATGAAGGGAACAATTATGTGTACAATATAGGATTTATTTGTATCCCACTTTTCCTCAGAGTAGTCTACTGGGAGTAATCTACTAATTTTATTTCTACAACAATCTTGTAAGTGGATTAGGACCAGCAAAAGTAACCTATCCTAAATCATGCAATAAATTCCATGGATGCATAAGAATTTGAATTTAGCTCTTTAGGGACTTCATGCAACACTTTAATCCCTACCTTACACTGGTTGTGTGTGTCAGAGTGACCAAGAAAAAATGTTACCAGTAAGCGTGAAAGGTATGTGCCAAACATTTTCTCTCTGGCAATGCCTCTCTCCAACAGCCATTTTGTGATTATCAGTAGAAGTTTTATTAAGATGCTACTGTAAATGAGCTCATGTGCCTCAAAAGCTTACAGATCCCAACAAACCCAAAGCAGAGTTTTGGATTTAAGTTACTACAAACCCTTATTCACTTTTCCTGTTTATGGAGTAATCAAAGCCTGTCTTTACCGATAAGAATTGTGGAAACCATCAAGAGCCTCAAACATTTCCTTTGTTTGTTTAGTTCTGTTCAGGGTCACCATTTGGTTACATAGTTTAAACACATGTCTGTAAAACTACATTTAGAACTGGGGAGGGGGTGCTTTCAGGGAAATGTTTATTTGAAACTACAAATATGCCACTTGTTTTCTCATGATAAATAAATCAGCCTCTCCCAGTGGGAGAGGTTGGAGGAGGGGAGATAAAAAAACTAATAGCTATTTTCTCTCACTAGATAACACTCTGCTTGAAAAGTAGAGGGTTTTTTTGACAAATGGACATTGACTAGTCATGGCAGTGACACTAGACCAGTGTTTCTCAACCCTGACAATTTTAAGGCATGTGGACTTCAACTCCCAGAATTCCACAGCCAGCATTGCTGGCTGTGGAATTCTGGGAGTTGAAGTCCACATGCCTTAAAATTGTCAAGGTTGAGAAATACTGCACTAGACAGTAGCTTTGTAATCTAGTCACTGAATGAAAGGACTGAAAAGTGTAAATTCCACTAGAGATTCCTTCCTTGCAAGAAGAGACGCAGTATTTTTTATTGCAACATGAACAAATGTCTGCTTGTCCTTTGGAGTAATTTAAATTTAATACAATGTAACAGATAAACAATCTGCTTATAAACTAGTTCCAACCTTCCTGTCCCCCACCCCTCAAACATTCTTGGATATGCTTCCATTAAGAGTATATCTCAGCACATCCTGCTGGCTCTGGTAGTCAAAATGCCCCGCCCCCCATTTTTCATCTCTCTTCAGTCTCTTGTGGACCATGCAGCATAAATTAGCTATTCATTATGTGTGAGGGAGTTACAGATAAAGGTGCACCCTGTTGTGAAAGACTGCCATTTTACATGTCAATTTTAGAATGAAAGCATCTGCTACCTTACTAACATGTATATTTAAAGCCACCACAGATAATACACTGTTCATTGCTTGTTTATTCAGATATTATGAATACCTAGCATTATTCAAAATGATCCCTTCTGTGTTTTCCCTTTCCCACTACTCCTTGCAATCTGCTCCCCACACTCCAAAGTGGCTTGCTTGTCAGTTTTGTTTGAAGATGGTGTTCAGCATATATGAGCACTATAGATCAAAATTAAAACTTTCTGGCTTGCTATGAGTATGATCTCAAATAATAAGAAAGTAACACTCAGAACAAAAACAGCATTACAAACAGTGCCTAAAAATATTACTTGTATCTAATTCAAAAATGTACTATACAAACACATTCCTTTCCCAATGCCAGACTTGGAAAATTACTAATTCATTTGAGAAGCTTCTATCACACCCCCTTGCAATCTGTAAAATATCTACTCTTAGATTTTCTTTCAGTCATTGACTGAAGACCAATTTTTTCACCTGGAGCTGGTCTGGTTTTCCTTCCCTTCCCTTCCTTTTTCTTGATTGAATCCCCATCTGCCTAATGTGGGAAGTAAACAGAATAAGAAACACAGACTCTAGAGCAGTGGTTCTCAACCTTTCTAATGCCGCGACCCCATAATACAGTTCCCCGTGTTGTAGTGACCCCCAACCACTTATACATCACCGGGTGCCAAGGGCGTGGCCAAAGAAAAGGAGGAAAAAATGGCAGACAGCCTTGTTTGGCGACCCCCATGAAATGGTTGTTCGACCCCAAATGGGGTCCCGACCCACAGGTTGAGAACCACTGCTCTAGAGAGACAGACAGCAAATGAGTTAATTTTGGGGGGCTATTGGGCAGGAATTAAGAAAAAAAGCCAGATTATCACCAATTATAACTGACTGAACTAACCAAAAAAGCTACACAAAAAATCATTTTAAAGCTTTAGAACAGAACACAAGAGAACAGAACAGAATAACAGAGTTGGAAGGGCCCTTGGAAGTCTTCTAGTCCACGGCTTTTCAACCTTTTCACCCATTGTACTACTTTTAGGATATGGCAACATTCAAGTACCACCAGTCACCTAGCAAGGTGTCAAAAACATGACAAAAAAAAAACAGAAAAAGTGATAAAGTACAGGTAGCCCTCGACTTACAACAGTTCACTTAGTGACTGTTCAAAGTTACAATGGCATTGAAAAAAGGGCCCCCCAAGCTACAGCCGAGCAAGACACCTGCCTGCCGGCACTCTTCCTCCTGTCCAAGGTTTTTATTGTTGTGAGCATTTCTGTTGAGGATTGGCAGCGGGGGTGGGGTGGGGGAGTGTTTGGTTTTTATTCCCCCTGTCTGCTGGGTGGTTGCACCAGGTTTGGGTCACTTCACATGACCCTGAGAAACTGTGACCATCATAAATATGAATCAGTTGCCAAGCATCTGAATGTAAATCACAAGACCCTGGAGATGCTGCAACATTCCAGCTGATTGGTGCTTCTTCGGTGCTAAGCAGATGCACCAGGATCAGCGCCGAGCTCCCACCGCTTCCACTGAGCCCTGACAGCCCCAAAGAAGTGCCGATCAGCTGGAAAGCGGCACTGATCCTGGCGCTTCCACTGAGCCCTGACAGCCCTGCAGCTCCAGCCATCTCTCGCTCAGGCTTGTGCGGTGCTGCCACCAGTTTAGCTCATTCCTCTCCCCCGCTACCACTTTTCTAGGATGGTCATGTACCACCTGCCAGGTGCCAATGTACCCCAGGTGGTACCCATACCACTGGTTGAAAAGCCCTGTTCTAGTCCAACCCCTTGCTCAGGCAGGAAACCCTATACCATTTCAAACAAAAGGTTGTCCAAACTCTTCTTGAAAACTTCCAGTGTTGGAGCATTTACAACCTCTGGAGAAATTTCTAGATGAAATTTCTAAGCAAAGGTCACCACATATATTAGTTAACATCCTCCAGAATTCCAAAACTGAATAAAAATGTCATGGGATTTTACATTTTAAACATCTAATCTAGTACTCACACCATTATAACTCTCTCAGCTTTACTAGTGATCCCTTTCTATATTATGGAATGGAAACATCCTATGCTACAATCAACCATATTAAAGCATCCCAAACCCTAAGATATTTATTTATGTTTGTATAGTGTGTTGTGGTATAACACTTAGCTGCACAATGTCATCATGGACAGGAAGCTGAAATCTCTTGCACTGTAAGAATTAATAGACAAAAGCTGCATAATCAGACATTAACAAAGCACAACCTGATGCCCTCTAGATGTTTCAAAATGCAATTCCCACCATCACTGAACAAGTCTTCAAAAAAGAGTTAGATCCAAAATAATCAGGAGATACCAGGCTAGAGATGAGTATAATATTGGTTAAAAAAATAAAAGCACTCAAAAGAAGGACATTTTCATGAAATGAAATAAATAGATAGTAATTATACTTCTATTTTTCCCTCATCCAGTTTCATGGACTATCGCTGATGCCTGGAACTGTTCCCTGGATAAGAAATGAACTCAGCTACACAAAACATATGGTATTTTAAAGACTGTGATTAGGCAAAAGGAGGGAGAGATGAGTCTCTCATGCAGACAACAGAATATGGATTGCAAGTGCCTTTAATATCATCACATAATACTGTCACTATCTTCCTCTGCTGGCTCAGAACAAACCATTTCTGAAGTAAGTTCAACATCAAGAAACATTCCCATCAGTTCTTTGTTTCAGTTACTCCTACTACTGTTGGTGGAGGCAAATGGTAAGGTGAATGTGTAACATACGTTTGACTTGTGTAAGTGTGTGCCTTCAGTTTTTTACTCCTGGAGACTGCCTGGACTAGTTCCTGCAGTTTTCTTGGCAAGGTTTTTCAAAGTGGTTTGCCATTGTCTCCTTCCTAGCTAGAACTGAGAGAATGGCTAGCCCAAGGTAAAACAGTTGGCTTTGTGCCCAAGGCAGGAATGAGTTTACAGTCTCCTAATTACTAGCCCAATGCCTTAACCACTAAACCAAACTAGTTTTCATGTCTGCCTTAATGTCTGGTTAACATACCAGATTAGGTATACATTTTCCTTTATCAGCTTATAAATTCATTAAAATATTTACAGATAGAAATTTTTCTGGTGTTGCAGCAGTTAATAATTGGATCTTTCACACTGGAAAAACTAATGCACAAATTTAACATTACTTATTTATTTTTCACATTTTTGAACTGACCACCTCCCTCAGACTTCATGCTGATCAGCTACCAAGATCTCATGTCTCCTTCAAAAAGACAATATTCATGCATCTTCATAAAGCCAAACATATTTAAAACAAAATTCTTGCTGTTTACTTAGTTTATATCCTCACAAATATTTTACATACACACACATATATTTATATACATGCACACAAACACAGCCCAAATTATCTTAATTATAACCAAAATCATACCTGTTTGCCTTCCAGTAAATACAATATGACAGCAATTAGATTTATTGATCAGAAAGTATCAACTATAAATTTAATAAACATTATTTCCATTCTTTATAATAGTGTATTTCTTACTACAGTCCACTACAGTAATAATTCAAATATATGACCTTTAAACATGTTATTTGATGATGTGCAAATATTTTATTATTAGGTTCTATCACATGGTTTGTTTTTGAAGCAATTCCTATTTTTTAAGAATTTTAACAAAAAGGAAGAAAATTAATTTATCTTGGGACAGCACACTTCTTCCAGAGCTATTTCTGACAGGACACAGGAAAACTGTTACCTGCTTATGTACTCCCTCTTCTAGTATTTCTCCATAACAATTCTGTGAAGTAAGTAGGAGTAAGAGACACTATCCCACCATATAATTATCCAAAATGACTGTACAATGGCTTTTACAAGGAAAAGAAGGGGGCAATTGATTATTTCCCCTCACCCTCTCAAAGCTATGTTACCTCCTGGGAGGATTTCTCTGACAAAGTTTAGTAACTGGTCATAGAAGTCAAAAACTATATAACGTATTGATATAATCCACTTTTCCTCAACTTGTTACTTTCCAGAGGTATTTGGGAGTTGCAATTCTATCACTTTTAGAAGCTATCAGATTTGGAAGGTTATTGTGACCTAAATCTTGAGAACAATTTGTTTTATTTTATCTTGGCATTATTGAAAATGTTCATTTATTTACCTCAAAAATCTTTTGGAGTTGCACTACAAAATGCCATCTTGACTTGGCATGGATCAATGCATTGTTATCTCCAAGATTTCTAAGTTGGACCCTCTGGCTCAATTTGCCCAGTAGGTCTGGAGTTATCACTGTCTAAGCAATGATGCACAGATGACCAACTTCTTTTCCTAAACTCCAAGCAAAGCATATACCAAAGTTTCTTTTAAAGTTGTTGAGACATAGGGGGCAGGGGATGGCATCCTTGCCTTGAAATTCTCTCACAGAAACAGGCTGTTGTTTAAGAATAAACAGCAGCTTGTTTCTATCGCTCCTTTGTTTAACAAGTTTGAGCTGGCTAGAAAGGTCATTTATGCCTCAAAGCATCAAATTAACATTTGGAGGACATGAATTTAAAAAATGGGTATTTGGTTCTGCTTTCTGAATTGCTAATGCATTTTCTTTACAAAGGAAAAAAACATATCCACAACCTAAAAGGAAAGCAAGTAGTCTTTCCCCAAGCTAAGTAAGCATTGATTTTATGTCTATGTCAGCACATGCTGAGTATATCTTAATTAAACTTCGTTTTTGAAACAAGATTTAAGCCAGTAGGCTAGAATGATATAAAACTCATTGAACATGATGGAAAGAAAATTACTGTTTAATTATATAGGAGGAGTCTTATGGAGTTTCACAGAAATATTAATAAAAAGTTTTCTGGCCCTTTCTTTTAATATTGGTAACAGATTTATTATGTGCAATCTATATGCAATCAACATATCCTTGGGCAATTAAAATATGGAATACCAAACCAGCCTGTTCTTACATTAAGCAAGGGAATGGACTTGATGGCCTAAACCAGCATTTTTCAATGGACTTGATGGCCTAAACCAGCATTTTTCAAATGTGCCAAGTTTAAAATATGTAAATTTCAACTCCCAGAATTCCCTAGCCACATTGGTCAAGCTCCATAGATTTGGATAAGATTAAAGAAACAAGATTTCTGGAAGGTATCTTTAACATTAATCCAGAATAAATACGGAATCTTGGAAACTATAACAGGAATTTCCCACCTTTTTCATAGTGAATTAACTACAATAGGATGGAGTGTTTGAAAGGTTTGAAATGCTTCTTCCCAGGTTTTCTGCCAACCAGGCTACACTGCTGTTCATCAGATTCACTGCCAACATTGCTTGATTTATGTCTAGTTTCATTTCTTTCCCACCTTCCTCGCAATCTTTCACATTTGGGTTTCACACACTGTACATACCCAAACATTATGGTTATAAACCATGCCTTAGCATCTAGGTGAAACCACACATGTAGTTTATTTGATAAAACATACTGAAATGAACCATAGCTTATCACACAAGGGCATATCCTTGCCTTAACAAATCACAGCACCTGGTTTCCTACTTTGTGATAAGCCAAAATGAAACAAACTCCATTATGGCTTACTTATACCATGGGAATCCACCTGAAGAGAAAAGTCCTGATCTTACTATACCTGAGGATTAAAATCCACAAAGAAATACATTGTCACACAGAAAGCAGAATAACCAAGCAAATGGATCCCCACAGGACAACATAATGCATCATGTCTGCCCACCAATCTTGGTTTCCATAAATTTGGCATGATATAAAGCCTTACAAAAATGTCTGCAAATGATATTTGCTTGAACAATACTATTCCAGTTCTTTTCTATTTGTGATATTTTAAAAAAAAACTTTAAAAAAGTACTTCATAATATATACTCCTGCCCAAAGGCAAGACAGCTCTTTTTTCTCAAACATCATTGAATTAGATGATGAATTAGTCCCTTTGCCTTCATTATCAAGTACTCTAGTAATCTTTAAATTCTAGTCAAAATTCATACTCATACTACAATGGAATTGGTTAATTTTTTATGTTATCTTTTATCCTACTCTCTTCATTTCCCCCTTTTTCTCTCTTAAAGAGAAAGGGAGTTTATTTTAAATTACAACATAGAATCACAGGGCTGGAAGAGATTTCAGAGGTCTTCTAGTCCAACCCCATGCTCAAGGCAGGAGACCTTATACCAAGGGTGTCAAATTTGATCGCATCACATGACGTATTGTGACATATCACGACATTTTTTGACTTTGCAGAGTCAGGGTAGATGTGGTCTGCGCATGCTGCATCTGGCCCACAGGCCACCAATTTGACACCCCTGCCTTATACCATCCTGGTCAAATGTTTGTCCAGTATATTTTTGAAAACCTCCCCGGTGGAGCCCTCACAACTCTGGGAGGCAAGCTATTCCATTGATTAGATCTATACAATTAGAGTTTGATGAGGTTGGAATATAGCCTCTCAATTTTACCCATGTTCTCTAGATGAGTTTTTTTCTTTAAAAATAAGCGGATCCTAAATTAATAATTTTTTTGCTTGGCTGGGCTCTAAGTGGGCAAAATAGCAATGTATATTTATGGGGCTTTCATAGGTTTTTGAGGGGATTGTTTATTTTAATTGTATCATGCCAATTTTTGAAAAAAATTGAAAATAGCAGGAAAAGATTGCTACCAATTGTGGTACCAGAACATTGGCTCCTGGATTTTATGTACTCCAGTTCCATTTTTAATTATTAAATGACCTTACACAACTAGGAAAATGCTCCAATATATATGTATCCATTCATCCATCAATTATATTCTGTCTTTTTCCAGATACAGACTTTTTTCTCCACATTCATTTGCTTTAATTTATCCAAGCCTAAGAAAATAGAAGCTTTGGTGATCCTATTTTGAATTTAAGTTTGAAACCACACAAAATAAGAAATCCCACTATGCAGGTATAAACATAATTACTTGATACCTGCCACTAGTACACAATACTTTTAGTAACTATTTCAACATAAAGATCCATGCCTCTTCTAAAAAAGTTCAAGTACAATATATGCATTGAATATTAATATAGACAAAGAACTTATGTGCCATGCTGATTTAATTAGTGATATGCATGGAACTGTTTGTTCAGGCAAATAACATGCTGTGCAGGCATTTGCATTGCACAAAATTCTTAGAGATTGCAGAATCAGGAAGTATTTCAATGTGCTGGGAAAAAACAATTGTTTCAGTATGTATATCCATCTTCATCTTTTTAGTGAGGAAAGCAAGGTCACTAATGTAATCTGATATAACATGAACAGATTAGTTGAAGCTTACCTTCCATGTCCTTGTTAGGAATAACTCTGAGAAAGAGGAAAGATAGCTTATTCAATGCCAATTTTTCTAGATGATAGTAGTTTCATTTCAAATCAACTGAAAGGCATGCTGATCTGTTGGGTCAAAGATGGACTTTACTTTCTTACTGTGAGACTCTATTATTCTAGTATTACCAAATTTACATGGATTACCATTTAACTTCTCAGATGTTTTAAAGCAAAGCACTTCTCCTGCCTCAGTGTTAGGGACAAAAATTTCCAATGCCATCTCTTTTCTGAAGGTTTAGTCATACATCATCCATCCAGCTAAGATATTTTGAATGACTTACTACTATACAAGATTACGTTAGATCAAAAAACAGTAGTAATCTGCCAATGGTAATCTCAAAATCATTAGTTGGAGAAGAATTTGCTCTACAAATTTCAGCATGTTCTTAACTCTGTACAAATCATACCAGAAGACAGCATGACCTAAGTCTTTTCCAAGAGGATATAATGCTCACAACCAATGGGTTGTCAGAAACAGCATGACAATGATAGTATTTGATTTTTCCTCTTCTAGAACTTATCCAATAAGGTTTCCTATTTCTAGAAATGGAAAATATTGTTAAGGAATTCATGAACAAAAACAAATAAATCAAGACTTAACAAAACTACCCTGCTTAAGTCAGCCTGTACTTAGATTAAACACTGAGTACATCTCACACAGAGAAATCTCTCTGTGTCTGCTCCCATTAATTCTATGCAGGCCTGGAGAGAGACCTAATGGTAAGGATATATAATAGCTGGTTAGTATACCAAAGTGGCACTTGTGGGACCTTTCCTCCAATTAAATCTGATCTGTTAGACTTACATAAATTTATTTCACGCTTTCTGCCCTGATACATTTTAAGATCTATGTAACAATTCTGGAAATCATGGGATAGCTCATCTACTCTCTTTCCCACATTCTTAAGCAATCTTTATTCTGAAACAGGGATGAATGCAGCATACTGAATTGTAGAAATAGCTACCGCTAAGAAAAGCCTTGATATTACTCTCTATTATTCAGTTGTCAAAACAGCTTTAAGGTCTATATCTTATTGGTTTCAGTTATATCAAACTCAATCACTATTCAACCTATCTTCATATAATTCACCAGATGGTATTTGTAACATACTATGCTGTATATATAACATACATTTCATAATGTCCATGAAAGAGGGAAAAAATGGGCTCTTGGATATAGTACTATATTTCTATACAATGGATATTAATTTGGAATAAACTGGTTCTCAACCATATCTCATTAATTCTTGACATTTCTCACTACTGTTATTTTAGTATACTACAGCAATACTAGCTCATGTCAGTTGATCTTGTCTAGCTTTCTGAAATCTTGTGTTTTCTAGAGTGGCTGAATTGCAATTTTAGTCACCTCCAGTAAATATTGTCTGGAAACCATGGGAAATTTAATATAGTTTTGAAAGACATCAGCCCAGTAAAGGCTTATCTTGCCTATCTGCTGGTGAAAAAGCAGGCTCAGTGTCATGGGAAATGGAACTACTGAGCTACACCTACTTTTTTCCTAAGTATTATTAGAACATTTCTGTTATTCCCCTAGGAAGAACTCAGTTAGCTTTCAATGTTATATATATATATGGAAAAGAACTTAAAAGTGGTGATACATAAAGAATTATTATCCTTATTAGTTGCAACATGCACAGAAATTGACACTATATCCTGGCTATGTACAAACCTGGTTCTGCCAGAATTTGCCTCTTATCTTTTTAATGAAATTAATCACAAAACATAATAAAAATTGTAATAATGAATCACATTAAAAGCTTGCAGAGTACCATTCCAATTATTTGACCTGCATTAAAAAAGCACTGTTATTCTATCTCTTCCCTTAAATCACTTACTGTTCTGAAAATATGAACATTTAAATATCATAGTATTTAAAATGCTGTATTTTCTTCTTATATTGATGTTACTATCTTAAACTTGCATTTTTCCCTTCTATTCAATTGTGTCTGATTCTCAGAGACTGCCTTTACAATTCCCTGAACAGTGTTTCTCGCAAGATTTCAGAAATGGTTCGCCATTGCCTCCTTCTTAGGGCTGAGAGAGAGTGACTTGCCCAAGGCCACCCAGTCTCCCATTTCTAGCCTAGTGCGTTGACCACTACATCAAACTGGCTCTCTATCCTAAGACTACTTCTGCCAATCGAGACTTATGTCTTTAGAATTTCTAATGCTAACATATAATATGAGACAAATTCTGAGAAGATATAGTTTCCACATAGCCACAACTGCTTTCAATAGGTACCTATAGAGATGCAAAAGTTTATAATGTACTGTGTAACCCATCTTTAAATTCTGCTCCTTCAATTACTGGCTTCACAGGTTAAAAATTACAAACTATGCTGAATAACTATTTTGTGTTAATTTCAGGAAGTCTGATCACCTTGGGTTCAATGTGCACAAAATACTGACATTTTAGCAGGAAAAAGGCAGCATTACAAAATGTGGCTCAAACTGTTCTGCTTGTGTTTTAAAATGCAGCTGTGTTTCCCATTTATGAACATATGAACATTTGTTAAGAGTAATAAACACAACTTACCAATTCTTCCCCACATTTTAATGGGCTCAACAGAGATTTTCTGTTGTGAAGAATTCCTGTGCAAATTTGTATTTAAGCAATGAGCTTTCCAGTGCTCAAAGAAAAAAAAAGACACCTGTTTCCTCAACAGTTTGAAAGATCATTGAGTTTGAGTCATTACAACAATAAGACTTTATGTTTTGGGAAAAGATACCTGATACTACAAGAAGTGACTGTCCTTCATATGTAAACAACTTTAAAAAATGAGGAATTTGTACTTTGCTATCTTGCCAAATTATATCCTAGAATAATTAGCTATTACATGAGTTATAAAGAAAAATGGGTGAATAGTTAGAAAGGTTTTAAGAGAGGAGCTAAAACTATATCTCATTCAGTGCTTCCAATGTATTTAGAGAAACAAAGCTTTAAAAAATCATATTTTACCATGTCAAAATGTATGGTGACTGCTCCAAATTGGCTTCTAATTAAGTTTAATATTTTAAATATTGTGACAGAAATATTAGTTAAGAAGTTTCCCAATTTTAAGATTTGTCCAAGGGGTTTTTTGCAATGACTTTCACTAGGGAAAAAAATGATAACATATTTTTTTTCACTGAGTTTGATTTTAAAAGTTCAATTAAAAGCAACTTGAAGTACATTCCCTAGCATAGTCTGTTTGACAAAATATAGCATTGTGAATTAAACAGATTTAATTACACACATATAAATTAATGGGGATAGGTTTTGCACCGATCAAATGAACTCCAGTGTTACTCTTGGAGAGCAAATAGCATTTTATTTCTGATTGTTTATCATGAATGTTTTTAGACATTCTGCATTCCTGCAACAACTAATACAGCCTGGAGCTTGGACTCTTTGAAGCAAGTTTCCTCCCTGGTATTTGCAAATAAATTTCTGTATGTTTTTCATATGCCCCACAATTCTCAACAGATTGTAGAAATTACAGATTTTATGATCTGGACTATGTGCTGGGAAAAGCAGGGAATCTGAAAAGTTAACCATAAAATACACAGGAATCCCCTGGATGAGGCTTTGTAATAGATACAAGATACATCTATTTCTTAATTTGAATACCATATAGCTAATTCCCAGGGGAAAATGTATAAATGTATAAATGTATAAACCAGGCCTGCGCTAAGAAAGGTATTACATATGAGGCCTTTATTCAAAGTTGCTTAGCATTGCTAAATGACATTATCATTATTGAATGGATATGCATATTACTGATTAAAAATTGTATAGTGCAGGCCTATATACAAACCCCAGTTCAAATCTCTCCATTTCTATTGATGCTGACATGTCATTCAAAGCTTTAATTCAGTTTCCTAAATGAACAAATACATCATCCATCTTTTACAATTGTGTCAACCCTGGACCAACCAGAAAAAAACAGGGGCACATCAAATTCCAGTGGATAAATATTATTGAGGAACAGACATCCATCCTAAGGGGTTTCAATGAAACAATGCAAGCAAAATGGAATGAGAACTAGTATAATTAGTTAATCCACTGCTATTTTGCAGACAAATGCTTACAATTCCATTTCAGAATGGGCAAAGTACAACTTCCCAGTTTGAGTCACTCTCTCATCTTCCCTTTTGCAACTGTTTTTGAATGGAAATCCTTCAAAAAAATTGCAATTAAAAAACACTATTGCTTTCAAACGTTTTTGTGAGATCATGGTGACCATGATGTAAAACCACAGAATTAAAGCATAGTTGTAAAAAGGTAAAGTTTCCCCTGCCAGTCATATCCAACTCTAGAGGGCGGTGCTCATCTCCCATTCACAGCTGAAGACCCTTCCATGGTAATGTGGCTGCCATGACTATACACCAAAAGTGAATGGAACAGTTTTACCATCCCACCAAAGTGATATCTATTATCTTCTTGCATTTACAGGCTTTCGAACTTTTCAGTCAGCAGAAATTGGGGCAAATAACAGAAATTTACTCCGTCATGTGGTACTTAGGTCTCAAACTGCCAATCTTCTGGTCAACAAGACCAACATCTTAACCTCTCAGCCACCACGCCTTATGAAAAATATATAGTGACCATAGTGGAAACCAACACAACTAAAACATTTCATTCCTCTCACCTAAAATGAAAGATGTTCATTAATCTATGTGAAACATCTTCATACACGTGTTACATTTTACAGGATGGCAGCCTCACAGCATTCCTTTAAACGTGAAGAACTTGCTGCATGTCAATACTTTTAATTCATCAAACAGTTCTTCCTCTATTATTGTGTATTATTTGAGTTAAGAAAAAACATTTAATTACATTTTTGGGATGAACTAGCCCCATTATATTTCTTTGATCGCCTTCCCATTATTCCAGTTTCCCACAGTTGTCCTAATAAGTTTATCTTCCATTCAGTCTGTTCTTCTTCCTTTTCCTCAAGTTTCTTCTGATTTATATAAAAAAAAAAAAACTTCTCCATTTTCAATGTTGTCACTCTCTTTTCTAATTTCTCTTGTTGGTCAGTTGGGTCCTCTGTCTTAATATTTAGTTGTTCCATTTCTCCTATTGCTTTCTGCATTGTTGGGTCTTTGGTTGTAGTCAAAATCTGGGTCTGTATATTTAAGCTGGCATTTTGTTCCTTTATGTTGCCTCTTACTTTGTTACATGCTGAAAGAATGGTTTCATGTATTGATTTCAACATAGAAAGGATTTTTTCCTGATCTTCATCCATATTCTCTTGATAATGTATTAAATTAAGGATTTTAAAATCAAATGTTAAGAATAGTTTTTGTAGCTAGATGTGTGACATATATTTCACGTGTTGCGGATAGTCTTATAGTGAAAACTGTTTGGCAGGTAAGAATTTATAGTCCAAAGTATTCCATCATCTTGTGTAGTAACAAAGTCTTCTCATGTAAAGAAAAACAATTTCTCACATATAATTCTGAAAGTCAATAAAGGTTTATCTTCATAGTTCAAGCAAGCCAGATAAACCACCTTGTAGTTTCTTCTTTATAGCTGTGTTCCTCACAGGTGGTATGTCAAGGTCGAGAGGGTTTTTTCTAATTTCTGGGCTTCCAGTCAAATCTCTTTTAGTCAATAACAAATTGTAATAGTATATTTTGCCACAAGATGTCACCAATGCCGTTTAAAACTTTTTAAGTCCAGAGTTTTAATAATAGTTTTTCAAGGTTTATTTTTCTTTTTAAATAAAAGCCAATATCTCCAGTAAGAATAGGAAAACTTTTAGTTTCCAAACTTCAAATGTATGTGCATCCAATTAAATTAGAATTGTATAATTGTTTTTTTTCCCCTAGTAGTCAATCACCGCTGTTTTTAGAGGGTGGGGTAAGAATTCCCTTCCCTCTCTCCTCACGGGGGAGAAACACTTTGGACAACTTCTGCAGGAAAAATATTTAAAGTCTTAAAGAGAAGGTCAGATCTCATCCAGCTTTATCCGTGTTGCCTTTAAAGGTGCTTGGTTATAGTTTTGACTTCGGCTGTCAGCAGCTTAATGACGAGCCATATTGCTATGGCCAGTCTTTCCCCTGCCGGTTTGGAGAGCTGCCCCAGATCAAATGGGGGTCCTCTCCTTGCTCATCGCCCCTACAGGGCGACTTTTGACTCTTTCCAGAGTCCCCCAGTGGGATAAAACTGGACGCTGAAGACGGAGCTCGCCTCCATGTGTGCGCCAGGGCCGCGATGGCAAACCAGAATTAAAAGTATTGACATGGATGGTTAGTTGGTAAAGGAAAAAGGCCAGAGTAAGGCTGAAAGAAACTAGGGTTTTGATTTATTAGGGGGATTTTATACTATTGATTAGAAAGTTGAAGATGGTCGAATATAATTTTTTTAGAAAATAAAGTAATATTATAACTGAATAGATAAGATGTGTAATAAGATTAATAGATTTTTGGTTTCATATGGTGAAAAAAAAGAGAATTTTTAGAAAGTAGAATAAGATTATATGCAAATAAATAAGATGTATATTTAAAATATTAGATTTTGTTATAAAAGGGGGGAAATGTAGAAGCTGAGATAAGGGAAACTCTAGTTACTGTACCTAAAGCTTAGAAATTATAACATACCAAATGTTAAGTTGAATATTGAGGGGAAATTAAAGCCTGAGGGAAAAGCTACAACAGGATATTGATGTATATAAAATTGAATGTAAACACAATTAAGATATGTATAAGTTCAAAAATATTGATAAATATAACAACGATGGTTTTACTTAGTTGATAACAATAAGAATTGTATTAATTCAATATGAGATAATAGATATTAAGGTTATCTGATGTTGTAACTTGCGATTTGTGTTAAAGATTTATCTATATTTTGGAATCATTGATTACCCAGTCACCACGTTGTTTTTTAAATGTTTAATTGTAAAATTAAAAAATCAATAAAATATTATAAAAAAGAACTTGCTGCAAATCCAACCATCCCTTTTATATCTAATATTTCCAATTCATGTTTTTATTATATAGACATAAAGCTATTTATAAATAATTTAAAAATAAGGCTTTATAAATAAGGCTTTGCTTATAAAGCTTTATTTTTCATCAACTGCCCTGGCTTTCTGAATGCTGGGCAATAGAGCATGACTACCAATCTGAGTCATAATGACTCAATTAACTATTCATTTCTGAAATCAGCAAGGAAAGCAAACTTTGTTTCAATAGTAAAGCAAACTCTGATTTTGAAGACTCCAGTTTTATACCAGGTTTTTCTAATCCAGTTATAAAACAAGAGGAGCCCAGGCTATGGCAGCACACAAATATTTTGATTGTAATGGATGACATTAATTTTCTAAGATATACATTTAGAAGAAGACTGCCTTATCCCCTTGCTGAACAGTACTTAAAAATCTGGGGAGTTCATTTTCTAAAGCAGGAGTAAAAATGCAACTTTCAATGGAGTTTCCTGTAGAAAAGCTACAAAGAAAGTAAAACCCGTTGTTTTAACTGCAGTTCTCCTCCTCCAGCCATGTCCAGCAAGAGTGCATGTTCATATATAAGCATCTGCTTGTGCGCGCACACAAACATGCAGCCAGCCAGCCAGCCTACACGACGCCTCTCCCCTTTTCACCGTCAGCCTGGCCTGGCCCTGAGCTGAACTGCTGGTGCTGACGTCAGCTGGCGACTCAGGCAGCATTCCTAAACAGTTCAGATAAACCTACTGGTGGAAAGCTTAGAAAGCCCTCAGCTGTAGTGAAGAAAGCAAGCTTTGGCAGTGGGCCAGTCGACTGAGCTCAGCATTTTGTAATGCACTTCCTTTTTGCTTAACAGCTTGCATAATGCCTCAGCCCATGCCACCTTTAACCCTCTCTTTACCTGATGTCCCAAATGGCATTAAGACAGAACAACTGACAGGGTGTGAAGACAGATAAGGTTAGAGTTAAAAGAGAGAGAGAGAGAGAGAGAGAGAGAGAGAGACACACACACACACACACACACACACACACACACACACACACACACACACACACGTTAAGTAGCCGGCTTAACTTTCTCATTTAAAAACTGAGGAGAGTTTGAAGCTTCCAGAGCATGCATGATTCCAAAGTTAAAGACCTTCTAGGTGATTTTTCTTTAAAAACAAAAAGAACACCCAAAGGTTACCAAAACTTACATACAAAAAGCTTTTTGAGGAAGTAACTGCAAAGCCAAGGATACCATTAGGGACAAATTAGCAATTGCGTTGTAAGATTAAGAAACATTCACTAAAACCAGGTTGAAAAGTTAATTCAAGTGTTTTCAAACTTGGCAACTTTAAAATGTGTGGATTTCAACACCCAGAATTCCCTAGCCATGTTCCACATGCTGTTTGGGGAATTCTGGAATTGAAGTCCACACATCTTAAAATTGCCAAGTTTGAAAACACTAATTTAATTGATGTAGTATGGCAAGGGTTTCCAGCTTTAAAAAAATAAAATAAAATAAAATTTAAAAAATGAAATAAAATAAAATGCCTGCTGAACACATTTAAAGTCTTGAGAATATTTTGTGGGTACTCCCACAAAATAGTTACTGGGAGCTTGCTCATTCCTGAAATTCACTTACTAAAGGCTGTCCAAATATCACCCTCTCACCACCTTTTAGCCTCTTTCCACAAAAAGACAAACCTACAATTCTTCTTTATTTGGTTTGGTCTTAGACATTAATAATAATTAATAATAATTCTGCTTATCTTTGGGCAGTCAATTAAAGCTCTGCCTGCAGTTATTCTGCTACTGTAGTTTTTCTGTTTTTCCTTTACTAGATTTCTATTAGTTAGCTAAATAAACACTTTAAAAAATTTATAGAATCAGGTGGAACCGGGAATTTGGCAGGCAAGAAGACTTTTGTGGGAACATTAGAAGCCCTGGGCACCATGTTGAGGACCCCAGCTTGGCACTGTAAACAAGTAAAGAGCTTTAGTCATTGACCAGATCAATTCTTCTTTGGAAATCAGGCAACAGAGATTGTTCTAAAATCATTTTATCTTCTTAGCAACATAGAAGATAGGCCAGGATAAAAGACAGTGATTGACCAAAGAGGAATGAATATTTGGAGAAAAGAACATTCTAGCAAGGAAAAGTTTTAATTTAAAATTTGGCTAGAAACCAAATAGACTATGAACTCTGGTCCTGCCTTAAGCACAAAGCTGGCTGGGTGACTTTGGGCCTGTCACTCTCCCTTAGTCTAGGAAGCAGACAATGGCAAACAAATCACTTCCAAAAACGTAGCAAAAAAAACTGCAGAGACATATCCAAGAGAACACCAAGAGTTAACACTAGCCTGGAGTATGTGCACACAAACACCAGTCTGGAGGGTATGGCTCATTACTACCAGACACATCTGAAATTAATCTGGCCAGGAAAACTTCCTGATAAAGGAGAATATTTGTAGCTCAGGGTTGAAATGAGGGGTCCTTGGTGCTCTCTGAGCTTGAGTTATTTTACCCAAACTTGGTAACATGATCAGTGCTGGTCGCAGGAAAACAAACAAGCTCAGAGAACACCAAGGACTCCCCCCCCTCAAAACTTTCTGAATTGTTTAACAATACAGGGAATCCTTGACTTACAAACACAATTGAACCCAAAATTTCTATTGTTAAGTGAGACATTTGTTAAGTGAGTTTTGCTATTTTACGACTTTTCTTGCTTGAGTTGTTAAGTGAAAACTGCAATTGATAAGTCAGTAACTTGGTTAAGTGAATCTGTCTTCCCCATTGACTTTGCTTGTCACAAGGTCACAAAATTGATCACATGACCCCAGGACACAGCAAGAGTCATAAATATGAACCAGTTGCCAAGCATCTGAATTTTGATCATATGATTATGGGATGCTGCAAAGATTGTAACTGTGAAAAATGTTCATAAGTCACTTTTTTCAGTGCCTTTGTAACTTTGAACGTTCATTAAATGAACTTTTGTAAGTTGAGGACTACCTGTAAAGGAGGCACAATATGCAACATGTTCAGCTCTTTTCTTTTTCATCTGATTGTCATCCTGCCATCTCCCTTCTCTAGCCCTCATACTGCATTTCCTTATGGAGAACTGCATCACAGGAAGCTTCAAAAAGAGCTTTTACTAAGCTCTTGCATCTAAGCTGATCTATTATTAGTTAGAATCTAAACTGCCATGAAGATAATATAGGCTTAGCCTTGCCGTGTTGTTTTAATATAGCAAGATAATGCTTTTGAAATGATCTGAATGCCTGAAAGTGTCATACAAATATTCTTGCTTGTTTGAATAATCTTGCTTGTCTGATTTTTTGGGGGGGACATTATACACTATTCTTGCCTTGAAAAGTTATTATTATGGTTGATTACACAGTCAGCCAGATCTTCAGACTGGATGTGGTATTTTTATCCACCTATCGAGTCCTTCCCAAGGACCTGGGATAGGCAAATGTTTTTGTTGGATGGTTTTAAAGGTATTGTCATTGGATATAAACTGTTCAAGTAAAACTGCCTTTTGCAATTGACTGGTGGTGAGTTTGTTAATTCCAGTAGTCTTCAATGGGTGCTCCAGATGGACTGGAATTACATCCTATGTGCTTATTACTATTTATACTATCTTTGATTTCTTTTGCCACAGTCATTCTACTTATATTTGCAAGTCTTTGTATTTTGTAATTTTCAGGTCTGTGGTCAAGAGACCCAACATAAAAGAAAAAAAAAGGGAAAGGAACAAAAAGGAAATTAAATTAAAATATTGTATTATTGATTCTCAGTCTTTTAACTGAGCCAATGGAATGTTTCAGCTTTGCTGTCTATATACCTTCACAAGAACCATTATGGTTTTTTATACCATTATGTTCTTTTTAGCTGCTGCAAGATTAGATTGCAGATATATAAAAAGAAATTAGGTTGTCTCACCAAATGTTGACAGGGAGGCCAGCTGAAATTTAGCTGAAGCTTCTTGAGGGGCATCTTGACCAGAACAACAGAATATTGTATAATGGTAGCAGTTTAAGCTTAGGGTCAATATGATGGGCTATAACCACACATAGTTTTGATATCATCCATACACACCTCCTCTATAACATATAACTCTCACCAACAATAGCAAGGTATTGACTGCATGTAATATTTCACCTATGTGACAGGCAATATTAATATTCTCATGGCTTGTGATGTATCTCCCATCTATAGGAACATCTCTGCAGTTACATTTCACCCAATCCCCTAATAGTCTCTTCAACCTCAGATGTCAGCCCATCTACTCTAGCATTCCTGATCTAGAATCCCAACTCCAGCTTTTGCTAATGATTAAGAATAAGTCATCTTTTGTTATCCTAATATGCCTGCCATGAACATAAAACTGCTCTTAGCTTATTAAAAGTGAAAACAATGTTTTTATAATAGGCAATATGAAGAAAACAGCCAGCTGAATGTTTTACACTTTAACAGCACACTGTTAAAATCATTATTGATTTTTGTTTTTGCCAGCTTATTGATGGAATTTGTTCCTGCTCCCCTTTTGGCTGCCCTCTTTTTTTACTTCTCGGCACTAGTTAAAGATACTATTGTTCACCAAACCTTTTAAGGAGATGGGTTTTTATCTCAAAGACTTATTAAATTGATGTAATAATTACAGGGACATCTGTTTTAGTATTTATACTTTGTTGCAATTTTGAAGCAGTATAATGTTTAAGAGATGAGGAACCTATAAAATATATATAACATAAACTAAATATCAGGAGTAGCACATCATGGTTAAAACTTCCGAACAAGCATTCACATTTTAAACAATGTTCCTTACCAGAAGAACTACATGTCTCACTGCTCTTAGATTTCAAAATGCTTTGCTGCTTCATTTTCAAATAGTGTTTGAATTGTTTACAAAATGTTAACTGTAAAAGAAACAGCTTAAGGATTTATTTTCCCTTCTAGTCTTTGGGATATGAAAACAATCCATTTTTATGCAAACTACCCAAGTTCATAAAATAATCTGGGATGGCTCCTAGAAAGCTTATAATACCTTTAAATTGGTTTTTAAGAAACTGAATTAACCCAATATTTCTCAAAAAATGAATAAGTTTAACGCTTCCAAATGCTCTGAGCCATTTATCTGAATGGGTTTTTCTCTATAGATACCAGAATATACATCTATTATTCCTACATTTCAGAATGTTAACAGATATACATACAGAGCAGGCTTAAAGTCACACAATAAACACATCCCTTAGATTTTCACTTGTGGTTTCCAATTTATAATTAGCTGATCCTTTTATATTTAACTGGAGGAGGAAGCAGTAAATTCCCAATTCATCTACATCAAGGGTGTCAAACTGGCAGCCTGTGGACCGGATGCGTCATAAGCAGGCCACGCCTACCCGGCTCCGCAAAGGCAAAAACTGTCATAATATGTCACGATATGTCACATGACACAATCAAGTTTGACACCCGTGATCTACAAACTTGTGTCAGGAGAAAAAAGAGGATTCCCCATCTAATCCCTAAGTATTTTCAAGCCAGAGCAATTTGGGAGGATGTTTTGCCCTAGTCAACTCATGAAAATGAAGAGAACTCAGGAAGCCAATAGCCTATATTTTAGTTCTTTTTTGCAAGTTGAATTGATTCTTACTGCTGAATCATATATTTCATTTGTTTAGTTGGCTAACTGGCTTGGTTATTGATAATCATATTTCAAAGCATTATAGAGGAAATATTTAAGGTTGCTTTACCCCAGCCTGTGCCCTCCAAATTTATTGGAATTATACTTCCACTATTCATTACCAACATCAAGTCTGAGTAAGGCTAATTTAGTGGAGAATTAGAGAGAACTCATTTGCATACCAAGCAATATTACTTCAAGGGGACTTTTACCTGAATTAATCAAAAAGTAATTGGTAATATCTAAGAAGCCATTAGATAATTATATGACTAGCATTTCATGTTTTTTTTCAGCTGTAGGTTATTATGTTTACACAGATAAAATCTTAGATTCCTATGTACTCATGATTTCTTACAAAAAGTGTTCAGTAACAAACAAATGGCTCCTTCAATTTATCAGTTTCAAAATTATCATGTAGTTTTATGCCTGCAAGTAAAAGCAGAAGCATTTATCTAATTGGACAGACCTTCCAGGTAGATTTACCTTTTTCTGAACCTAGTTTCCTTCCAAGAAATCCAGGATCCTAAACCCAGAAGGTCAGATTGGGACAAAGAAATATGTCTACCTTCTAATGATGAATCACCTGCATTTCTCTAACCACAAAGTTAAAAATATAAATCTTACAATTGATTTTTGAATTTTAGAATTAGGCCATGTAGAAGTCATGGATATCTAGGCATTACCTATGCTAAATTCTAAAAAATGGAAAACCGTAAGGCAGGCTATGTATGCATTGGAGAAGAGGTATCTGTGAAAAGACTACTCACAGATGTAAAGAAAACCAGTTTCCCTTTATCTCCATTACTCAATTACTACATAATTTGTACTGTAAAAGGGTAAGCTGGTGATATGTTTTGTATAGTATGCATTTTTATATCACAACCCTTCTATCCTTACCAGCATCTTAATACTTAATTCTGTTTTGAAATGAATTTGTGAGAACTAACTCTAATCTTACATTGTATTAGTACCAAGCAGACACTAGCAACAGCCTCTCCCATTTGCTTTATGTGGTAATGCTATAATTTTAATTCAAAGTTGGCTAGATCTCAGCAAATCAGCTAGAATATTAGGCTAGGGTTTATCTTATTAAAATATTGTTTCAAGCTGTAGATAACAACAGTGAGTTTTAAGAATGGTAAGATCAGCTCCTTCTCTGGATTCAATCCAATTCACTGACTGATATTTTTCAGACTAAATTAGAAACAAACCTACTGAAATCAAAGGAACTTAAATTAGTCAAAACTAATGCTGTTAAAGGGCAAAATCTAAGACTGAGAGAGAAGAGTTCTACTCAAGGAATATGACTCTCACCTACTTTCTTTAAATCTATAGCCTTTCTCATGTCCCAGATATCTTTTGAAATAAATTATGAAAATGTAGGGGATGCTAAGGAGGAAAAAGGCCCCGTTTGCTGTTCTGTTACAAGAGACTGTTACATCATCAAAACAGGTTCATTGGAGCTCATCAGAGTCAGACACAGTAGAGAACATTTGCAGTATGTAAGAGCATAAATGAATCACCTCTCTTCAAGCAGCCACCTCTTTTGTACAACTCTTGCAGCTGTTCTCAGTTGACTCCATATGCAAACACATGAAAAAGCAAGCAGAAAACTGTCCTATAAGCACTCAAAAATTGTAGCTATTCTAACAATTCAAAGACAAATGTTTCATTAATGGTCTTCTGTGTGCAAAGAATGTCTTTTGAATTCTGACTAACCTCATAGACTATCACTCATTATGATAAAGTCTGGATTCATTCTATATAACATAACCTGTTTATGTAGAAATACATTTCTGGCCCTAACCCAAACTTTGAAATACTTTTGTGGAACATCATTTTATTTTATACTCGAGCAAAAACATTTCATATCTTTATTCACTGCCTTATGCTAAATTACAAAAAATTAAAGTTCATCTCTAAAAAAATAGTTAATGAAGGACAAGGATTTCATTTTAAAAAAACTATTAAGGATGGGATTGTTTAATTTGATTCCTTAAAAATAAAAGTATGTGTGAAATTGAGCAATCCAGGGCAATGTAGCCAACTTGTAAGTTTCCAAGTATTAAGATTGCTCAATCCAAGTCTAAGCCTTTGTACGGTTTAATTGCTAAATAATATTTCTGGATCAAAATTAAGCTTCATGTAAGAAAGATTGGAACAAGAGAACCTCTGATCATAAAGTTCACCAAGTACAGACCTTATTTTATAGAAGATTAGGATCTCAAATGGCTAAAACATTTATATTCATATACATGACATTTGAAAACCTGTTTTGAAAAGCTGAAGTTAGAGAGCAATTGCTCACCAGACATTTTAACTAATTTTCAATCCAGATCATTTCATCACGTGTGTTTGGGAAGCATCTCACTTAGAAACTAGCATCTAATATTAAAACCAAAACATAGCTAATTCTACTAGACTCATCGACTGGAAGATGAGTTACATATACAAAGATCAGACTTTGTTTTTTAAATAATGACATCAAACATAATAAAAATCTTATTTTTATGTTCATTAGGAACTTTATTCCAGGAACATAAGGCAGCTAATCAAGAACATTTTTGCAACTTCTAAGACTTAGCTAACCTTGACAAATGAATACAATAATCATTATTGCTTTGGAGCTAGTCACTCAAAAATTTATATAGATAGTATTTCTTCTGTGCCATGATCTAGTAAACTGTTAAAGGTCCACGTGGTCCTTGATTTACAACCATTCATTTGGCAACTATTCAAAGTTACAACAGCACTGAAAAAAGTGACTTATGACCAGTCTTTGCAATTACACCATTTCAGATACCAGTCATGTGATTAAAATTTGGGCAATTGGCAACCAGCATATATTTAGTATATGATGTATATATAGTTGCAGAATCCTGGAGTTATGTGATCATTATTTGCAACTTTCCCACCTGGCTTCCAACAATCAAAGTCAACAGGAGAGGCCAGATTCAGTTAATAACTGAGTGATTTCCTTAACAACTGCTATGATTAGCTGAAGAAGTGTGGCAAAAAGATAGTAAAATCTGATGCAATTCACTTAACTGTCTTGTTTAACAATGGAAAATTGACCACAAATGTGATAAGTTAAGGATTGTCTAAATATTATGCCATATTAATTATATCAGATAAAGTTTATGTAATTATACATTACTTAAAAAGCTATTTTTAATAAAACTATATTAAAAAATAAAATTTCTGACTATAAAAAAACTTACAGCTATCCCAGGCTTTTAGACAGATCTTAATAATGTAGACAGAACATGTGATGTTTAAATCATTTCCTGAAGACTAAGCGTATTTACAGAATTTTCCTTAGAGAAAACAATTCCAAATAACACTGGGCTGGTATAATCCAGAAGGAAAAAGTGAAGCACCCATTTGGAAGTATTGATATTACTATACATTTGTATTTTCTAAAGTAGAAAACCCATAACTTTATTTTTTCCATAACTGGTTTGGAGACTTCAGCCCTTTATGAAAATGAAATTTTTCCATGAAGACCTATTATTAATGAACATTAAAGGAAAAATCAAGAATCAAATGTCAAAATGTTCTACTCTTGTAAAGAGCACATAAAAGGAAATGTCTAGCTAAGTTTCCCTCCTTCATATGTAACCAATTGGCAACAAGATGTGATGTTTGTGGAGAGACAAGCCATTGCTATATTTCTCTTGTCATTTGCCACTGTCAAATCACACTACATAACATCACTTATCATCTGTTTAGTTGACTGAGAAAGCCATAACTTACTTAATAGTGGCCCACAGGGGTTATTCTTCTTACTCAGTATCTTCCTTGTTTGTTCAATAGAAAAGTGATCACAGAAGATGCTGCAAAAGGAAGATTTACATGTCTCCCTTCAGGCATCAGTCAGCACATCCAATGCATTCTGGCTTGAACCACAATCAACAAAACACACTTCTAAAGTCACTTAGCCTTACATAAGTGCATACAAATGTATACAATTGTATCTACTCTCAATGCTCAATGCTCATAAAGGCCATTGATAAACACATAATACATGCTAAGAAAAGTCAAAATTATGAGGTAATGGACATACTAGATTGGAAAGAAAACAATACTGGTGTTACCTTATTCATCCCACCTTTGAAAATTAAATGTATCTTCCAAATGAAACACAATCTTAAAAGCTTTTCAACAATTTTAAAATTATAACTGGAATAATATTTTGGTTACTTTTTATTAATTTACATACGTATTTAATATACCTACAATCTACAAAATAGACTGCAAACAGTATTTGATCATGCCAATCAAGAGGACCTGAATCAGGCTTTTAATAACCTAAGCATGTTTTTTTTTACTTGATGTTACTTCACCAACATCAATTAACAGATGATGTCAGCAACACAGTCTATGATCATTAAAAATGATGAACACTATTGATCACTCTCATCAGGTAGAGGACTACAAACTGTCCATTCCTGATCTACAATAACTGGCCTATATTTCTTCTTATCATTTCCTTCACAATACTCTGGGGTTTTTTTAGGGGGAGGGTCAGAAGCTGTTATATAAACAATGGATTGCTTTCAAATTCTAATGATTTCTTATATTAGCAATTTCTGCTGATTAAAATAAGAGGAGGTGATTTTTGCTGATTTTCTCCCGCACCTTAAAAATGTGCTCAGGGGAACAATAGAAGTAATTCTTCAAGGCTGCAGAAAGAAATGGAAAAAACAAAGAGGAAAACTGGCTCCCTTGTTACCTGGAGCATCCCAAAAGAAATTACATCCAATTCATTATTAAAGAGGGAGGCATGGGGGGGGGGGAAGGGGAGAAGGCGGTTATATTTTGAAAAAGTATAATTTTTCCTTACCAGAAGAAAAACTAATATGGCAGTGTGTCTTAGATATTTGTGGTTATCAGGTCAAAAATCATCTTCCCCATCTCCCCTTCAAATTATTAACTAAGACATATTAATTGTACCTTAGAATTATAGTCTTATATCCTCAGCTGGATGAGTATATTTATATATGGAATCAGCATATATACAGAAGAAAAATAATCTGTAAAACTTCCTTACATTTAAACTGAACTGTTACTATTTAATTACTCATATCTAAAATTTTGCTATTATTATCTAGAAATAAATAGCTGTTTACAAGGTTTAGTTTTAATCATACAGGAAATTACCAAAATTACCTTCTACCAATCATTGCATTCAGGAGGCAAAATGTAAGAGAGAAAAGTGGGAAAAAAAAATTCTACTTCTTGGCTACTTAAGTTGTTTCTCAAAGCCTGGAATCTATCCAAACCTGCCTAAAGGACAAGCTCATTTTACCCTTTGAGTCTGAAACTATGAAATTTTGTCAGCTGTTCTCAAGTAAACAGCTGACTACTCTAATAGAAAATCTTTTTCATGCTGACTCAAGTGGGAAACACATTTTGCTCAAGAAACAGCACTGTTATCAAGTGCAGAAGAGCAACAATTTAAAAGTGTTCAATAAAATGAGTCAGACCTGAAATTAACTGCAGCCCAGCAGCAAGCAAAAATTCCTACAGTTAAAGAGATAGAAAAGTAGGGTGGTGGGAGAGGGGAATTCAAAATATAATACAGCCATCAGACATGTAGTTGATATTTAATATATCTGAGAATCTAGATAAGTTAATATGTATCAGTGAACTTGCATTAGAGAGTTTTCCCTCCCAGCCAACATCCTGAGTAGACAAACTATTTGCATAATTATTTAGAAAGCTGAAGCTCAATCCAGAGGCCCGTCAGGTATCTGGAACTTCCTATGCCAGAAGATCTTCAGCATTAGCTTAACTGCCACTACTTAATCTAGCCCAGTGTTTCTCAACCTCAGTGGGTTTAAGATGTGTGGACTTCAGCTTCCAGAATTCCTCAGCCAGCATGGCTTGAATTCTGGGAGTTGAAATCCACACATCATAAACGGTGAGGTTGAGAAATACTGCTCTTGCCTATATGAAGTGTCCTGTGTTCACATAGGAATTTCTTATTATCACTTGATCTTATTAGGATTTGAAATACAATTAAATTCTATTTTAATATTAGACACTATATTTAATAACACTTGAATTTAAAGTTTATTCTATTTTTTACCTGGCTAGATATTAACACGATTACTTTCATAGTTTATTTCTTCATGGAAGACACCTAGCTTTACACCATGAGCTATATAGGGCCACAAGGTTTCATAAATGGATATAAACAAAGTAAACAGGGTTACTTTGATAGGTTGAAAACTCAAAAGTTGCTTGACTCCAAATGCAAACATCTAGTTTGTAAAGATATTTTAAAAAAATTATTCCTGAAAACATACTATATTTTTTTCAAGTTTTATTTTCTTACTCTAATCATCTTGAATTAGCAAAAGTAAAATATTAATTTTTTTAAAAAATGATTTCACTTTACAAAATAACATTACCAGTGAGGATAGGAATGGTCATACAGCAAATTTAAACATATTCATATATTCTCATTTCACAATAATTTAGACACTGTCCAGACAAAACTAAGCATTTAGCTCCCAGATTTATGAATGTGCTTAACACTTTTCCATTCAGATCAATGGGACTTCAAAGTACACAACTTGGTTGGACCCCTCTAATTTCTAAATTACATTATTCCATATAATGATTTTCTACTCAGAAATACATCCCGCAAGATTTAGAGATATTACAGCTTAATACATAATGCAGGGCTCAACTGTTCTAATAATAAATCATATTCCAGTTACTTAGCCATTATGTAGAAGTATTCTAAACATTTCAAGATGGTAACTATGATCATATATAGTTTACTATGTTTTAAGAATTTCCTGTGGAGTACAGAAGCTAAAATATTTAGATGTACTAATCTTTAACCTAATATCTACAAATGCATAATTTAATAAAGCAATTATTGCACAATGTTATCTAATCTAGACAACCAGTTTTGTCTGCAATAATTGGTTTTGCCTTGGCTCCTCCTCCTCCTCCATCTTGGTCAATCTGCTGGACTTTAACCTTGGATCTTACCTTGGGGCTATGGCTATAAAGGAAACAACCAGTGGAAACATAGACAGCTGGTCCTGCTCAGCAGCCGTGAGCAATCTGGACCTACTGTAGGAGAATCTGAGTGCTCTACCCAGCTGGTACCTCACCAATCCCTGGTCTCAAATCCAGCACTGTCTAACTGCCCACACATGAAAGTATATTAACACACTCTGTAACTGAAATATTTAAGATTTTAATAATATATTTATTACAGAATTTATTTCTTTAAATAACTTACAGGCTGCCCCAATTTGTCATGGCTCTGGGCATCTTACAAAATATAGTAATTAAAACAGAAGATTAAAAATAAAGAAACCACATCACTCAAAAGTCCAGGGGAAAAAAAGGCAAGGATCATTCATAAGATCAAAATACCTCACAAGGGTGCCATCATCCTATTTTTTCCACAAGAGACTAAAGACTTGGCTCTGCCAGTTGGCCAGGAGATCAAATGGGGGACTTCCGCACTGGAGGTGGCCGCTAGACTGGTGGCAAACTCCACCTCCCCTACCCCTTGCTCTCTTCTCTCCACCCACCCATCTTTCTGGTTATCATACTGTTGCATTAATCTCATTGTGTTCCTTTATCCTTGTTAATTTTATTGTTCCATTATTTTTTTACTTCTCTTCTATTTACACTCCATTCCTTTTCTTCCTTTTTATTATTGTAAGCCACCTAGAGTAGCCCCAAGGTGAGACAGGCTGCAAATAAAAATAAATTTAACGAATAAATAAATCATCCACTCTCATACAGGGTATGGTATAGAGCCAGGTTTAAAGGGCTTATTTAAATAGGGCCAAAAATTACCAGCTTATATTAAAATTATCAAGGACCTTATGCCTAAAAATCCAAACATTTCCTAGTTTCAGACTTCATGGAATAAGAGAACCCTTGGAATTTATGCCTAATGATTCTCCTCCCTTCAACCTGACCTTCCTTTTATGCTGAGTCTTCCATGAATTTCTTTATTATCATCAATAGATCTGACATTAATTAACAATAAAAGAAGAACTTATAAAAACAGACAAGCTGCTAAAACAAGACAAGAGGTAAATCACCTAGATTTCCAACACATTAATTTTTTAAATGAGCTTCCAGCATATCCCATCAGCTAAGTCCTGAAGGGAGAATTTAAATTTACTGACAAGTTCTACAGGATTGTTCCAATTAATGTCAGACGTCTTCAGCCACTGCCCAAACACAATTTTCAGCTATTTCAAAGACTGCCACACACTTGCAACAAGGTCTTTTTTAAATATATATGTTTCCTTTTACAGATTTAGTGTTGCAGATTGTTTCAGTTTCCATTTACAGATTTAAAAAGTCATGTTCTTCATTTATACTATAGCTGTTTCAGCATAAAATTCTTGGGTTTTGCTTTTTTTTAAAGGCTCGATTTAGTTAGGGACCTTAACAGGAGGAGTTGGGAGTTAGGAACCTTAACAGGCAGTTAGTTAGGAACCTTAACAGGCAGGAATTGGAGACACAGTAAATGGATTGTTATAAAGCAATAAAGTGCTATTGGGCTCATCTTTAAAAAAAACCAAAGTTTTACAGATGAGACTGGAAAAGTACTTCAATAGGGATATAAAATTCTGACAAAGATTTTAAAAACTTATAGTTTTTTCTACAGAAAAAACATGTAAATCATACTTCACACACTATAATGATTATTTTCACAGAAGAGATTAAGATAAAATCAGATATGCTGCATTATAGCTTATCAGCTGTGTGAATCAGAACAATGGCATAACCATATCCTCCAGCCAGTCTTTGTATTGTCTTTTGTTTCAAAAACCGTGATATTAAAGTATAGCAACTAGATATTAAAATATAGCAACTAGAGAAGACAATCTGATTGTTTATGTTCCATCTGCATTTAGTACTATCGTACTAAAATTCAGCTGGCTTTGGAATGCCTAAGTACAATTTATCAGATGGCTTTGATGAAAAAAAAAATCAAATAAATACACCCACTTTTGTACTTATAGGTATACACAATGTACAGGTGTTGTACTGCCTGAACACCCGATAGGCTTTCTTGGCATCAAAACTGGATTAACTAGGTGAAATTCTAACCTGCTTACCCTCTAGAAGTATTTTAAGTTGTGCAATATCAAATGTTTTAGCTATTTTTGTTTTACTACTGACTTCACACATGCTTAGGGGTGTGGGTTATGCACATCGTAGTTAGTGCCAAAATGTGCAAAACTTAACACAGAGTCATCAAGTATGCAGATTTAAAATTTTCCCTAGAAATGAGGTAATAATCAAGTAAATCTAATTTCGTTTCAAAAGCCATTTGACTTCTAATATCCCAACACATATTTTTATATATTTTTTATATGAACTGGAACTGGATAGAAAACAGACACTGCTAAAAAAAACAACCTTCAAATTTCTGTATATAGAAGTTTCAAAGATAGATTACATTTAAAAAGGTAACCTTTAGAAACGTATTAATGGACAGAAGTATTGGCTCATAAAAAATTAACTATAAACTGATTTTCAAAGTTAACTATGCAATAATTATGTAAATATACTCTGACTGGAAACTACTACTACTACTACTACTACTACTACTACTACTAATAATAATAATAATAATAATAATAATAATAATAATAATAATAAAAAGTTGGAAGGGACCTTGCAGGTCATCTAGTCCAACCCCCTGCTCAGGCAGGAAATCATTTACCATTTCAGACAAATGGCTGTCCAGTCTCTTCTTAAAAACCTCCAGTGTTGGCGCATTCACCGCTTCTGGAGGCAGGTTGTTCCAACCTTTCTCAGGCCTAAAGTCATAACAGGAAGATTAACCATGCCAATATTTTAGAAAACAAATTGTTTATTAGTCCTGACTTTAGGGGTATTGGAATCTTATGCAAAGAACCTCTTGGAGAATAAGAAGTCCTCATGAATGAGAAGAGGCAGGAGAAAATCTGCAATAGAACTTGCTCAAGCTATAATTTTATCCACACTTCCTTGTTACAATTTTTTTTCTCCAAAATATACAAAGTTCCGTTAAATTTCATAGCATCAGCTATGAAGCAATTATTACACATGTGTACAAATGAAACTACAACTGGAATTATCACATATCAATCTACAGCTCTGCTGGCATGAGTTATTCATCTCAAATATATCATGCCAACTAGCAAAGACAGATGCTGATATCTGAAAGAGCAATTAGAAAACTAAATTATCTGTTTAAACAAACCAAACTATAGACACAGTTGAAAGAAAATTCCTAATAAATATATAGTACATTATTAAAACTACCAAACTTTAAAATCCAAAATTGGACGTTTAGATGCTCCAAATTCCATCAATGTAGCTAAGGCTTTTATGTCCAGGTTACTTCATTAATAATTTTCAATTATTTTTATTTACTGAAAATACCAGCAAAGAAAAAAGTGTATCTGTAGACAAAGGATTCAGCTTCAAAAAGAACTATATCTTTTTTTAAGCTTTTTTTTTAATGTGACTGTAAGGCTTCCAATTACAAAGAATGTCATGCAATTACTTACCTACTATAAACATAAGAAAATGTTTGTTCTTAGTAGCCTTGCAAATTAGAGTGCAAATCTTGCTCTCTTAAAAATAGCAAAATCTGTGGTTGCTAAATTGTTTTGCAGATCAAATCCAGCCAGTGACAAAGCCAATTTATTTTCTTATTAAAAATAATAAAAATATGTAGATTTTCAATAAACATACCATATGTATTATGTTCCCATTTCTTTCATTCTAAACATTAACACTATAGTTAAAAAAATAATTCCCATACATTGATTTTATGCAAATATATAATATGCAACTATGGCTATACAATAAAAGTATTTAGTAATAGTGGTAATATGCTCTCTATGCACTAGATTCAAGGAACTAAAGAACTAAGAACGTGTACGTGTATGTATGTATGTATGTATGTGTATGTATGTATGTATGTATGTATGTATGTGTATATATATATATGGCAATAGTTAGACTTCTTTCTGAATAGAACAAATCTGCAAATAACCTTGACCACAGTTTGACAAATATATCTTTTATTTTAAAAATTCTAGCTATGGGAAGCATAGGATATTCCATATGAGGCATAATTCTAGCCTATTAAAACATTTTAAAACATGTTCCATGTGCTTATTTATGATGTAGGTTTTTAGCAATAAGATTGACTATAGGACTATATATTAATGTTTTTCATAGCAGAGGTGTCATATAAACTCTCATTTAACACAATTCCAAATAATATTTATTTTGATTAGGGAAAGGGCCTTAGTTCAGTGACAGAGTTCCTACCTGGCATAAGAAAAGTTCTAGGTTTAATACTTAGAATTTGCAGGCAGGTTGTAGAAAGAGTCTAGGCTGTGCTGACAATACTAAGTTGGAAGAGGCAACAATCTGAACTTCCTATACTGCGTTTTTGTTAAATTCCAGATAACAAAACTGAATGACTAACACAAAATATTAGCCACTACTGTTAACACTGAAGATATATTAACCAGCACTAAAAATGTTTACATAGAAATTATGCCAATCTGCAGCATAATATTTGAACAGGTGACTATTCCAATAGTTGACCCGGGTAGATTGGTCATACACCGTACACAATACATTTGAACACCATGACAGAATTTTTTTATACATTTTCTTAATCAACAGACTGTGTTAAAGCAGCTTCAAAGGCAGCTTCCCATAAATCTAAACAAGAATATTTAAACCTATTTAAAAGATAACATCTAAAATGATAATAGAATTCAGCATCTTAAGGAAAAGGACCGTTTACAAGAGTCTGCTAATCGTTTTCATTTACTCTGCTTGTCTTATATAAAAGTTTATTTTTACCAATCCTACTAAGCCCAGCATTTACTGCAGGAAATTATTACTGTATGCTGTTCCTGTTAGTTCTCAGAGCCCTTGGGAATGAACAGCATGCAAATACAGTAATGCATATACATGATTTGGGAAACCTCCAGATTTGTTATATTTTTTCTCACCACACCCATATAAAGTCACATTTTAAATAATGCTGTAAAAGGCAAAGTTTCCATACATTAGTAACCTGGAGGTTTTCCAAACAGATCATGTAAGGAAGAAATGAAAGTACATTTTTAGCATGAAGTATTTACTAAATGTTTAACTGTTCCAAAAGCAGCAGTGGACACAAGCTGTATTAATGCATATGGCCTTTCATTGGTCTTTTGACAACATCATTCAAGACCCCTTCTCTTCTCCTGTTGATGTTTCACAAGGATTCCCCCTCCTCTTTTCACAATTTCTTAATGAGGCCTCTTCTAAATGCTGAAAGCAAGCAAAGCTAAGCCCATGCTGGGTGGCTGTCTCTCAGAGAAGATTGCATCTTTTATTTATCACCTCTTGGCTTTATTTTCACAGTGAATTCCAAGCTTAAATGTAATCAGCCAAGAAACCCTCACTACATACACTACTGTCATTTCTCATCCTTTACAAGTGGAGTCAAGGGGGGGAAAGGGGGGGGGGAGCTCTCAGCAAGACCAGCCAAACCAGAAGAGGCTCTGTTCTAGTGGTGGCACCACAAATGGAGAGGTGCCTCTGACTTCTTTCTGCTAGAGGGATAGATACAGAAGTCTGGAGGAATGTTAATTAGAACTTAGAGGAGCGCCCAAAGCTAAACCATTTGCAGTAAAAGCAGAAAGGCAATATGTGGAGAATGTGGTCTGCCTCACAATTCAACAATTCCATTTTGACTCAGGCTGGCCTTAACCTTTTAGCTTGGATACAGCTATAAATCCCATAGTAACACAGATGGCAATTTTAACTGAAATAGCCACATTTTTAAATACCAAGAAAACACAGATCTACGTAGTGGAGGGTTAGAAAGTGGGGGAGAATAAACCCACAAAACTCATAGACTGCATTTACATTTCCAAGAGAGGAAACTGAGCAAATCTGCACAGAGGACAAATAGAGTTGTGCAGCTTTAACATCTCCAGATTGCCTTCCCCATTGTCAGCTCCTTGCTATTTTGCAGACTGTGAAAAGCAATGAAAGAAGCTCTTTTGTTTGGCTTCTCCTTTTCATGGAGAAAAAAAAAATCTCTCTGAAAAGGACACAAACATGAAAATGAAGAATGCTAGCTTCTTCAAGGGGGAATTTCCAAAAAGCCATCATAGATGTACTGCCAAAATATAACTCTTGAAAAATCAACAAAAAAGGCTGAGCACGACAGAGAGCCTCGCCTCGCCCTGAGCAGGAAGTTTTAAAAAGGGAACCATCTATCCATTTTGTCCTTCAAGCAGAGGCAAACCTTGCAATCTGAACATAAGAGAAAGGGAAGTCATCCTACAGACTCTTCGCACCCCCTTAACTGGAAGAAGTAACCATTCCCCACCTTCACCTCCTTGAAGGACAGAAATAGGATGGAAATCCACCTCCAAAGCTCCATGACTAAAAGAAAGCAAGAATTAAAGAGGAATGGGAAGAACAGCCCAAGCACTGCGGAGAAAGTACAATATTAGTTCAGGAAGAAATCAGCAGAGTCTCCCCTGCTCTGCAGCAAGGTAGAATGAGAAATAAAGAAACCAACTACATCCTCAATCTATTTGGCAGCACTTGAGGCAGGCTTTGCCTTCCTGCACAACAGTTCCTCCTTGGCAGCCCATTTTCCCCGCCCCTGCATCTCGCATCGCAGACAGACCTTCCTTGTTTCATCAGCAATCTGACAGCTTTATGACCCAATGACCTACCCTCACTGTCATCGATAACAAAAACCTGGAGATGCAGGCTGGACACAAAAGCACTCTAGGACTCTGTGCCAAACCAAGACTAGATGTTATTTCCTTCTCAAGTGCTGTTGTCCTAGAAATGTCTTTGTTTAAAGGCTCACAGTCTCTCTTGGCAAATCCCAAAGATACTCTTCCCTCTCCCTTCCTCCATCCCTCCCTGCGAAGCTTCCCAGAGGATTCTCTTGCTGATTCATTGCCATTCATACTCCTGGATATTTATTTGGGAGAGGAAAATGAGGAGAATAAAGAGAAAAATAAAAGTAACTGTTATGTATTTTGTGTGAATGGTGATTTTGTATAGGATAAAAGATGGGAAATGTGAGGTTCTGGAAGGTGCTGGGACAGCAAAAATAAGCTACTGGTATAAGATTAAAATGTTCTAGGATCAGTAATGTCTTTTTAACAAATATATAAAGTAATCCCAAGAAATATGAGGGCGGTTGCTTGACTGAGTGCAAAGAGATAAATTGGAATTAGGTGGAGGAGCCTCAAGACAGGAGATTTAAAGAAGCTACCGGGAGGGAGAGGGCGGGTGTGGGGAAAAGGAAGGTGCCCGGGCAGTCTGCATTCTTAGGGAACTGACGGAGGAAATGAGAATAAAGAAAACTTAAGAGAGAAAACGGTTCGGGGGGGGGGTGTTTCGGGCGGCTGGAGCAAGAGGAGAGCGCCCGAGCGTACAGGTGAATGAGGCAAGAGAGTCAGCTTGAAGAATGCGTGCGGGAGGGAGGACTCCGACGACACCGTGACCCGAAGCCAAGACCGTGGGACGGGAAGCAAAGCGGATCGGGGAGACCTAAACGATGGCATCACCCTCCCGCCGCCGCTTCCACCCACCGAAGCCCGAATGACTCACCAACTTGCAGAACGTTGTCGACGCAGCCGCCGTCGAGCAAAGCAATGCCCCTGCGGAAGGGCAGGCGGTTCTCGTCGGCAGCGGGATCTGTCCCGCCGCCGCCGCCACCGGGCGCGGCGTTGTTGGTCCCCCCGCTTCCGCCGCTGTTGTTGGAGACGGCGCTGGCGAGAGAGGCGCCACCGCCGGCGGTACCCGTGGAAGCCACGGAGGCGGCTCCCCCGCCCGAGGAAGCAGCTGAAACGCTGCTGGCGGAGGAATCCTCGGCGGCGGCGCCGGTGTTGAAGGAAGAATACATGCAGATCTCTCTCTCGCTGCGGGGGAAGGACCAGTACACGATGCGGCGCTGCACGGGCTCCGGGATGCGCTCGAACCGTTCCTCCACCCGTTGGAAGGGCCACTTCTCCGCTACCCGCCGCGCCGCGATGTCCAGCAGGGACTCCGGGCTCTGCGTCTTGCCCAATGGAAGCACTCCGAACGCGGCATAAGCCGCGGCGAGGGCAGAGGGGAAAGCGACGGCGGCGGAGGAAGCGGCAGCGGCGGCCGACGAGGGTCCCGCGACGCAAAGTGCCCCGCCGCCGCCGAGGCCGACATCCACGCCGCCGCCGCTGCCGCCACCGCCCGCCCGCTGCCCCGGCCTGCAACCAGCACCAGACCCAGGTCTGCAGCAAAGGCGCTTGGCGGGGATAGGGAGCTGTCCGCGCTCCGCCATGATCGCGCCGCTTCTAAGCAGACAGCGGAAGTGATTTTACTCTATAAACGGCACCAGGAAGGCAGCGAGAGACTGCCGGAGCCGCAGGTCCCGCCTACCAGAGCTATATACGGGCAAAAGGGGAGGGACCCTTCCGCCTGGGCCACAAAAGGAGGGGAGGAGCAAGGGGCGGGCATATGCAAAAATTAGCGGCCACAAACATAAATAGAACGCGCCCTGCGGCCGTGTGCTCGCCGCGTCAGCCGTGACGGGCTGGCGGCGGCTGTGTTCAAACATGGTAGGGTGGAGCTCGGAGCCGGAGGCCTGTGTTCGGCCGATCCCAAATGGGCGAGGGGGCGGGGTTCCGAACGTGGCTCTCTAAAGCACGTACCGAGTTGATAGGGAGGTAAAAGGAGACACGCCAGGGGCGCGCGAGCGTTACGCAGCGACCTCGCCCAAGACTACCTTCCCAGGGGGACGCCGCCTCCCGCGCGCTGTCCTTGGTGGGCGGAGGGGGCGGGTCTCCGTGGCTTCCTCTTGTGGCACCGTTTACGGAAAGGAATGTGAAAGGCGGCGTTGGGCGGGCCCAGCGCGTTACTCTTACCCCGTCGGGTACTATTCGCCTCTTCCCACGGCCGGGGAGAAAGTCGCGGCCGGGAAGGCGGAACCCGCCCTAGGCGAAAACCTCTTGTCCGCGTGCCAAGGAAATAAGGGTAGCCGCGCTGTCCCCAGTGCGCGGCTCGGCGTCCGGCTGCTATCCGTTAGTCTGCGGCGCTGCACCTGAGCGGAAAGGGGAGGTCAAGCGAATGGCCCGCCATGCTGAGGGAGACTGCGGGCATTATCCAGTCGCTTTCCAGTCTTTTTATTTCTTGGGCACGGAAACTCGAATGATGAGGACGTTCCTCCCAGGCATGGACGCTATTAGTTGAAGGAACTCGCTTTTCGTTTTGTGGATTTCGAGGGGTTTGAGCTTTATAGAGGTGGCGGTTTCTGGTGGTTCCGACGTTCTTGTGTGTTTGCCTTGTTCCCCCAACAGTTAGAAGCCTCATCTCGAAAAAAGGGGAGGGTTCAGGGGAACGGATGGGGCCATAGAAGTATCTGAAATTGGGCCTGAAATGTGAAGGAAAACTTCACGAAACCCGATTCGGTTGTGGCGTGGCGTTTCCAAAGGAGGTAGGCGAGTTAGCCCAAAGAAATTTGTCGTGCACAAAGACTAGCAGAACTTGTTATAATGCAAGTTTCTGTGGCTCATTAGAGGGTGTAAATTTCTGTGAGAGAATTTTATAATCTCAGTGAGTGGCAGCATCTGGCTGCTCTTGATTGATCCTGGATAGTGTTTGGATAGATAGAGCATTGGAAATTTCATGTCTTTTGGGCTGATATAGAATACTGAAGGGAAGAAAAGGGCAAAATCACTTCTAGAATGTGGCCAAGGACCATCAAACCTTCATGGCTCTAAAAATCAGGCTTTTCTTGATAGTACTTTAACTTGTTAGGTTATGCAAGGAAGGAAAAGGATATTTTTTTAAAAAAAAAAGTGATTGAGAATAAGCAAAAATATTTAGAAGTTCAGATGTGGAAAAAGATAAGAGTATGGTGGTTTATTTTCTTCTGGGTCTATACAATAAAATCATCAGTTCAGAAGAAGGAAAAATGAGGAAAGCTTGCTTTGAAATGACCAAATAAAAAAGTCACTATTTGGTATACAATTAATTCTAATAATTGGATCTGTGTTTTCTTCTTTTGTATAGAGATTGACTAATATAAAATATACCAGGTCATTATTGACAGATGTTGATGTATTCATATTTGATGTTGTACTTTATGGATCTTATAAATAAATTTCAGTCAAGGCTTAATCTTTAAGTGTTTGATAGACAACAGTTACTCTAACTACATCATAGATAGGTACTGCTGTTATTTTTTATTTATTTAATTTTTTTTTTTTAATTTCTGAAGATTTTTCCAAGGCTTTGGGCTAGGATGGTCATTGATCCATTTTGCCTTTTAGTTTTCTCGTCAGCTGCATTCTTTTTCTTTGATACAGTAGTCTTTGACTCACAGTCATAGTGACTGTTCAAAGTTGTAACAGCACTCAAAGTAACTTACACTATCACAGCATCTCCATAATCATGTGATCAAAATTTGGACTTGGCAACCAGCATGTATTTATGATGGTTGCAGCATCCTAGAGGCATGTGATTGTTATTTGTGACCTTCCCAGCTGGCTTCCGACAAGCAAAGCCAATTTGCTTAACCACCACATGATTTATTTAACTGCAGTGATTCCCTTAACCAAGGCAAAAAAAGGTTGTAAAATTGGGTGTAACTCCCTTAACAACCACCTTACTTAGCAAACAAAATTCTGATCTCAATTGTGGTTGTAACTTGAGGTGTACCTATATATGTTGTTTTCTTTTACATTTTTAAGTTTTCAGCCACCCAGCATCATTGTGGAGTAGGCAGCCTAGGAATTGGAGTAGTAAAATAGGTATTCATCATAAATACATTAATAAAGGAAGTAATATATTTCTTATTCAGTTTCTGCCTTTTTAGTGTTCTTGTACCAGGGAGAGTGTAAGAGATCTATAGCTAATATATTTTGTTAAATAAAAACTAAGTATGAAAATCTGTTTGGCCTTTAAAGAATTCTTATCTGTACAGTATAAAATGTTGTTTTAAATGCTGTTTTAAATAATTTCTGCATACTAGTAGTTTGTCAAGTATACAATAAGGTTGCAATGATGCCCAATATAAACTTACTAGTCATACTGCATTGGAATTTCTTATTAGTGCAATAGAAATAACCAAGGTTTTTTTTCTCAGAAATCATTTATAAAGGCTGTTTGTTTATTCAATATTATCTTCCCATTTCCTCATTTTCTCTCCAGTTAGCTTTTTAGATGATATAGGCTTAAAAAATTAAACTGAAATACTGTATGCCTATTTTTTTGTCTTTTTCAGATATGATGAATAATGATCCATGTCTATCACTGGCAAATTATTTTAAGACAAGCATTCTAACAGCAGGTATTTTGATAAACCTGTTAGCTTTTCATTTAGTTATTAGTATATACATTGCTAAAAAGATGTAATAAAGAGACATACTATTGATACTGGGTTTGCATTATACAAGAAATCCATTTGTACACTGAAAAAAGCAGCATATATGTTTACAGTACTGGACAGAATATTTATTATATCAGTAAAGTTGGCTGATATAAGGTATTCCAGGTCATTGCCAATATATTTTATCTTCCTTCAAGCTTATAATAATAATAAAGTTGGAAGGGACCTTGGAGGTCATCTAGTCCAACCCCCTGCTCAGGCAGGAAACTCTATACCATTTCAGACAAATGGCATGATAGCATGAAGGCAGAAAAGAATTTTTAATGCAATGCATGCATATGTATTTCAAGTATACCATTAGACTGAAAATCTACAGTTAAGTTTGTCAATCATTTAAAAAAGACAAGACAACTGCCTACTATAGAACAATGGATGCTTAAAGTGTCAAATTTAGCAGAAATGGCTAAGATTTCTGCTTATTTGAAGGATCATTCACAAGAAAGATACATTTCAGTTTGGAGAAGATGGATAGATTATATTCAGTATAAATATGGGACTGAAAAGTTCCACTTAGCTTATGAATAAATCTTAAAATATTTTTAATAGTTTATTATAGTGTAATATTATTTTAATAATTAGTTTAATAATTAGGATATTATATTTGTTTATGTTTTTATTATGTTTAATATGTTTATGTTTTATGTTTACTTTTTATTATGTTTAATATGTTTTATGTTTATGTTTACTTTTAACTTGTTTATATTTATGTTAAAGGGGAGTTAAAGTGCATTATGGATTTGGTTATTGTTATAGTTGGTTAATGTTAGTTAGATTATGATTATTAGAATTGTAACCCTGTATTCAGCTCTGGGAAGTGGGGGAGGGTGGAAGGGGTTGGGTTGGGTTGGATTGGGGGTTTATATTGTAACTTTTACAAAACTTTTCAATAAAAAAAAGATAAGACAACAAGCTCTGAAAGGTAAAACTTAACTCATTTTTTGCTTGAGCTTGAAAAACCAAGTAAACTTTCCAATATTTCCTAATCTTAGAAATAAATCTGGATTAAAAATCAGAAGCAAATGTGTAATATTTGTTTTGGGGCTGGGTAAGGTGATTTAGTACAATTAACTTACGAAAAGAAAACGTTAGAAAGTACCCACAGCTCCTTATAGATGTACAATAAGTCTTACACATGTCTGTAATATGCTCTCAGGGAGAAATTAGAGTAGCAGCAGTTATATAGTTAATATAATTTTTCCATATTATAGACAAATAAGATACTGAAAAGAGGATAGGCAAAAAGCATCATGGAGGCTGAACTCATCTGAGCAAAATGCTATTTAACGCTATAGAGAACTATTATCTGGGCCCAGTGCTCTTCAACATCATCAACAATTTGGACGAGGGGAAAGATGGGGAAATCATCAAATTTGCAGATGACACCAAGCTGGCAGGAATAACCAGCACTCCAGAAGACAGGCTTAGGATACAGGAGGATCTGGACAGACTTGAACACTGGGCGCTATCTAACAAAATGAAATTCAGTGGTGAAAAAAGTAAGGTTCTACATTTAGGCAAGAAAAACCAAATGTACAGGTATAGTATAGGGGGTACCTTGCTCAATAATAGTAACTGTGAGAGGGACCTCGGAGTCCTAGTGGACAATCACTTAAATATGAGCCAACGGTGTGCTGCAGCTGCCAAAAAGGCCAACACAGTGCTGGGCTGCATTAACAGAGGGATAGAATCAAGATCACATGAAGTATTAATACCACTTTACAATGCCTTGGTAAGGTCACACTTGGAATACTGCATCCAGTTTTGGTCACCATGATGTAAAAAAGATGTTGAGACTCTAGAAAGAGTACAGAGAAGAGTAACAAAGATGATTAGGGGACTGGAGGCTAAAGCATATAAGGAAAGGCTGCTGGAATTGGGTATGTCTAGTTTAATGAAGAGAAGGATGAGGGGGGACATGATAGCATTATTCCAATATCTCAGGGGCTACCACAAAGAAAAGGGAGTCAAGCTATTTTCCAAGGCACCTGAAGGCAGGACAAGAAGCAACGGATGGAAACTAATCAAGGAGAAAAGCAACCTAGAACTAAGGAGAAACTTTCTGACAGTTAGAACAATTAACCAGTGGAACAACCTGCCTCCAGAAGCGGTGAATGCTCCAACACTAGACATTTTTAAGAAGAGACTGGACAGCCATTTGTCTGAAATGGTATAGGGTTTCCTGCCTGAGCAGGGGGTTGGATTAGATGACCTCCAAGGTCTCTTCCAACTTTTATTATTATTGTTATTGTTGTTATTGTTATTTAAAATTAGGTTGCTCAGTAAATGGTAATTTTGTATAAGGTTAAGTATAAATAAGTTGTCACAAAATTATTAGTATTTAATTTCTCAAATTTTAAAAATAATTATACATAAAGTGGAGATTTAAATAGTCAGAAATAAATGATGCATGCTTTTCACCTACATTCTTCTTTGTTTTACAAACAACATTATGCTGTCTTTCCCACCTAATTGTCTGAGACAGCCTGATTATCTCTGCTAGTTGTATTTCTGTGAGATTATCTTACCCCTTTGTTTATCTTCACTTGAATATCCTGAAGATGAATTACTTAAAAGGTTAATGATTTATTTCAAAGCAAATATAAGTGTTTATCTGCTGAAAAGTATGTGTTTTAGTAGTTTCCTGTTCTTAAATTTAAGATACCTTTGATTAAAATTAGTATTGTCTCAATATTAAAAATACATTGTGGAATTCAAGAAAATAAACTGCATCAGATGAAGAGAATGCAAAAGTCCAATCTTTAACATTAAAGTTGTACTAAGAACAATTATTCAATTTTTTTTTATAACTGCTTAAGGAAATCTTTCTGAAGCTACAAGATTTCCAAACACATTTAGGAATGTTGTCTAATATGATCATAACCTTCCATACTCTGGTCTCAGTGTGGTTAACTTCATTATGGCTTCTTTTGGTATAAACCCAGTTCTTTCTTTTGTTAGCTGTAATAACGTTTTTTTAACTTATATATAGAGCACATCATGAGAAAGGCAGGGCTAGATGAAACAAAAGTTGGAATTAAGATTGCCGGGAGAAATATCAACAACCTAAGATATGCAGATGATACCACGCTAATGGCAGAAAGTGAAGAGGAACTAAAGAGCCTCTTGATGCGGGTGAAGAAGGAGAGTGCAAAAGTTGGCTTGAAACTCAACATTAAGAAAACCAAAATCATGGCATCCGGCCCTCTCAATTCCTGGCAAATAGATGGGGAAGAAATGGAGGTAGTGACAGATTTTATTTTTCTGGGCTCCAAGATCACCTCAGATGGGGACTGCAGCCAAGAAATTAAAAGACGCTTGCTCCTGGGGAGGAAAGCTATGGCAAATCTAGACAGCATACTAAAAAGCAGAGACATCACCCTGCCAACAAAAGTGCGTATAGTCCAGGCCATGGTTTTCCCACTTGCAATGTATGGCTGTGAAAGTTGGACCATAAGAAAGGCTGAGCGCAAAAGAATTGAGGCCTTTGAACTATGGTGCTGGAGAAGACTCCTGCGAGTGCCTTGGACTGCAAGGCGTTCAAACCGGTCAGTCCTAGAAGAGATCAACCCCGACTGCTCTTTAGAAGGCCAGATCCTGAAGTTGAAACTCAAGTATTTTGGCCACCTAATGAGAAGGAAGGACTCACTGGAGAAGGGCCTAATGCTGGGAAAGATTGAGGGCAATAGAAGAAGGGGACGATAGAGAATGAGATGGCTGGATGGAGTCACTGAAGCAGTAGGTGTGAACTTAAATGGACTCCAGAAGATGGTAGAGGACAGGAAGACCTGGAGGAACATTGTCCATGGGGTCGCGATGGGTCGGACATGACCTAGCAATTAACAACAACAACAATAACGTTTTTAGGATACTTAGGATTTATTTTAGTAGTAAAGCTTGTTTTTATACACAATATGTAGATGGACAAGTTATTAAAATATTAAAAGTAAATCATTTTTGTAGAAAAATAAGTTGTTTCCTTACTAAGACTAACTTAGACATTTATTTTATAATTACCCAAATTAAGCTGGTATGAATAGATCTGAAAATATTGGGATGATTTACCTTTTCTTCATAAATGCATATTGCCTTAATTTTAAAAACTCTTTTTGACATACAGTAGAACAGAAGAGCTATGAAAGTCACTTTAGTGTTTACAATCCACTCACGACTTTTCTCTGCCTCAATGGATTTTTTCTTCTTTGGAGTTTTCTTTATGTTTGAAACGGCATATACATGGAAAATAGATTGAAGTGTATTTCCTCCCAGATTTCTCTGCTCCTAGATGACCTTCCCTGAATGATTTATCAAATAATTGTAGAAAAGTGTACTAAGTCCTAATTAGGATTGGCTGGTGATTACGATTAGTGAAACAAAAAGGAGTCAAAGACAATCCTGTTAGAAAAGAAACATATTAGAATTGATAACTAAATCTAGTTTACTTCCCATCTTTTTAAATCTATCTTGAACCCCACATTATTTACTGTTCATTTTCCTATCTTGTACAAAGTAAAGTAGACATTTGATTCAAAACTCTAAGCTCATGCTTATATGAAAAGAAAAACTACATGGGTTAAAAAGAGCATATTATTTAAATATTATATTCCATATTTAAATTGTTAGAAAATATTTTTTTAAAAGTATGACAAAGGAGTTATTAAACACTCAAATCTGTTTTTTATAAAATAGAGCATGATCATCAATAGATAAAATAGATTCCCATCTAGATCTGAGATGGGTGAATAAGACATACTTAAATGTATGTGTTGTAACAGATTTGTGCTTTTATGACTTGAGGGTTCATATTTTCATCTATTATTTGGTAGATAAAAATAATTCTTCAATGTAAGGGCTGCACTTCTGTTTGCAAAACTAGGTACAATAATCTTTTAGTTTATTGCCTGCCAATCTTTTAGAGGTAGCAAAGTTTGTACATACTTCAGTAAAAGAACTGGAAGAGATCTTGGAGATCATCTAATCTAACCCTATTGCCAGTGTAGAATCCACTGCTACAGCATCTCCAGCAGACAACAACCCAACATCTACAGCAAACACCAATTTCTTCCATTACTAAATAATTCTTACTATTCAGAAATACTTTTTGATGTGCAATCAAAATCTACTTTGTAATATAAACCCATTTTATGCTGTCTTCTGAAAGAACTCTCAACAATTCTGCCCTTTCTCCTACCGTACCTGACAAGCTTTCAAGTATTTGAACAGAGCTATTACGTCTCCCCACAGTCTTTGATTCATGCTAAGCACACCCTATCATTCCAATATTAGTATGGGAATATGTATGGTACAAGGAAACATTTTAGGTGACACCTATGTATCAAGCAGTTCTTAGGTAGCTATAGATTGCCAAAGGAACATTATTTCTACAAACAGATACCACATAAATTTAGGTGAAGAAAGTAGCATAAGTTCGTTTAACATATGGGCCAACTTAAATAAATATGGGCAACCTATGATGAAAAGCTTAATTCCACAATGCTAATAAACTGGATGAAATTAAAGCATTTAGTGTTTAAAGAAAACTATATTGGTATTAACCATCTGCTCTGGTTAATGATTAGTGAACAATTTCAACTTAATGTATACTTCTCATAGGTAACATTAAGTGGTATCCAGACAGCCTCTTCTGTGCAATAGAGTTTTTCTTTACGAAAGCAATGGATCCTGTTGCTGACAGTTGCCTTTCAGTAGATTCAAGCTGGAATAACGAAATCCTTTTTCAATCAAAATAAATTGTGATTTCAAAAGTACTTTTAGTCTTGACTGAGGGTTTGAAGTCTACATTTCATGAAATTCTTTGAATTGAAACCTAAGTTAACTTAGAGATTAATCCATTAAGATCACATTTTGCTTTCTTTATCTGGTACCACTTTTCATACAGTTATAGTGGGTCTGACACTATCCACATCAGCTTTTTTTGGAGATGGACGCAGAGAGAAGGAAAACTTGCCATTTTAACATCTTCATCCAGTATGAGAAGAACTCCATAGAATGCAAGTATGGATTCAAATCAGAACAAGTTTAAATTACTCACTTGTTTAAATAATTTCCTGCTGTAGTCATGCAGTTGGTGAGAATTTTAGCCAAATTAAATATATATTTGAGAATATAAATTTATGGCTGCTCAAGGCTGCTGCTGCTGCTGTGCTTGCTCTTCTTAGCCAGGTTGCTCATGATGGGTACGAGGGCAAAGTCAGAGGGAGGCCCATTCCCTCTCCATGGGAGTAGACCTGGCTTTGTATCCAAAGCTTCCTTAGCAATAGGATGGGAGACCCCAGGATAGGCCAGGAAGAGGGGGCAAGGGGATGGTGAAAGGGCAGCAAGGCAGGACTAAGGCAGGAGTTCTCTCAGACCCTCCCTCTCCTTCTTTCCTTCCTAAGTACAGAGAGGTGGGAAAATATTTGAGATGAAGGAGGAAGAAAAACAGGCAAGAAACGCAGCTGGAGAGGTGTCACCTTTTGTGAGGAATGAAGAAATGCACAATCATCTGGAAGTAGCCAGCACATGGCCCTCACCTATTTCACATATCTGGCTTGGTTGGGAGAGGGGATGCCATGAGCAGCGTGAGAGTAAACATTACCTGCGCAATGCCGCCCAGCCCCCAGCCTGCCTGATTTCGGCAGGCAACGGGGCGCTCTCCTCACAGCGCCGAGAGGTTGAGCCGGGCAGTGCGAAGCTCATCAGCTTTGCACCTTGCTGCCTGCTGAAACTGGCAGACTGGGGGCTAGGCAGCATTGCACTTCTCATCCGATTTGCACCACCTGGCTCAGCTCTTGGTGCTGTGAGGAGAGCGTTCCACTGCCTGCCGAAACCGGACAGGCTGGGAGCTGGGCGGCCTTGCGCTTCTTTTTGGATTCGCATTGCGCAGATCAGCCTCTCGGCGCTGTGAGGAAAGCGCCCCACTGCCTGCCGAAACCCCTCCCCCAGAGCCCATCAAGATGGATAAGTGAAGTAGGCGAGGGCCATTTGCTGGCCACTTCCAGGCGATGGTGCATTTCTTCATTCCTCACAAAGGGTGACACCTCCCCAGCATGCACCAAGGGGGCGGGACCAACACAGCAGGGGCTGGTTCCTCGCTGTTTCCAGACAGCCTTGTGGAGCTAAGACTGAATGCGTTTCAACATAGATGACCACCAAAAAATTGTACATTGGCTCCCTGCCAGCCAGGGCCAGGGAAAGGGGGCCGTTCCCTCACTGTTTCCAGGATGGCTTTGCGGGCCACATGAAACCACTTTGGGGGCCGCATCCGGCCCCCAGGCCTTGTGTTTGACATGTCTGTCATAGAACATAAGATGGAGTTAATAATCAAGAATAAAAAAAGTGAAATATATTGCATCGTTCTTTATGACAAGAACTTTTTTGGGGGGGAAACACTATGTTTTCATGAGGGTTATTTTAGAAATGAGCAGCTGGCATATATTTCCTTTATAACTTATTTGGGAAAAAGCAGCTCCTGAATTTGGGCTAAAATTGCAGTTTCCTTTTGCATTTTTTAAAATGATACATAATCCTTCATCCTATATATACTATATTTACTGAAGAGTCTCATTTAGCTCTACATGGTCCAGATGAGAAAAATACCCGAATTCCTCTTCTATAATCTGATTTTCACTAGCTTTTCATTTCATTAGTCAATTGACAAAGTAGCTTCAAGATTCTTGCACTTTTATTTTTTCTCATTACACCTGCCTTGTTTTATGTAATTGGAAAGTATATTTTATGGAACCTCTCAAATTATACAAATTACAATGATATGAGATATAATACTGTATTGGATATGGAATATTCATATCCCAGCTCCACTTTAAAAGGTTTTGTAGCACAATATTAAAGTCTACTTCACCTGATACAGAGATTACAAAAATCATTAAAGGAAGTTATTTGTAGTTCTAATATCCCAAATTGCCAATCATACAAATGGGTGTTGAAAGGCGTACCGGGCTCCTCCAGAGAAGATTGGAGTTAAGTGGAATGATCTGTTTTTCCCGGGAAAAGGTCAGAGTTTATAAGGGATTGAAATCTGCAATTTAAATTAATTATTGCAGGTATCTTAGTAGATTATATTAATATCAGTGGCAGGATAAATCAGGAAATTTAACAGTAGCACTGATTTGCATCTTGCAAATCAAATTGCATGTTTCTAATATACTGACATGAAATGAAAAGTACTAATAAATTATCAAAAACATGCTTAGACTTTAACACAACTATTATATGACATAACTACTACAAGAAAATATGTAAGAAGCAATTATGATGAAGCAGATGGTTTGTTGATTTTAATCTTTGGGGTTTTTCTTATTTGAGGAAAAAATATTTATAAGAAGGACAGTAAAAATGCTACCACCTGAACGATGCTCTGAACGTACATAAGGTGAAATAGTCAAGAAGCAGCTTCCTTGGTAAATGTACACATGCATAAATGTTTTTATGTTAAGTTTAAAAAGATTTTCATAAAGTTTCCACTATGTGAAGATATCTTGAGACAAAGAAGCACATTCTATAAATAATAATAATAATAATAATAATAATAATAATAATAATAATAATAATAATGATGATGAATTGAAGGAATCAAGATGCCCCACAAAAATAACATTAAGAGTCTGGATGAGGAAGAGTACTACAAATACTTGGGTATCCTTCAAGCTGACTCAAGCACACTGAAGTCAAGAAAAAGATTAGAGGTGAATACATCAAGAGAGTGAAGAAGATCTTAAAATCCAAACTCAATGGAGGAAATACCATAAAGGCAATCAACACCTGGGCAATCCCAGTTATTAGGTACACAGCTGGAATAGTGGACTGGACTCAAGCAGAACTAAAAGCAATGGATAGGCAGACCAGAAAAATAATGACAATGAATCATGCCCTTCATCCACGCAGTGACATTGATAGACTTTATCTACCAAGGCAAATAGGTGGGCGTGGAATGCTACAAGTACATCAGATGGTTGAAGAAGAAAAAATGGCTTTGGAAGAATATCTGAAGAACAATGATGAAGATGCCCTGAAATTAGTATATCAGGAAGGCTTACTAACTACTGGAGAGACCAAACTGGCCTACAAGAAAGACCAAATGAAGAACAGAATAGAGGCATGGGAAGACAAAGCACTACATGGCCAATACATGAAAAAAATAGCTGGGAAAGCAGATAATAATAAAACCTGGCAATGGCTAAGAGCAGGAAAATTGAAGAAAGAGACCGAGGGACTAATTCTGGCTGCACAAGACCAAGCCTTAAGGACAAATGCATACAAAGTCAAAATTGAGAAGACAGCAACAGACAGTAAGTGCCGCCTATGCAAAGAAGCTGAAGAAACAGTGGACCACTTGGTAAGCTGTTGCAAGAAGATTGCACAAAACTGATTACAAGCAGCGGCATGACAAAGTAGCAACAATGGTGCATTGGAAGATCTGCAAAAAATATCATTTGCCTGTAAGCAAAAACTGGTGGGATCATAAAATAGAGAAAGTCATAGAAAATGATAAAATTAAACTGCTCTGGGACTTCAGAATTCAAACAGACAAGCACCTGCAACATAACACCCCAGACTTAACAATTGTCGATAAGAAAGACAAAAAAGTCTGGATAGTGGACGTGGCAGTGCCTGGAGACCGCAGAATAGACGAGAAAGAACTGGAGAAGATAACAAAATACAAAGACCTACAAATAGAAATAGAAAGACTGTGGCAAAAGCAAGCAAGGGTAGTACCAATAGTCATAGGCTCCTTGGGTGCAATCCCAAAACAACTGGAGCACCACTTGAACACCATTGGCATTGACAAATTCGCTATTAGTCAACTGCAAAAGGCGGCCTTATTAGGAACTGCTTCCATCCTGCGACGATATCTGTAATACCATCAAACATCCACATCTGCCTATCCCAGGTCCTGGGTAAGGACTCGATAGGTAGACAAAATGCCAAATCCAGTCTGAACATCTGGCTGACTGTGTGATGATCCATAATAATAATAATAATAATAATAATAATAATAATAATAATAATAATAATAATAATAATAATAGTAAAGTTGGAAGGGACCTTGGAGGTCATCTAGTCCAACCCCCTGCTCAGGCAGGAAACCCTACACCATTTCGGACAAATGGCTGTCCAGTCTCTTCTTAAAAACTTCCAGTGTTGGAGCATTCACCGCTTCTGGAGGCAGGTTGTTCCACTGATTAATTGTTCTAACTGTCAGGAAGTTTCTCCTTAGTTCTAGGTTGCTTTTCTCCTTGATTAGTTTCCATCTGCTGCTTCTTGTCCTGCCTTCAGGCGCTTTGGAAAATAGCTTGACTCTGGATAGTCTGGATAGTGGACGTGGCAGTGCCTGGAGACAGAAGAATAGACGAGAAAGAACTGGAGAAGATAACAAAATACAAAGACCTACAAATAGAAAGAGAAAGACTGTGGCAAAAGCAAGCAAGGGTAGTACCAATAGTAATAGGCTCCTTGGGTGCAATCCCAAAACAACTGGAGCACCACTTGAACACCATTGGCATTGACAAATTCGCTATTAGTCAATTGCAAAAGGCGGCCTTACTAGGAACTGCTTCCATCCTGCGACGATATCTGTAATACCATCAAACATCCACATCTGCCTATCCCAGGTCCTGGGTAAGGACTCGATAGGTAGACAAAATGCCAAATCCAGTCTGAACATCTGGCTGACTGTGCGATGATCCTAATAATAATAATAATAAAGTTGGAAGGGACCTTGGAGGTCATCTAGTCCAACCCCCTGCTCAGGCAGGAAACCCTATACCATTTCAGACAAATGGCTGTCCAGTCTCTTCTTAAAAACTTCCAGTGTTGGAGCATTCACTGCTTCTGGAGGCAGGTTGTTCCACTGGTTAATTGTTCTGTCAGGAAGTTCCTCCTTAGTTCTAGGTTGCTTCTCTCCTTGATTAGTTTCCATCCGTTTCTTCTTGTCCTGCCTTCAGGTGCTTTGGAAAATAGCTTGACTCCCTCTTCTTTGTGGAAACTTTTTTCCAGTCCTCTGGTAGTTCCCCAGTGCTCCAGGATCTTTGAAAAATATATTTCAGTGGTTCTGAGATCACATCTGCCAGTTCCTTAAGAACCTTGGGGTGTAATCCATCTGGTCCTTATCCTTCAGTTTAGAAAATGATGAAATATGTATCACTTGTTTTCTTGTGTCATGTTTTTAGAACAGACTTGTATTCTGGAAAATAACTTGCAAACTAAACTAATAGCATATGACATGTAAAAGTAAAGAATAGCAAAGTAATGAATCTCTGGACTCCATCATTTTACCATCAATTTATCTCTTGGCTTTGACATTGGCATTCATTTAAATTATAATCTGTCTGGAATTTGTCCTTTGTAATTTCCTGTTAATTTGAAGAAAATGAGTTTGACTTAATCTGTTACAGAATGAACAGAAAGGGAAATCTAAAGTAAAGTAAATCTAAAATAAAATAGTAAATGGGAAGATTGTAGAATACATTTATATGCACATACTTGCACACAGAAAAGCACACAAATTGATTTCCTTTATTAACAAAAGATGCACTGCATGTGTATGGCAGTTCTATTCAATTCAAGACAACAGACCCATTGGATCTTAAACAATTCTTGACACACAGAAGAGCACATCCTGAAAGCAAAGATAATAAAAAATATTTTTGTTACTCATTAGTTCTTTTTTACTAGGTAATGAGGTATTGTTTCTATATTGCAAAAATATTTAGGAAAAAATATTTTGTATACCAAAGTAATTCGTTTGTATAGAAGGTAAAAATTATTTTAGCACAGGGGATAATAACATCTTTTGGCCGGTGGCTTATTTGAAGTTTTATCCTGCTGCAATTACCAGAACATGGCAGGTAAACTTATAAAGTAATTGCTCTGGTAGATGGCTATGGTAAATGGATACCATGATAGTTTAGCTCCGTGGCAGCAAACCTATGGCACGCATGCCACAGGCGGCACATGGAGCCGTCTCTGGTGGCACGTGAGCCATTGCTGGGCCGAGGTGTTCCCTCCTCCTCTCTGCACACGCGCAGCTTTCCGCGCATGCGCAGTCTGGGAATAGGCAAGAGGCTATAAAAGAAGCAACTTTCGGCGGAAGCAGCATTTGCTGCAGACAGCAAAAGAGAGAGCACAAGTCGGAGCGGACAGCAAGCGAGCACAAGCCGACACTCGGCCGTGCCCACTCAGTGGCCACGCCCACCTGGTACCCAGCGATGCATAAATGGGTTTTGGGTTGCAGTTTGGGCACTCAGTCTCTAAAAGGTTTGCCACCACTGATATAGCTGATTATGAACCATGCATTTAGCAGAAAATGGACAAGCCCACAAGATGCACTCTCCCATGTTTGTAGGGTCTTTTTGAAGTCACAAGATATTGCTGCAATTAAATACAATTGTATTGACTGAGACATGTTACCCAGCAGGAAAAATTGCTTGTCCTTATATCCACAAGTAAATTTCCTAACTTTAATATTAAGTTTTTGAATTCATGATTTGGCTGCTTATTATTTATTTAATTTGTGTAGCCCCCTACTCAACCAAATGACTGGGTGGCTTACAATTCTAAAATTATAAAACAATTTAAAAATTTACAAAAGCATTAAAACAATACAAACATCCACAAAATATATTGCACACTTTTATACATTTTTCAACATGATTCCACTTTTTTCATTCTTTTTACATAAGGTATATTGATTATATTGAAATTCTAATGCATCAACTACCAAAAGTATTCTTTTGCCTTCAGTTAGATATGCTTGCATCTGCAATCTAATATTCATATCAGGATGTAAAATATTTGGTGCCTTCTGCTCTATTTTTCTCCCCGGCCCAAGCCTTGTATGATTTACTTCTAAACCCCTATATTGATTGAGAACTTGATTTGGAAATCTAAGGTTCCAACTGTGCTTAAAAAAACCTGCTGTATAACATCACACAAGTTTGTCTCTTGGCTTTGAATATGCTTCTTTAAATTGGTCTTGTTGATTCATGTTACAAGATAGGCCTGATACTCGGTATCTTCTATTCCTAGCAATTTTTATTCTTAGTTTTAACATAATTTAATTATGTAACCTATAATTAAATAGCTCTCTGTAGATTAGTTTTATCACATCATGCCTGTTCCAGTTTGTTACCCTTTGGGGCTTTTTATAAATAACTGCATTTTAAAAAGTGTTTAATAGACCCCACCGTATTATTTATACTTGGCAATACATTTTGGCTGTGATTGGCAATTCACAACTCATTTGTGATTATATAACCAGTTTTAATGAAAAACTATTTCTATGATCCATGTAGTAAAGGAGATATTAAAACTAAATATATTTGGAATATTTAAAATTCCTTCAGGTTATAAATATGGTATTAATTAGGGTTTTTTTATCTTGTATTTATTTCCTCCTCTCTTTTCTGATAACATTTCTTAAAAAATTAAATAATTTGTGAGAACCCAAAGTTTAGGTTAGGATTAGGGTTGGCCCTTTCCAATAGTTTCCAAAGATCCCATTGGTCCTTTCCAATAATTGTTCCATGTTTATTGAAACCATGGTTTTGTGCTGGTTTTTACAATTTTCTCCACTAGTTTTTCTTCTTTAAATTTCCTTTTTACTTCTGCAAAATCTCCAGCTGCCTTTATGCCTCAAACTGCCTTCCTTGTGCATTCATGAGGTGACTTGGCCACAATGGTAAAGGCAATGATAGCCTAACATTGGAAATTAAGGGAATAATGACAAAGTGTTTTCTTTAAAAGAAGAAAGGCAAGCATAAGCTGAAAGTAAAATACATTTTCTTTGCTTAATTTGTGAATTATACTAATGTGATGAGAGCAAATTTAAATGCTTGTTTTCTGCCTATTCACCAGAATGGCACAGCCTGCTGTATAATGCTCGGTTTAATGAAAAACTGAGACTGCAGTTCCAGCTTGGATCCAAAAGTTTATGTGAAACACTAAGGAGGCCATAAAGTTCTTGCTACTGATGGACAGTGTTGTGCTCAATTCCACTGTATTATTTAATGGCAAGCATTAGTATTAAACAACTATTTCCAGGTCACTGATTAGAAGTATTACATCATAGATTAATACAATCAAAGTAAAAACTTATAGAAACCTAAGAGTATTTATTTTAATAATAATAAAATGATTATGTCTTCTGCAACAGACTACCCACTTAGAAAATCTAGGAAGTTTGTTTTGCCTCTAAGAAAGCTGAACTGCCTTGTTAACAAGTAAAATAGCAAAGTACGTACCTATGTTTTGTCCTGGAGCTCTGGATTTTAGACACTGAGTCATTAAGCTAAATTGAACGGACCTGAAGATTCTTCCTTCAACTTTTTCTCTAAATCAGTCTCTCTGGAAATGGTGGCAATTTGTGTATATGTATGTGCGTGCATATGAATGTACACAGATAATTTGCGGTATTTGCTTGAATTTATGTATCTGAAGTGGCCTAGGTAACTTCCATCCAAATTATCTCTTAATATTGTACTCCATCCCTCCAATCAACCAAGATCAGTTTATGTTCAATTAATCTACCTTTATTCCATTACAAAAAGGTTAATGGTCAATTTATGGTACAGTTGCTGGAAATTGCATATGAGAACTCCTGAAACGTGGAATCTGAGCACCAATTAGTGAAGCAGATTTTCTAACTACAGTATTGAATTTATTTAAGGAAATACCTTCTTGAGAGAGGTAAAGCCTCCCAGGAGAAGAGCCACAGTGCCTATACTTCATGCATGCATGCTTGAGAACAAAGGCAGAAGGAAGTGACATGAAATTAACAATACCTTAGACAAAGAGCAAGCAGAGTGACAAAGAGGACACAGTAAATTCTTAACTATTTACACCCACTGCCCCCTTGTGGTCAGTAGATTATGACAGGTTGAAGAGTCAATGCCATTGAAATCACATTTCGAAAAATAGCGGATGTTTAGGTACACCAAGGCAAGGGCGAGCAGCTTTTTCTAAGAGAACCTATGAAATACTTGAGTCAGTAGCAAAGAGTCACAGAATTTTTTCCTATTTGCCACACTCCAGAACACCCTGAGGAAGAATATGATGCAACAGCTTCAGGAATTGATTCGCTTGCCCAACAGTTGACTCCCTAAATAATCAAATTCTAGACAAGACAGATTGACTACATGCCTTATTCCCTGCATGACCAACATACTCATAGGTTTTGCTAAGTTCAGCTGCAGCACTGCTGCTTCTCAGCTGAATAATAACAAGTTACACTGCAGGCATTGGCATTCCTACCCAAATTTGCAAGATACTGTATTTTAATATGGCTAGGTGCCATGCTGCTCTAAGGATCTTCAGTTCCATTACTGGAAAGTTACCATTTTTAGTTTTAGCTGCTCTGCCAGCCCTTTTAAGGATAGCCTTGGTTTTCCTGGGTATGGAAAAACACTTTACTGCAGCATTTCAAACATTAAGATTTATTGGGCAGATTCCACCCATCCTATGTACAGCTGATCAGGAGCATGGGAATCTTTTTCCACCTATGTACAAATGATCATGTAGCTTATTGGTGGCATGAGTCACATGGTCTTCAAATTCAAGATTCACAAATGGTTTCAACCTATTAATCTCCCTTTCATTTTTTCCAATTGAAATTGGAAACTATTAAAAGGAAGTTCTGGATGGAGTCTTGTTTTGAGTTCCTCTGCACTGGATGTGTTCAAGCAGAGGCTGGACAAACATCTTTTAGCTATGTCTTCATTTGGGTTTCTGTAATGAGCCAGGGATTAAATCTGGTGGCCTAAATGCCTCCCTTAAACTCTACCTGAAAGCAATATGTAGAGTGAGGGAGCTTCCTGCTGGTTCAGCCTCAGTTTTTGATCTTTTTTTCCAAAAGGATGTGTTTATTGTCTGAATTGCTTTGATGCTTCATCTCTTTATCATTGTGGCATAACCTGGTAGTTGTTTTTGCAAGCTCAGGAAGAGGAGAAATAAAGGAAAAATGGTAGCCCAGGGCTGATATTTTTTCCACTAAAAGCAGTGTACTGTGTGGATGTGCAAAACATATTATCACGTTAATACCACTTTATAACACCTTGGTAAGGCCACACTTGGACTACTGAATCCAGTTTTAGTCACCATGATGTAAAAAAAATGTTGAGACTCTAGAAAGAGTACAGAGAAAAGCAACAAAGATGATCGGGACTGGAGGCTAAAACATAATGAACAGTTGCTGGAATTGGGTATGTCTAATTTAATGAAGAAAAGGACTAGGAGTGACGTGATAGTAGTCGTCTAATATCTCAGGGGTTGCCACAAAGAGGAGGGAGTCAAGCTATTCTCCAAAGCGCCTGAAGGACAAGAAACAACATATGGAAACTAGTCAAAGAGAGAAGCAACCTAGAACTAAAGGGAAATTTCCTGACAGAACAATTAGTCAGTGGAACAACCTGTCTCTAGAAGTTGTGAATGCTCCAACACTGGAAGTTTTTAAGAAGAGAATGGACAACCATTTGTCTGAAATGGTATAGAGTTTCCTGCCTGAGCAGAGGGTTGGTCTAGAAGACCTCCAAGGTCCCTTCCAACATCATCATCATCATCATCATCATCATCATCATCATTATTATTTCTTCTTTCAGCCTCAGATGTTAATCATTTAAACCAAATTATTTTCCTATTTCTCTCTAAAGAGAATAATTGAAAAGACAGCATTTTAAAAAATAAAGAGAGTCTGAAAATGTTTTTGCTCCTTATCTGGCAAATGAATCTATCCTCGAATTGAAAAGAGATTCTATGGCAAATGTGGAGAGTTCCATTCTGGATTCTAAACTTTTTACAGTAAACCTGTAAATCAAATGAAATTATGTCATTACAGTCCAAGGTGCTTTCCATACACTCCTTACTATGTTCAGATTCTAGCATCACTGAACATTGGAAAATGCCAACAAGAAAAATGCTTTTTATCTGTAAGAGCTTCTATAGGGAACTGACATTTCAGCTCGAGTGAGAATAGAGACATATGCAATCTGGTTTTTCAATGGCATCGCTGCTGGTGAAGCCTCTGGCTTTTTTATAGGAGAAGCTAACACAAATGTTATAATGTGGTAGTAGTGGTAGTAATAGTAGTAGTAAGTAGTAGTAGTAGTAGTAGTAGTAGTAGTAGCAGCAGTAGTAGTATTCTAGCAGATTTCTGTCATTTCCCATGCAAGATGAATACAGATCCATGCAGATATGCTGTATTTGGATTTATATACTACACATTATTAAGTACTGTAGAACTGCAAGAACCTCTAAAAGCTTGGAACAGGCATCCATAACTATTTGTTGCATATTGCTGATTGTGTGATATTGAATGGTTCTATTTCAAAAGTAAAGTTGTCAACTGTTTGTGAGTGTTGTATTTGCATGATCAGAACATGGTAAATGGTCAAGATGATATCAACAGATAAAGTTCTTTTCTTTAGAGAATTATGATTGTGTTTTACTTGAAATAAAATTGTAAAAAGTGTGTATCACATTACTGTAATTTTCCTTGGTGGCAATTCTGTCCTAGTTAAACATTCATTTTAAATCTGTTTAAATCTTATGCAACTTGCCTGTAGGACTTGAGCTGTATACTAGTGCCATTTCCCAACATTAATAAATATCAGCCATGCATCACTTTTGATGCATTCCCACACTAATTATACAATATATTTATACTGATATCACATTCGGTTTAGACAAGCAAAAAAAATGGTTGGGAAACAAAGGTACAGTACATATGATCTTCACAATATGTGTATCCAAGAGATAATTACTTGTTTGGTTTGTGATGAGAATGAATGCAGTCAGCTCAGTGAGAATGCCTCTTACTCATCTATAATTTGTATTTTGTATACCTGTTACCACCCCAGGACTTTGTTTTTTCTACACTGTTGCTCTGAGAGAAACTGGACAGACGTGAGCCTTAGGACAGCTAGAAAAAAAAGGATCCTGATGCTTCTACCTGGTTGCTGTGTACTTTATAGTTTACTCTCCTGCCTGTTCTGCAGTGTAACATAAATAAAGGAATTGCTCTGCAGCAACTATGCAGAATTTGGAAACTACATTCCAAGTAGTGTGTTTGCAACTAAACTTCAAAGTTCTAATACCTTATATTTAATTTCACTGTTTCTGTTATTGATTTTTGGAATAGCATCCTATTCATTATTGGGGAAATGATAACCAAGATTTTCTCTTCCATAAGATATTTTTTATGCTTCACTTTACTTTAAAAAAAAATAAGAATGCATGGTTAATATCACAACTCTGGAAAAATGCATTTGGTGAGAATGGCCGAAAAGATCATTGGCAGTTCCCTCCCTCCCATCCAGGACATAGCACAGAAGCGCTGCTTGAGCAGGGTCTGTAAGATTATCTGGGACACTACACATCCTCTTCACAATCTGTTTTCCTTGTTACTTTCTGGGAGGAGGCTTCGTGGTATCCGAAGCAGAACATCCAGATTCAGCCATAGTTTCATTCCATACAGCATTAACCTTGCGAACTCTCAAGCTTCCTCCTTCCGTTATATATTCAAGATGGACAATATTTAATATTTATTTGCTACGTATATGTAGGGATGTAGGTCTATTCATATGTTGTTCATAGTATGTTTAGGTGTGTGTCATGTATGTTTCACTTTTGAAAGCAGGCAACTAAATTTCGTTTTTTATGTGTGCCATTGTGCCCACAGTATAAAAATGACAATAAAGCTTATCTTACATATAAACCATGTTTATCTCAAACTTAAGAATTTATGCATTTTCCCCTCTTCTCCATTGTAGAAAGTGAAATTCTATTTTAAGTAAATTGATTTACTGCAGTTTGTTCTTCATTCAATGTAACAGATTGGGAATAAACCACTTTTGGTGGAACAAATTAAATTCATGCCATGGGTTAAGATTACTTGCCTTCATGAATTCATACAATAGTATTTTATTTATCTCTGATGTATCATAGACAAGGATAGACCGAAGCTCACCCTGTTCATTTTACTATTACTTCTTTCTTTCTATCCAAAATAGTCTGGAGGGAGGAGTATAATTACCCACTTTATTTTTGGTTCTCTTTATTCTCCAGTACTTGAAATTATTGCTCCAGTATGTTCTGAGCAAATTTGATTTTATAAACAATTTTCTGAACTGTATAAATGCAATACTGGGAAGGCAATTAGTAGTGATTCCTCTGGGGCAAAATTTCTGTATACAAGTCCATAGCTTTGCAGTGAAATCACAAAATGAAGTGTCAAGGAAGAAAGAAAAATCAAGAGAAATGAGAGGTTAGTGGGGGAAGTTGTTGAGGCCACTAGAGGGCATTTTACCCAATGCCCCTAATATTATTGAGAAATATAACATTGTAGTAATATAATCAATCTACAGTGTCTTGTTAAATCCAAGCTATGCACATACAGTAATTTTATAGCACATTTATTTTAAAGAAAGACTAACCAGTGTGTCTTTTGTACTATTTCATTATAACTCCAGGCTGTCATTTATCTGAAGTGATACAGACATCATTTCTAGTGACAATGTTACCTTCTTACCTAGAAGAGATACACCAATTATTTTTGTAGCTGCTGCTTCTTCTTGTGCCATATCCATTATCGGACATTGGCGATCATGTTGGCGATCCTCTTTTTATCAGCAGCCGCATGAAAAAGTGCTGCTGAGTTTTGTCCAAACCAGTCCCTTAGATTTTGAAGCCACGATGTTCTTCTTCTGCCTGAACCTCGTTTGCCTTCAATCTTTCCCTGGAGGATTAAATGGAGTATGCCGTATTTTTCTGGGTGTCGCATCACATGTCCGAAATATTCTAATTTTCATTTTTTAATTGTTTTGATGATTTCCCTTGGCTTTCCCAGGCGGCTTCTCACCTTCTCATTTCTGATCTTGTCAACCCAGCTTATACGTAACAGCCATATTTTTGTAGCTATGTCAATATATTGCTAAAACAACTTTATACATATTATAAACACAGAGGGGTTTTTTTCCCTCTATTTTTTGCTTATTTTTCTTACAGGCATTTTTGAAGCCTTTATCACACCTTGCAAGACTCCTAAAACTTGCTGTGCCAGTTTTCTTTAATTTTGCTATCATACCCCACGTTCAATTCAATTACTGTCTACAAAGGGTGGAGACCATTCAGGCTGTGTTACAGGCAAAATGTTTGCTTTCATTTCTAATAAGTCATTTTAGTTAATTTCTAAGGCGATTAATCTGTGTTACAAGCATGCATTGGTGAGTCAGATTGCCTTTTAGTTTGACAGATGAACTGAAAGCAAAGTAAACTAAATGTAACTGTAATTAATAAATAATGCAGACTTAAAAATAGTTATCTTAAAATCCTGACAAAGAAAGTAAATCTAGAATCTGATTATACTGTTGTCTAAAAAAATTAATCTAGCACTTTTTCAAAAGAGTGGTAAACCCATATATATGTTGGAGAAAAGCAATAGCATAAGCAATTTAAAAATGGGGTACAAAAATATTTGTGAAATGTTTAAAGAGAGATGAGAATGAGTGCTTTTATGCAACATGATTACATATTGTATTATTCACATATCTTTGTTATTCAGCTTGATTCATATTATTTTGGCTGCTTTACCTTGTTCAAGCAGAAATTCATTTCATAAAATCCTAAGATTATAGGATGTAAGGGTTTAAAGGGGCTTTGGAGATCATCTGGTACAACTCCCTGTTAAGTGCAGGAATCAATTATTACACCATCTATGATAGATAACCATCCAGCCCCTCTTTAGTACCTTCCAAGACTATATGTTCTACTGTTGAACCGCTCTTCCTGTTAGGATTTTTTTTTCTGATGCTCAACTAAAATCAGCTTTCTTATATTTTAAATCTATTGTTTCTTGTCCTTTCTCCTGTTCTGTCTTATAAATGATAGCCCTTCACATATTTGAAGACCACTATCACATAAGCCAATACAATTCATTTGCATGTTTATTAAACTAGTTTGTGTGCCATTAAGTTAGTGTCAACCCTTAAGAGACAATGTCTTTTTCCTTGTCAATCTGTCCCCAACCTTTAGGTCTTCCAGCTGTGCATCCATCACCATTTGAATTAACACCACTTACTGTACCTTGCTGCTCATTCTTTTTCCTTCCACCTTTCCCAGCATTATAGACTTCTCCAGAGAGCTAGGTTGTCACATAATGTGTCCAAATTATGATAATTTGAGTGTGGTCATTCCTGCCTTGAGTGAGAAATCTGGGTTGGTTTGTTGGCTATCTATGGTATTCTCAGGAGTCTTTTCCAGCAATAAACTTCAAAAGTGCCAATACTTTTTCTGTGCTGCTTCTTGAAAGTCCAATTTTCACTTCCATAGACAGTAATAGCAAAAGTCATTGCTGTTTGTAGGTACAGACACATACACAGCATTTGAATCTCTTTTCCAAGGTCTTCATGACTCCTCTCCCAAGTGACATATTTCTTGATGATTGTTTCCTTTATTATTGATAGTTGATTCTAATAGGCAGAACCTGTCCATCACTTCAGTATTTTCATTTCAATTATAAGGTTGGTGGCTTTACCTGTTATCATGAGTTTGATCTTTATATTTTACCTTAGTGCCATTTTTTCACTTTCATTACTAGAGCCTGCAAATTATTTTCAGCTATATCTTTCTCCCTCCAGTTTTTAAATTATGCCCATCTTCTTCCAGTCCAGCTTTCTTCAATATGCATTCAGCATACTGGATGTGGATAGATCCGCTGTATTCTTGATTCATCCTTTCCAGGAACATCTCCCAATCATGATGAGGCAGCACAGCAAAACTTCAGGAAGCCAAATCCAGTGTAGTTCCTTCTACACTGCTGTTTTTACATACTGTATAGGAGACTTCCTGCTTAGCCTGCACTTAATTATCCATGCTTCTTTGTGGTAAGATACTGATGCTCAAATGAATCAGCTTCTGAGAATGCAAAAGGGTATACATCCATTATAGAGAAAATCCAACATTGCAACAGGGATGAGTATAGATCAGTAAAGCTTCTTACTCTTGACTAATCAAAAGAAGATTGCTGACAAAGAAATCTGACCAGAGAGGTATTGCGGAGCAAAATGAATCACTGAGAAGTTGGATGACTAGCAAATTAAGAATCATTCCTCATTTGCATCTAACTGCAACAGAAATATATCTTAGCAAGTTTCACTTTTTATTTTGCAGGATCCTCATGATACCTTCATCTTATCCCTAGCCAATTCCTAAGTCAACCTTAAATTCTACTGGTGACAACTGTTTTCCTCTGCACATAGCAATGTGATATGTTTTACCAACCACGTGATACAATCAGGTGGCCCCCTAGGTCAGTGGTGGCAAACCTATGGCACGCGTGCCAGAGGTGGCACTCAGAGCCCTCTCTGTGGGCACGTGCGCCATCACCCCAGCCCTGCATCCCCCCGCAGCCCCCTCCTCACCACCATTCCCCCCAGAGTTGCCCTCGACCGTGGCCCATGTGGAGCAGTGCAGCCAAGGAATGATAGCCCGGCAGTGGGGCCAAGACTCCGCTGTTGCGCCCCATCACACAGTTGATGCTGCAGGGCATGGGCAGATGGTGTGGCTGCCCTGATGCTGCTGGGCTGCCTAGGTGATTGGAAGGCTGTGGAGGTGGGGGGCCTTGCGGGTGGGGGGTGGGGGTGGGGGGGCGGGAGGCAAAGTGGAGGGCGGAGCGGGGGCAGGGCCAAGTTTTGGGCACTCAGTCTCTAAAAGGTTCACCATCACTGCCCTAGGTGGTTGAAAAGCCCAGCATTAGTTGGCTATTCTTGCCTGGACATGCTCCTTCACTCCAGTTCCTATCACCATCTTCCAGAGCATCCTGCTTTAGATGGCAGGTAGTGTCTAGAATAGATCTTTCAGACTGGGCCCTGCCTCTCTGATCATCCAATCTCTGAATCAATCCCCTAGTTGGAAACACTGACCAATAATAGTATTGGAAGGACTACATGGTAATGCAAGGCAGAAAATCCTTTCTTTCTCCCACTTCACTGCACAGCTATCTCCACAGCTGTTAGGCTGATTTTGAACCTGGGTTTAGCCCTCTCTTCTGGAAAAGCAGTAAACCAAGATGCAAAAGGAGAACTAGTGATAGCACTATTCTGTGCATCACATATTAAGGAGAGTGACTGATGGATGCTTTTCCATCAGTGGTGAGGTTGAGTTGGAAGGTAAGGAAACCAGTATGGAACAATCAATATGGAACAATCGAACCTCTGTCCCTGCCTGCATACCATAAAGAAGGACATTTGCCAGTATTGTGCCTGCAAGTAATAGGGATTTGCTAGAGCAGTAGTTCTCAACCTGTGGGTCGGGACCCCATTTGGGGTCGAACGACTATTTCATGGGGGTCGCCAAACAAGGCTGTCTGCCATTTTTTCCCCTTTTCTTTGTCCACGCCCCTGGCACCTGGTGATGTATAAGTGGTTGGGGGTCACCACAACATGGGGAACTGTATTATGGGGTCGCGGCATTAGAAAGGTTGAGAACCACTGTGCTAGAGGCTGTAGTATTCTTATGCCAGCATAGTTTTCTTCTGGCTCAAGGACTACTGGATAATCAGCCACGAGGAAGAGTCCCAGAATCTGAAAGGTTTGCTCGTTTTGTAAGATGACATTCTGTGCTGCAGGAAAGAAACTTAGTAAAACAAAAGGAACATTAAGGAAAGAGCCAGTAACAAAGAGAGGAAGGAAAAGCAGAGTGGTAGTTTGAGCCTTTCATTGCTGGTATATTATTTGTGTAGTTTTTATTTGAAAGCTTCCTGGTTTCCTTTTTTATTTACATTGAATTATTTTTTTTAAATTAATATTTAACTTCAATTATTTTTCTGTTTGAGATTAGTCACATTGGCTGTCTTACTAATTAGTATAATGTAGTTTATATAGCATAAAGATAAAAATTACAAAAACTAGTACACTAGTTGAAAATAAAATAATGTCATATCCCCATTAAAATGTTACAGTTGACTAACCTGCAATACCTTTATCTAGTGACTATATTGACTATCTAACACTAGAAGTGTTATTTCTTGCTTTATGCAACAGATATATGGACTTTACTGTGTTTTAATAGCTAAAATTTTACATCTCGTGCATATTTTAAAATCAATACAGTGTATCAGATTTTACCCAGATTCACTTTCTTTTGAATAAAGCATGTTATATTAGAGGGGTATCAATCAACTTAACAACAAAGGACAGCATGTTGATGAATTATGTATTTTAGTTGAATTTTCTACTAGCTGATAATTGACAGGTATCGTGCCTCTTTCAACATTTTTTTTCTAATTATGGATCACATATCAAGGTAATATACACTGTCCTGATATACATACATCTCTCATACATGATTTCATGTTTTATTTAAAACTGAAAATATTTCATGCAATAATTCTAAACCGATTTAGCATTTTCGAATTGGTAGAACTTCCCCAGTAGATATTTATTGAGTGTATTTTGTGTTTTTGGCTCTGTGGTGCAGGACATGAACAACAGCTATATATAATTGGGAACTGATCAGAACAGCTTAGTTAAAAAGTTGACAACTAATTGCAAATTTAAATCTACAATTAATTTTCAAGGGCTCATATAGCAACATAAAGATGTATAACTGAGTAAGGGAAGTATATTATATATTAAATACACAATATATTACTATTTGGCAAGCTGAAGCTATTAATTGTAATACTATTAAATAAATACAAATCAAAGAATACAAAATACAACGAGTCTGGGTTCAGACTCAAATTAGCAATTTTCTTTTTTCTAACTGAAATCAAGAGGAGCTAATTAACCTGTACCAACCTTTTGAATGTTGCTAAATAAATAGCTAAAAATATGTCACTACTATAAAAACCAAGTATCAACAGATTGCAAAACAGTACTATTAAGTATTATGATTTGATCCAGATTCAACATCTGTAGTTAGATAGTAATGTGCATTCCTTGTGGCCCTGGCTATATTTCAGTTAATACCACTCTACAATGCCTTGGTAAGGCCACACTTGGAATACTGCATCCAGTTTTGGTCACCACGATGTAAAAAAGATGTTGAGACTCTAGAAAGAGTACAGAGAAGAGCAACAAAGATGATTAGGGGACTGGAGGCTAAAACATATAAGGAACGGTTGCTAGAATTGGGTATGTCTAGTTTAACGAAGAGAAGGACAAGGGGGGACATGATAGCAGTATTCCAATATCTCAGGGGCTGCCATAAAGAAGAGGGAATTAAGCTATTTTCCAAAGCACCTGAAGGCAGGACAAGAAGCAACGGGTGGAAACTAATCAAGGAGAGAAGCAACCTAGAACTAAGGAGAAACTTCCTGACAGTGAGAACAATTAATCAGTGGAACAGCCTGCCTCCAGAAGCAGTAAATGCTCCAACACTGGAAGTTTTTAAGAAGAGACTGGACAGCCATTTGTCCAAAATGGTGTAGGGTTTCCTGCCTGAGCAGGGGGTTGGACTAGATGACCTCCAAGGCCCCTTCCAACTTTACTACTACAATTATTATTTCAGGTTTTCTTCATTCTTCTTTTATTTTGCTAATCATGAGAGTCTCCTCCAGCTCTGCTTTCGCTTCCTGATAAATCACTCAATGTAAGGATAAACAAAACAACTACAAATAATAATCAAGCATCTGCTTCTAACTGGCTCCATGCAATAACACAATTCACTTACCTACAAAAAATATTTTTAAAAAGTCTGGCGACTGGGTGAAAAGGAAACATCAGGAAACAGGTTGTTTGTCAGATTTATATCCTACTTTTCCTTTGGGACTTGAAGACGGCAAGCATAGTGCTCCCTCTTTCCATTTTTCCAACCACCATTCTGTGAGGTAGGTAGGACTGAATTCATAAATAATGACTGGGTCATAATCACTCAGTGTGCCTCCATGGATGAGAGTGAACTTGAACCTAAAACTTTCCAGTGCCAATCTGAGACCTTAAAGTCATCAAGGTTGGGAAACCTTGGGTTAAGACCTGTGCATTTCAATTTCCAGAATTCCCTAGCCAAAATGGTTGGAGAATCCTGGGAGTTGAAATCCACAAGTCTTAAAGTTGCCAAGGTTGGTAAACCCTGACTTAACCCCTACATATCACTAGCTCTCTGAAAATAATTGTTCATGTATTTCTCCTGTGAAGAGCATCTAAATAATAATTTTCTCTTGCCCTTGGGTAATGTGGAACTCTAATTTAAACAAAAACCAGCCTGGATGGGTAGTGAAGCTTTCAGAGGACACCAAAAGGACATCAACAACAAGCTCTTTATTGATTTTTGGGAGAGAGCATTCTAGAATCCAGATGCCATCTCTGAATAAAACAAAGATGACACTCTGGGTTAATAAACTATTAGCAGGAAAGGCTGATTATACATTATATCATATTGAGATTAATAATAGTGTTTTTTGCTTTCTATTCTAAAACAAAAGGTTAAGATAGATTTACAGTTCTTTGTATAGCATAATTTACTCATTTTCTAATCCTCTGATCCTCTAATTTTAACTAAATGGATTTATTGGCAACTAGACAACTTGTGCCCTGCTGAGTCATTGTTTTAGAGGTATTTCCTTATTTCTACAATGACAGATTTCTAATATACTGCCTTCACTGAAAAAAATGGGATACATTCAGAGTTGTATCTGCCTTGAAAATAGTCCATATTGAGCCATATAGCAGAGTCACACGTCAGCACAGGAGATATTTGATGACACTTTTGTATTATGTCATAAACTGCTTTATGATAATGTTTATGCCATAAAATGTTTTATAAAATTTGCAGATTTCAATTCCATGGAATCATAGTCCTGGATTTTGGAGGCATTTTGTAAGTTAGCCCATTTAAGGTATGTTGATTCAAAAGGTTTTGCCCAGTTAAAGGTTACAAGAATCCTACTTTTAGTATCTAGATAGGGAAACAAAACAAGGCAGCATCCAATAGGGTGAACTGGCAAGTCAATTCATGACTATGGTCCATGGATTATGGATAGACTATGGACTATCTTGAAAATTTGTGAGATAGTAGCAAAAGAGTCAAACGTCAGATGTAGGTATCCTCAGATCACAGTTGTGATATCATCTCCTGGTAAACTTTACATTGCTTCCTGCAACTAAAAAAATGGTTGTGGATTTCATCAGAGCAATAGTTTGATCATCAGATACAGAATGGTTTTGAAATTTTAAAAAACTGGAATAAATGCAGTGTGCTCAGAGTTGTGATGAATTTGACTGACCCATAAAATAAATAAATGTATTAAATAAATAAATGTATTAAATAAATAAATAAATAAATAAAGCATGTAAATGTAGTCATTTGTCTATAAATCCTCATTTGTTACTACTTGGGCACTGGTGGATTAAGAGGATGTGAGGAAGAAAAGGCAATCTGTTTATTATTGAGTCCAAAATTCTTGCACTCTTTACATGGATGCACTCTTGCATGGATGCGGGGAGTCCTTGTCTTGCTTTGTCTTATGAAAATGAGACAAAGGCAAAGAAATGGCACACAATCAGTTCATTATCTGCCTTGAATCCATCTTACAAGGAAGAGGACATGATGATTTGTCCAGCTGTTCTGTTTTAGCTTTCAGGCAGAACAGGCGCAAAAGTTTGCCGAGGTTAGCCAAGACAAAAAAGATGCCACCCATGCTGCAGGCATTGTTAGCTACATTTGCCAATAGCATTTACCTTTTCTGTTTATTTTTTACATCAAAGATTATTCGAAAAATAGTCTCACTCTGGCAAACTAGCCTAGCATGGAACAGAGTGGCAGAGCTTGTTCTGTGTTTTATACTGAACCCAGAACTCTGTCCAGTTTAACTCAAGTACAAAAAGTTCGAAATGTTAATAAGTCATCCATCCTAGCAAAAGGATCTACAAGCAGTGTCTTCTTATCTAATTGAACCAGCTTTGTGGAATAAAATTCTAAGAATCTAAAAAAAGTTTCCTTTGCTATAAAAACAGCTGTGCTTCATTTGATTCTCTGGTTTCTCTGTAGGGAAAAAACTTGGTTGTGTCATCTCAGGGTAATGAGCACCTCTGAGATGGAAACACTTCAATCAAATCAGTCAAAGCATCACTATCTTTTTTATTTTTAACAAGGCAGGCAGGTTTGTGCTTGTTTATTACAAGTTTCTAATTTATTAGTAGTAGAATGTATTAAATGTAGGTACAGATAGCTACAAACACATAACCTGTATCCTGATGGACTTGTGGCAACATCCTATTTACTGCTGCGTGTGCTCTTTTTGAGTACTTGGGATGATTTATAAAGAGCGTGGAGATGATTTATTAAACCTTGTCTGCATACTATATTTCCTTCTTCACATCCCTATGTGAATTCTTGAATCAATTGTCCTGCTCTTCTCAGAGATCACTCGTCATTAAGAAATCCCTCTACCAAACTTTAAGGCGCGTGACAGCCTGTAACAAACAAGATGTTTTGTGATTGAGATCTCTTCTTTCCAATTCCTTCTATAGTCAGCAATTATTTTTGCATAGTGTATTCTTCAGAATACAGTTGCTTCCATGATTTCATCCTTTAAAATATGTGAAGCTCCGATTTGACAAGGTATGTAAGGCAAAAATACACAACTTGTAATTAAAACTAGTAATTTTTCCAGATAGCTAACATATTTAAAAGGGACTTTTAAATTTTTTAATGCTATTAAGAACATGAATCTGTCAGCTATGAAATCATAGAATATGCTACACTTTACTACTCAGATTGAACAATGCAGCAAACCTACTTGTGAATGTCACTAAATTAATTAGAATAATGAAAAAATGAAGTACAGAAGAACCAGGCAAGTGAGTTATAAATATTAGGGATATAAAGTGTTGTACAATGTGTTAAAAAGAATTTTAAAAGATATATATCTACGGGTCTGATTGGGCAGTAATACAGCAGTTAGATGCAGGAAATCTATTATCAGTCAATCAGGGTTAATCTTCTAACAACAATCAGATTGTGGTTATCATTCATGCTAGATATAAGGTAGGTAGGTAGGAAGATAGCGGCTTTCCTAATGCTTCTTTAGTGGTAACTCGGCCCAGAACAGTTGTCAATTCAAACTAAATGTGAAAAATGGTTTTGTGAACACAAATGTACACAGGACTTTTGACCCTGGGCAAAACCAATTTCTACTTATTTGCAACAGCATACCCTATATTCGGTAGACTTTGATCAGGAACTTATGAGCACTTTAGGAATTCCACTGTATTTTTTTAAATATTCATTATAAAATTGAAGAATCAAGCAGACAACTGTCCTGAAATGTTTTTCCCTTTTCTTGAAGGTCCTAGGCTTTGAAAGCTACTCCCTATAGTGGCCTCCAATAAAAGAATTTTCTCTGCTTTGAGAACTTAAGGGAAGGTGGACTGTACTGTATATACCATTCTGATAGATTCGCAATCATGGGAGAATGGATTAGATTAGATTTTCTCAGATCCATTTTCAGATTAGGTTGTAATTTTGCACATTGTTGTCATTTTTCAAGAGAAATAACTCCCAAAGACAGTCTGTATCTCTTGTGGAAATAGACTTTGAATAGATACAATATTGCCAAGAAATTCTCTATTAGTAGTATCATTAGGCTCATAAATAGACTCTGGAGTATGTTTGGTTTAATACAAAGAATAATTGGTTAATTTTCTTCCTTCAGAAAATAAACAAAATTCTCCCAAGAACTGGGAAAGCATCTAGAAACAAACAAGGCTTTAATCCAGAGATCATCCAGAACCAGATCATCAGGATGACTATTAAAAATGTCAGTATGAAAATCTGAAAGCCATCGGGACTATTTGCTCCTTGTTGTGTGTCTAAGAAACAACTTTTTATGCTTCAGATGATAATGAAAACCCCAAGTGATCATATGCCCATGAAAACCAAATAGTAGGTTTTCCTCAGATTATCATCCAACCTATTGTTAGGTAAATGTATATGTATTAGGGTATATTAATATGGTCTAAGAGAAACCCATCTTTTCTTGTAAAACGTAAAATCCTAAACTATAGATAATGAATTATTTTTAAAAAGTGTTTCAAAATTCCACTCCTAAAGCAGCCTTCGGCAACCATACCTGGTTAGAAAAACAGAATTATAATGCACCGTTATTTTATCCCCTTGAAAACTTGACAGACAAAACTAACAGCAATTAACATAGAGATCCCACCATTCAAATAATTTTCTATATCAAGCAAAGGATTCATTGTTACTTTTGTGGATACCAGAAATTCCAATGAACTGAAAAAAGAGGGATCTACTTTTTAAGAGAGAGAAAAAAGCTCTGGATACAGACTCCCTTTTGTCAAAACAGAAATAGCACTTTTTAACCATTAGAGGACACATTTCGGGCAACCAGAATGCCTAAAAATTCAAGTCTACTTCATTTTGCTTTTTTATTCCATTTATCCTAGCTTTGAGTTTCATTTGAAGAAATGCAAAATTATGTTAAAGATCATTTCATAATTACCAAAAGCAGGAGTTATCTTGTTTTCTTTTTTCTTTTTTTTCTTTTTGCTGAATTGTGCATGCAGTTCACTTGCTCCATATAAAATCCCCCCAACTTAACTAGTTTGTACACCTTTCTGGATCTCAGCTGCACATCCAACTCTGCCACACCTAATTTAGGGGAGTTTTAATTATTCCCCCATCTCAAGGGCAAGAAATGGGGCTGGGATGAGAAGAGAGGCACTGTCAGCCAGATAGCTGGAGGGAATCAGAATACATATTACCTAAGGGAGTGGTATCCTCAATCTTCATCTACTTTAATTCCTCCACCAGACACATCAAACAATAATGCTGTAGGGCTTGAAAAAATTGGAACAAGGCAGTAAGGGGCAGTGGGGTGCAAGAAATGACAGCCTGTCTTCATACCTGAGTGGTGGCAGGCAACTGCAGGCAAATAACTTTGCTGTGTGGCTACTGGAGAAAAGTTCCCCATGGCCTTTTATTTTCTGAGTCTTGCTTTGTAAGCAAAAAAGAATAAAAGTTCAAAATTCAGATTACACTGCCATTGAGCATTTAGCGAGCTCAAGAAGAAGATTTTCATAAGTGCAAGGATTTCTAAAGTTGAGAAAAATCACTTTGCTCCCTGATAATAATTGGTCTCTTGGCCAGCTCTTCCAGCTTGGCACCCTCCAGGGGTGTCCTCAAGATATGGTTAAAAAAAATCAAGATGGTGACTATAATCAGAGCTTTGATTACACTGTTGCACTTGCCATCTTGACTTTTTTCACCATACTCTGTGGACACCCCTGGCACCCACTCAATATGTCCAGACTATTGTTCCCCAAACTCACAATCTGTATAATCATTGCTAATTGGGAATTCTGGGAAATGTAGTTCCAATAAATCCAGACTATTAGACACCCTTGTGATCCAAATAGCTGTTCTAAGCAAAGGACATATTCTTTTCAGGACTGGTGGTTGAAAACCCTAGTTGGTATAGAGGAAGATACTGCATTTTTAAATAGTTTCTGGATATCCATGTTTGCTCAAGAAAGCTCATTTCAGAATCTCAAATAGGAAATATTGTAAATCGGTTCTTCAAATACTCTTGGGGATTAAATCAGAGAATTTAAATTATTTGGCTTTAAATTAGTTCATTTTGCAGGGAATTAAAAACAAATATTTAAAATAAAAAGTCACATAAAAATAAAGGGAGTATTTTTTTTATCTGCCTTTAGAATAAAAGAACAAAAGAGGTAGAACAACATGGTTGGTTTAGACATATCCACATAAACTGTTCCTAGAAATCTACTGAACTTGGAAGAGGGCTTTCCAGTCACCACCATTATCCCTTTAACTGCTGACAGAGGAAATGTTACCTGTCTGTAGTAGTCATACTTTGCATACAATTTTTAAATAGAAACAATAAAACTGCAATACCAGATATTACCTGTTAACACATGTACTAGACTACATTTTGAACAATTAAATAGATATATCAGCTTTTTAAATCTTTTTAAATAAAAATGTATTTTAATTATCTAATTCTATTACTTACTGACCCAGCAGGCAGTAGGGCTTAGACAATCTTAGTTGATCTTAGTAAATTTGAATTGGATCAGAATTGGTTAGTACTGGGACCGGAAACTATTCATAATTCTTGGGCTGTAAACTAGAAAGGAAGCTGCAAAACTATCCCAAGAAATTATGATGATGTGCCATCAAATCATTATTGATTCTTAGCGATCACATAGATTGTCTCTGTGATGATTTGTCCCTAACCTGGTCCTTCAGGTCGTCCAAAGGTACGCTCATTGCCACTGTAACTGGATCCATCCATATTATTGCTAGTTGTCTTCTACTTCTTTACTTCCAGCTTTCCTAGCATTTGAATCTGCTAAACATTAGAATCATCTAAACCAGCAGCCTCCAATCTTTTCAGCACCAGGGACCAGTTCTGTGGAGAAAAGTTTTTCCATGGATTGGAGGGGCATGGTTTTGCGTGCTGCCTGCATCCCACGGATGAGACTTTGGTTGTTTGTGTAGCCTGCTTGCTGGCATGCCTGGACCAATGCCAGCCCACAGACCAGGGGTTGGGGACCCCTGTTCTAAGCATTATAATCTTCTAAACTTTAGAACCAGAGAACTAAGTCTTTCTATTTCCATAGGAAGTAAATAATATTAGCTCAACTTGCAGAAGACTTTGTTATATTTCTAGAAGAAATAGTTTTTTTATTGCCTGAAAATATGCTCTTCCTGAAATTCTATAGAAAGGCAGTAAAAAAAGGTCAAACTAATGTATCAAAAGCTTGGCTAAAGCCACTGCAATATCACTCATACCACTAAATGTTGCTTCATCTATTCTTCTGGCCAAGGGAGCAAGGTAATTTTTTCCATTTTTAAAAGTGAAACAAAAAACTCTGCATTGATACTCTCTTGTTTTATTGAATAGAGTTCTACAAGACTATTCTATACCTGAGTTTTGTGAAATCATGAAAATGATCATTTAGGGAATCTTAAATTATGCAATATATTTATTTCTGTTTTTGTTGCTATAGCCTTGCAGAAGAATCAATTTCCAATTAAAGGTCAACAGGATAATAATGAGGCATGTTGCTCTCAGTTGGAACTATGTATATCTTCACTTCATTGCAAATGGAGAGGCAGTTAACAATGAAGCATGACTCACAGTGAAGACCAATGGAGAATTACATTGGGTTAGCCAAGTCAGTATGGGTGAGAGTGTCTGTTGTCCCATGCCTAAAGAGAAAGCAAACATCTTCCGCTCTTAAAAAAACATAAGGATCATAGGAGCAGCCTCTGGTATTGTAAAACTCCTGAAATACATCTCCTGAACATCATGCCCCATGGTGACTAATACCTGATCCAAAAGATGCTTTTCTCCACTCCATATGCTCAGCCAGGAGACTTTTAGCATGTGGTTTGACCTCTTATGGAGACAATGGAAGATGTAACAGCTAAAGTGATGCCTGCTAAACAACTGGTAACAACCCAGGATGTGACTCTTAAAAGAGAGGCTGTCCATCCTAAATTTCTGCTTCTGGAGAAAATCTCAAGAAGCAAAGCCAGCTTACCAGATTTGTTTATTTAAATTATAGCAATTGAAATTGACTAGGAAAAAAAAAAGGTGTGGGAAGCAGGGAGGAAGCCAATTTAAATCATTGATTTATATTGAAATTTTCCATTTTTACTTAGGTACATACTAAATAAAATACCTACTAATGGTTGCTATAACCATAAAAACATATTGAATAATAATTAAGGTGCTGACTATGAAGCAGTTGCAGAACATAGGTAATTACAAGACATAAAACAAAAATAACTGATCGATCTCTGGCCCCAGTATTAAACAAGAATATAAATTCACAAACTATTATGCTATTTCCTGACTGACAAGTAGTTTCTTTCATAGAGAGCAGCAGGTAAAAGCTTTCCAAAGAGGGATATTTATAATAAAACTAGGCAGTATAGCTAATTTTTCAAGAGAAATGGACTTGGAAAGCCAAATCTTGTTGAAAATAAAGTGAAACATTTTCTTTTAAGTTTTTGTTGTTCTGATTTATAATGTTAAATCTCTATCCAAAAATTGCCATATATTATTATTATTATTACAAATCATGTTTACACGTTTCTAGTATTTAAGGTTACACATTGGTATGATGTGGTTTACCTGTCACTTCTGCAAAGCAGGTTCACGTGGCTTAAACTGATTCCCATTTTCAGTCCTACAGCTCATTTTCAAAGCATGTACTGTTTTTAGAAATCACTCTGATTTTGCTCAAACTGAATTTTAATTAACTTTAACTGTATTATGGATGAATCATGGGCAGTACCAAATCAAGGGTAAGTGGATGTCCTATTTGATCATACTGACTGATTGTGCCACTTCTCCCCAATGCATTTTTAGGATGATTTGGAAGGACGGGTAATCGTGGTGCCCCCTCAGAATTGGCACAAGAGAGGGGAGAGCTCCCAATGGATGAAGTATCAGAGGAAACAACTTAGGAAGTACTTGTCCTAACTGAGTGGTGATGAAAACTGATAGAAGGAAGTTTGAACCTTCAGACTCGCAAGATTGATGATAACCCTCCTGTGTAATTCAGACAAGATACACATCTAGATGAACTTTATTGTGAGGCTACATTAACAGAATCGTTTAAGTCTGAAGGTACAAATTTTCCACCACTATCTTTAACAGCTGAATCTATTAAGGTAGATCCTTTCTATATATTTTTTTATAAATATTTTATTGGTTTTTAACTATAACAATCTCCAGTGCCTGGTGTACAGTGTGTTGTCTTAATATATATTTTAGCAAAAAAAGGACAATAATAATTAATTAACAATCAATAATGATTAAATTTGATAATTCTATAATTAATATATTAATTAATGATATATATCTTTGATCTTTCCTTTTCCCATATGTATTCTCCTTCTTCAACCTTAGCCACAATATAATTCTTAATATTTTCAATATATAAATGATTAGATATAGGCATTTTTATATTTATATAAATAATAATAATCTCGCTATATAATATTTTTTTCAGCTTATATTATTCTCATAACCATCATCTCATTAGTTCAGCATGCATCCTATTTTTTATAATTTTTGTTTATGCTTAAATTCCCTTATATTCAATCCAATTCTTATCAGTCATAATTTCTTCGTATTAATCATCTAACTGTCCAAATTTTCCCATTTAGGTACACTCATCCCAATATTTTATGTCATGCATTATAAAAATATTATACTTTTTATCTATCTTATAGTATCTAAATATAACATCCTTTTTAATCAGTTTATATTTCACTTATATTAATAAAAGTTACATCAACCTGCTATTTTAACATTTCATATATTATGGCACATAGTATATTACTTAACTCTCTTATCCTTCTTGCTATAAGACCCCTTTATGTTCAAAATTCTCTATTCTTTTAGCCATATTCAAACAAATGTTTATTCATGTAATAATCCATCTGGTAGGGCGACTCAAATCTCTTTTTTCTGTCTCTGGTCTTTTTCTTTTGCCGAGTAATTTTGCATGTTAATGTAATCCACTTACCCAGCAGTTCCTGTATTTTTACAAATGTTGGGAATGCAAAAGATGAAGTCAGTAAGATAAATACTTTCTGTCTCCCAAACTTTGATGGTTCTCCTGATAATTCTATAGTCCATTCCATTTTTTTTGTTGTATCAGAATCTTGTAGATTTTTTCCAGTTTGTGTCAAATTGTAATTCTTTTCCTTTGTTATTTCATCAATTTGATCATACTCTTCTATCTGGTTTATTTGTTCATTTGTTGTTATTTCCTGAATGTTTTTTAATTGTAGATTTAGATTGGAAATATGCTTATTTAAATCATCAAAGTTGTTTTGAATTTCCTCGTGATTTGAGTCTATTGTCATTTGTATTTGTCCTAACATTACATATATTTCCTCCTGGAAAGTATTTATCTTGCTTGAAGTATTGCTTCTGGAGGCCCTTGATTTTCCAAGCGAAGTCCTTCAGGAGAAAATATTGAATGTGGCATCCTGTCATTTTTTTGATATGTATGTGATATCCATGTTGTCTCCCCCCTTCAAATAATCTTTCATCAATGTTTTAATTCAAAAGTCAATTTATCAGTCAGTCAAAATTACAGTTCCGTGTGTTAAGCCAATTTAAATCCTTCCTATAATTTCTCCTCTAAAAAATTAGCCAAAAAGCCAAGGTTTTTCTTTTCCATAAACAATTCTTAGATTTAAACAACAGTCCATGTGTTTGTTTATTTGTTTGTTTCAGACACTTTTTAATCTTATAGCTGGCTCTTTCTTTGTTCCCAGCTGTCTTCAAGGTTATTTGCAATTCAAAGGAACAGCTTTTTCTTTGTTTTAGGCATTCTGCCAGTTTCTGAGTCCTTATTGTTAGTGTTCTATTCTCTGATTCTCCATTAAATGTCAGCAGTTATTTCTTTTTTCAATTTTTTTTTCAATCAAAAAGTTATTTTTGTTATATATTTTTGTAATTCCATCAAAAATTCTTTAGGGTATAATCTTGACAGTTTTTTAGTTCCTAGATTTGTCCAGACTATAGTATTTTAAATCAAATTTTAATATATCTCTTTCCTCCTTTAATATTAATTCGTCGCTTCCATCTGTAAGGGAATGGGGATATAGTCCCCTCCCTTCACTTATGGAGGTTTTCTTGATTTGGGGATCTTTTCAAGGATTTAGATAGTTGATAGAAGAAAAAAGATCAGTACTCTCACCAATTCCAAGCATGCTGTTCACTGATGTTCAGGTTCATGCTCTGGGACTTCGGCTGCAAGTAGCTTGGGCTAGATGCTGATCTCACACTAGCCTTTCTCCTGTCAGGTTCAGAGGGGTTTCCTTGGATCAAATGAAGCGATTGCCCTCACTTTGTGATCAACATGGCACTCCTCCTTCACGGTTACCTCTTCGGGGCAACATCGGACCCATCTAGGGTCCCCCTGGCAAGATGAAACTAGCCATGGGGAGTGGAGGTCCGCTCTCCGTGGCCATGCGCTACGGGCGCAGAACCGGAGGTCAAGGTGGATCCTTTTTAAATGTCTTCCCCTGATTGTTAACTCATTGGGGGCACCTCCCCCTCTTATCTAATTATTTCCTAAGTAGCATTTTATTTGTTTGTTGGTTACATTTATTTGCCACCAATCTTGCCACCCATCTTGCTACTTTGAGCAGCTTGCAACAATAAAACAGGAAAAAACATTAAAATGTGAACATAACAATAGCAAAGGAATAAAACAATGGAAATAAAATAACATGAAATTTAAAAAAGATGGGCAGAGGGGAAGCAGAAAATGCAAGGGAGAGGTGGAGTCAGCTAATTAGTCCAGTAGCCACCTCCAGTGATGTACTTCCCCACTGGGAATCCTATTTTATTTATTCAGTTTCTATACATCTTTGCCCTTCATCCTCCAAGGTTATCTACTCATTCCAGTGAACTAGGCCACTGCCTACTTGCCCTTAGTCTGAAGTCAGGACTAAGGAATGAAGGACTGAAGAAAACATGTGCAGACGTGAACTTCAGCTTCTCTGGAGATGATATTCTCACCCTCTTCGCTTTTATCGTATTACCAGTTCTTCTGGTCCTGATTTCAGAATCCCACTCGCTTCCCTGTATATATTAATATCCACATCTGCTTTTTATTAAAGTGGCTTATTGAAATAGTGTGGTTTATTCTAAATAGGATTTGAATATATATTCAAATAGATAAATTTACATTAACTTTTCTTTGCAGAAATAGAAGTCCATGGGCTTTAAAATATAGACTTCATCTAATCCAGTGGTTCTCAACCTGTGGGTCGGGACCCCATTTGGGGTCGAATGACCATTTCACGGGGGTCACCAAACCATGCTGCCCGCCATTTTTTTCCCTTTTCCCTAGCTGTCCTACTCCCTCTTATTGGTGGCCACACCCACTTGGGGGTCACCACAACATGGGGAACTGTATTATGGGGTCACGGCATTAGAAAGGTTGAGAATCACTGATCTAATCAGAAATATATATAATTGCAAGTAGGCCCTTTATCTCTCTTTTTTTTAAAAAAAATTCTCTGGGCTACTTTTATTGTAACCAGAAGACCAAACATGTGCAGTTTGTTTTCTTAATTCAAATCATTAACAACCTGTATTATTTGAAAAAAATCTAGAGAGGCACAAATCTACTCTCACTGCACAAATACTGAATTATCTTAACTGGCTTTACTCTTCTAAGTAAAGTTTTGTTCCTACTGAGACTGTCTTTTCTGCTACCAATTAATTTTACTTAGCTCCCATTCTGAAAAGCATAGTAAATATGAACAAAAAGTATGAGTAAAATATGAGTATAATTCTACTCCTATTTGTTTTTAAATATACTTTTATTTCTTTTTAAATATGGAGTGTTTATTAATAAGGGACTGCCAAATATGACAATATGAATGTCATGTATTTCTCAGTATGCAGAAGCAGTCAGAATCTAGCAAATATTCTTTATTCCATTATCAAGTGAACTTGATAGTGTATCTCAACTGAATGGAAATATCATAGTCTAAAATGAAACAGACAATAATCATGTGATGTAATAAAAACTTCTCAATATATGTGAAGGGCATTTATTTCAGTCAGGATTCTTGACATCTAAAGTTGGAGCCAAGGGGGGCTTGTGGATTTTCTTGATGAGTTCAATCCAGTTAATTCCTTTCTAGCAAATACAAACACAGCCAGGATATTTGAACAGAATCTCCTTCTATTGACACAAATCTGCCTGTTGAAATCCTTTATACCTTTCACCAAGGCAGATGCAGTTTCAGTCTCGCACCCTAATTGTGAGCTTTCCCCCATGGGAGATTAGAATGGGCCTATCCTTGAATAGATGCATAAATTAACATTTCATCAGGCTCTTAATATTTGTCATTTTTCCCCAATGACATTTTTCAGGTATTCTGAATGCCAAAATCAGTGGTATATATTTTTTCTTCCTCATGATCTATGAATTAGGTTTCCCTCTTTGAAAAAAGAACATTCTTTCCCATTCAACCCAGCAGATAAATCAGAGGGAGGTTGTGCAGCTTTTAAAAAGAAAAGAGACTCATTATCTTAGTCATCTAGAAAATGGCCACCAGGGAACAATCTCTCTTGATGCCACAAGAAACCCAAGGAAAGACCCTACAGTACTTTTGACCACAATTTGTTCTAGTCTGTTGCTCCTCATTAACTGGTATTAAGGTGATCCAGGCCACAGTGAAAGAATGTTTCTACCAGCAGTGACACTTCATCCACTCACCCTTGGGTATTATCGGGATCAGGGCAAAATGGTCTTAATTATAACACATCCAAGATCAGTAAGAAGTTATTATTGTGCAACTATTTACGGACTAAGGGCAGATAACAGCTTATTGATCAAAATACAGAGAAGGGTCAACTTTTCTATGTGGCCTGGAGGAAATCTGAACCTAATTTATTAGTTGATATAAATAACAAAATTATCCTTATTATTTCTTGTTCCTCTTCCACCTTGCAAATGGGACAGACATTCTCTGAATTTTTAGGATTGGATAGAAAGTCAATCCAAGTTTTCACTTTGTTTTTATTTTTTAAGAAACAATGGAAAAACATTTTCATTCATATAGTTTCAATTGTCACGTACAAGTAATTGTTTTGCATCCCATTTCAAATTCCTGTCTCCTCTCAAACTTTAGTTGATCAGCAGTCGAAACTGCTAGGCAAGAGCATGTTTCTTTCTATAGGTTTAACACTTTAAGCATATATATGTCCAGATGATGGTACCATCTTAATTTGTTTGCAGTACTCTATTCCTAATATTACCTTACCTTGCCTAATTTAGCATTAAGGTTGGTTGCAATTTCCTTTCAGTCAGGTTGGCAGTTGGCTGTTTTCTGACTTGTAAAACCTTTTATCTTTTCTTCCATTTCTTTCTGCTCCGTCTAGATCGGGGGTCCTCAACCTTGGCAACTTTAAGGCTTGTGGACTTCAACTCCCAGAATTCCTCAGGCAGCAAAGCATTATAGATATGTATCTATCTAAAGCCAAAGGCTCTAGATCAGGGGTACTCAACCTTGGCAACTTTAAGACTTGTGGACTTCAACTCCCAGAATTCCACAGGCAGCAAAGCATTATAGACATGTATCTATCTGAAGCCAAAGGCTCTAGATCAGGGGTACTCAACCTTGGCAACTTTTAAGACTTGTGGACTTCAACTCCCAGAATTCCTCAGGCAGCAAAGCATTATAGTCATGTATCTATCTAAAGCAGGGGTGTCAAACTGCCAGCCCACGGCCCAGATGCATCATGAGGAAGCCGTGTCCACCCCATTGCCGGCAATGGCAAAACTCTCCCGATACGTTGCGCAATGTCACGTGACACCATGAGTTTGACATGT